>NC_051179.1:59225426-59546604 GCF_013339695.2 Rhipicephalus sanguineus
ACTTCCGCCGCCTTCCCAATACTGACGTCACAGACGCAATGTTGCCAATAATTGTGGGAAGCCAGGAGGGCGTTTGCAGACAATCTTTAAAATTAATTTGCAAACAATCTGCGCATGTCTCAAGCCTGTAATTTGGCATAAACGACGGAAACGTGCAAATGAACGTACCCAGCGAATTTCATTGACATCCATCGACCTCGAGAAATCGCCGGAGTTGGCCTTTAAGGGCTGACACGGGGATCAAATCGCGAAAATAGCCAAAAAAAAATCAATTTTTGGAAAACACTCGTTTTGCCATTTGTTGTCTCTTATTTACGCAGTGTCTAAGCCATTACGCTGAAAACGCAATCTAAGTGCCCGAAAATAATTTTGTAAGTGAGGTCGGTGACAAAGAAGCGCCGCCATCTTGGCGTCGTTTAAAAGCTCGAAGTTCCGCCTTTCCGTTCCTGCCCCTCACGCTTACGATCACCGCACTGAAAAAGCGCAAAAAATCGGTGGGCGTTCTCACGAACCTTGCAATGTACGCGGCGCTTCTATCGGCGGAGCGCACGACACCGTTGAGAGGCGCTTTTCTATTGGTTGTTGCCACGGCGACAGCCGCTGTGTTTACGAGCGGAGTGCTCGCTGCTTGATCACTCCGCGGCCGTAAGCACACGAATCGCCGCTGTTCGAAAGGTGACACGTGTACGGGAGGCAAGCTGCAAGCCTCTTTAGTTTCGTACGGAGGAAAACGGGGGACGGTATCGCATGGATCGGGCGAGCCAGTGATTAGATTGAGGCGCACAGATTGGGTTGTCGGCACGTCGTGTCATCCCTTGCCGGGACGGTAATAAAGCGACAGCGATGTAAACCATAGCGATTTATCATCAAAACACTTACTACCTTTCAGATGACGCGCGAGTGCCGCTTTACCGGCTTTACTTCTGAGACGATCTACCGACCTCGCTCTCTCACCGCGCCGCTGAGACCCGAGTTCGTGCGCGCGCGTTCCTGGTCCCGTTTCGATAAAACGTCCCCACTAGCGGAAGAGCGTTCTCGTTTCAATAGGCAGTTTTAGAATAGCGTACGCAAAGCTTTGCGGGAGCCCGCAAGCGGTTAGCGTACGACGCATGCGCAGTTGCGCGAAAAGCCATCGCAAAGCGTACGACGCATGCGTCGTACGCTAAAGCGGGCCGCAAACGCTAACTTAGCGTACGCTATTCGAAAAACGCGTCTGCGGTATAGTTCGGTGCGAAGGCGCCGTCAGCTTCGGACTGCCGAGAAGGCGTCGGCTCTGCGCCGCGGGTGCGGTTTATCGTACAAGAAAATGAATCTAGGCGTAAGTAGTTGACAGCAGTGGCGTAGTCAGAGAGGGGCTCACCGGGCCCGTGCCCCCCCCCCCCCCAAAAAAAAATTACTGCCTACGCCACTGGTGGACAGGGGTGATCGCAAAGCTTCATCAAACAATTACACCACTATTTAGGCCGCCTGACGAAACATTCCGTGGCCGCAAGAGTAGCGATACAGTCCAACATGTCCAAATGTTTACATGCAGCCTCGTGCACTAGCGTTCCAGGGGGCTGCACAAAAGCGTCTGCGGTAAACGATAGAGGGTAATAAACTTCCTAAATCAGGCCAAGTTAAGACGTAGAGGCCCAAAAGATTGTCTTCTGGCAAGGACACCAATTATTACTGTCCTGGCTCGCTTTAGCATAGGGTCAACTGCAACCAAAACTTTGTTGCCCATTTTCTCAAAAGAGTGTTTTGTGTCTGCCACTTCGCTTGTGGAAAGCATAGCACAACTATGGCTAGGCCGATTTTTATGCCGTTTGTTTTATTGTAATCCATATACTATGCTATACTTCAACACACTCTTGGAACTTTTGTTTAGGTTTTCATTCTTTTCTAATTTCATAATTACTGCATTTCACGATTAGCTGAGACAAACGCATTTGCATGTAGTGTTTCGCAGAAAATTATTAGGGCCGCACGAAAAATTTAAAGGGGTCATTAGGTACAAACAGTATGTGAGCAAGGATACAAAGTAGTTCCAGCCTCCTAGCATGTTTCATCACTGTGCCAGGCTTTCCACAAGCAAGGATACATGTGAATTTTCATAAAATAAAAACTAGTAAAGATATCTTTATGAAAATTTTAATTTGTCTTTTTAAAATGATTTGTAGTGTTAGTGCCAAATTTCATCAACATAGACCAAGAAACTAAAAAGTTACAAACGATCCCCGCGTCCCCCCTTAAAACTCCAGTGTCACCGAAGCGACAGTGTCATCAATCCACCATCTGATGCTAACTCATGAAATTGCTTAGTACATATTTATGTATCAGTTTCATTTAAAAGCTGTTGTAAAAGTACGATCTTGAATACTGTAGTAACTTCTATATTTCAGCCTGCAGTTACGAAATATTTCGACAGCTCTTGTTGCTGCTGTATACGAGTTTGCTCAGTTTAAATATATGTGGTATTTGTCGGTCAAAAGTAATCGTAATATTCCATTGGTAAACCTTGTGAATATTTCTTTCAAATAAATTGTGTTGGAATTCTTGGGCTGTTTCGAAAACTGTTACCTTACCAGTCTAAAGCTGTTTTAAAGATGGTTGCCTTACCATTCGAAAACTATTCGGTTTGTATTCAAATTCGATTCAGTGTCATCACTATTCGATTCGTATTCAATTTGGTTCCAAAATTTACTATTCACACACCCCTAATAAATTGGGTTTCCTTCTTATACTGCATGACAGCTCGAACGCAAATTTTTTTTACCTGCTTTTTTTGTGTTGTAAGAAATATAAGAGCAGTTTCTTTTTTTTTGCTTCTATTGAAGTTGTAGGCCCTAACCATTCACAGTATTTTTATCTGTATTAAAGGAGCACCGACACAAAAATTTTGTATCTTGTTCTTTCTGTTGCAATAAGTAGCTAAAGACCCACTTATCACGGCAGGAAAGCTCGCTTGCTCGAGTGCATGACGGTTAGTTGCTTGGAGACTGTTTTATAGCGCCCTGTCACAGTTTCAGAGAGCACCGAGTGATGCGGCAGCATGTAAACATAGCTGGTTATGTGAGCACACAAAACCGCGTGCACATGAGCACCGCGTTGACAACTCTTTTCAATGAAGGCTTCCTGGGTCCCCTCTGAGATGTTGTAAATATGCGTGACACCCCCAAAAGTGCACTGCCGAGGCAAGGACATCAGCCTTTGTACTCCCGTGCAAATCTGCCTTCTCTTTCCGTTGAAAAGGTCTGCTAGGAGAGAGCGCTTGCAAGGATCATGGCAGCCAAACACAAACTTGTGACGCAGGTGGCAGTTAGTTGTTTACACGAAAACCGAAGGTGCGTTTCGCGTGCAATGGCGCGACACGCACTTTAACTTGATTTTAAATATGTTCTGGGCTGTATTATCCACTGATATTTTGTAGATGATGTGTGTGTGTCCACACAAATCTATCCCACAAGTTATCTTGCCTTCAAAATTTTGTGTCAGTACTCCTGTAACCCTTTGCAACACGGCATCCTTATATGGAGACATGACTTACTTTTGCCATTTCTGTGCACTGTTGGCAAGGAAGAGACCACAAACACTGAGCTAATGCTAAATTAAGCAATCATATTGCCTGAAGTTCATTTATATCACTTCTGGTCGAAATATTTTGCTACACACGATTGCTTTGGTTAAGGCAGTACAGTGTTTAATGAGACTTGACGGGGGGCATTTTGGCAGAAATTTTGACATTTTTTTACCTTTTTAGGAATGCCCACAGATAATTATTGTGTGTAATTGAGTGGGTAGTTGGATTCGGTTTATTAAAAAATAAAGCATGACTGACTGTACGATAATTAGATATTTATTTATGATGCAATTACAATTACTGCTGTGAAATAGTACACTATAATTTATTGTAACACTCCCACTTGCTTTGAACTTGGTTTCCAGACCCTTGGCATCAAATTATGTAAATTTCACACATTTATAGACAGTTGATGATAATGCACGTCGTAAAGGGTTAAGCAGCCATATTAGTGATCCAACTACAACACGTTCCTTGTGAAAAACACAACATGACAGGACCAAGGACATTGTGCAGCTTTGTTGCCAGTACGAGTGGTGACAATGCCAGAATCAGTCATCGCCTGACGCACCTAATTTCCTATAATCTTCAAATTCTGTGACACGTGCAGCCTATCACTGTGCTAGTACGTAAATGTCATGACCACTACAATTCGGGGCACCCCGCTATCACAAATGCATTGCTTCACTTTTTGGTGGTGATGGTTTTATCACCTGATTATCATCGGTGTAAATTTCTCGCTATAGTGCAACATGCATCTTTCATGCTGTCACATTTTTTGTTTGCACAGCTTCTGAACAAGCCTGGCAACTCTAAGTGGATTGTTTTGCTTTCTGGTAGCGACCGCTTATCCCCAGACTGACACCGCGGTAAATTTCTCCCAAATAGTGCAACATGTACCTTTCGTGCTATCAGATTTCTTGTTTGCGCAGCTTCTGAACAAGCCTGGCAACTCTAAGTGGATTGTTTTGCTTTCTGGTAGCGAACCTTATCACCAGACTGACACCGTGGTAAATTTCTCTCAAATAGAGCAACATGTACCTTTCATGCGGTCACACTTGTTTGTGCAGCTTCTGAAAACACCCAGCAACCCAAGTGGATTCTTTAGCTTTCTGGTAGCGACCACTTATCCCCAGATTGACACCGTGGTAAATTTCTCCTAAACAGTGCAACATGTACTATCGGCGTCAAATGAAACCTGAACAGCGTCAAGCCTTTGCAATGGTATAGTGCACAACATCCAGTTATCACCATGGACAGGCGCGCCTTTGCGCAGTGCAGCCAAACCGGATGCGCGCCTGTCCATGGTGATAACTGGACGGCACACACCATACCATTAAAGGCTTACTGCTGTTCAGGTTTCCTTTGACACCAATAGTACCTTCCATGCTGTCACCTTTCTTGTTTGCGCAGCAACCACTTATCACCCGATTGACGCCGTGGTAAATTTCTCTCAAAAAGTGCAACATGTACCTTTCACGCTGTCGCATTTCTTGTTTGCGCAGCTTCTGAACACGCCTGGCAACCCATTCTCATTAAACTGAGTTAAACTATTTTTTTTTTCACATTCCTCCGGGTACGATCATATGCTTCGATGTTCGCAAGAAGCATAGTACCGGTGACCGTAATTAACGTCAACGTGGCGTACTGCCTCATCCCCATCATTCCAAACTTTTGCCACGACAGCTGTCAGAAATATTTGCAACATGCACGGTCCAGACCCTAGCGACGTTCGTTTATCTTTAGAGTGAAGTATACAGGCAGAGTAAGAGTGGGCATCATTTGCAAAGTTGCGCATAAACGCGGGATAAGTCAGCTACATTCTACAGGGTGTCCCAGCTAACTCTAGCAAGAGTTTAAAAAATGCGCCAACGCACTTTAAGAGGACGCAACCAAGTGCATGTTGCTGACTATTGCACGGAGTGACTCGCACTATTTTTGTGTTCTGCTTAGTTAGGCAAGATTGATTAATTAGCTTCTAAAGCAACGAAGCTAGGCCAACAATTTCAATGAGAAAGTTGTAGATCGGTTTTCAAAACGTCCGATTAGACAGTTTTTAACTTTCTATCTATTAAGTACAAGTGTTTTATGCTTAGTGCAGGTGCCCGCGAAGTACAAAAAATACCATGTAACATGCCCGCTTGCGCGCATTAATTGCAGTGCTCCCTAATGTTCAGCGTGCAAATGACATGTTTCACTCGCAGCGGTTCGTGACAGTGATAAGCAGGCACAGCGGTTATTGCTTGCGCTGCCACAAGCAACAGGTTCATCATCGTGCAGCCACCACCATCGTCGCTGTCCTGTCGCCTTTTAGGTGGAAGCACACATGGCCGAATGCTCTGGCTGTTTTCGGGCGGAATGATAGGGAGTACTGCAATTACGACAACCAAGTGGGCATGTCACCTGGTGTTTTTTTGTATTTCGCAGGCATTTGCAGGAAACAGAAAAACACCAATAATAAATAGATACAAAGTTATAAACTATTCAACCGGGCGTTTTGCAAACCGGTCTACAACTTTCTAATTGGGACTGTTGCCCAGCTTTGTTGGTTTAGAAGTTAATCTTACTTAATGAAGCATTTAAGCAGAACACAAAAGATAGTGTGACTTACTTCATGAAATAGCAACATGCATTTGACCGCGTCGTCATAAACTGCGTTGGCATATTTTTAAGCTCCGCCTAGAGTTAGCTGGGGCACCCTGTATACGAACAAAGTATAAGGCCACATTTTAGTACGAGTAAAATACAATTAATATTTCCCACCGTAGCTGTATACAATCGATATCCTTTTAATGCCATGATTACATTAACAGGTCATTAATGTCGCACTGAACCTATTGAACGTCACGGCTGAACACCCCACATGGTTTCCAAAAGCAAGTTATATGAACTATATCTTCGAAGCCTTTAATTATCTGTACATCAGCCTGCCCAAATCTCAGTTTCCCTTGTTCTTTCCCTTGTTCAAACCCTTGTTCAAACGCAACAGGTCACCAGGATTTTCAAGATGGTGTGCCCATGCCTGTGAATAGGGCTGTTGGACTTCATATTCAGGTTTATGAGGTCCTAAATGCACCCGCAGCTTTGGACTTAACGATTACTGTTAAAGAGCCTTCAACACAATGTTTGTGCAAGGCCTAAGAAGTTCCATAAAAAGCCACCCAATTATGCCGCATAGATCATTCATCTGTGTGACCTCTTACAAGCTGTTGTGCAAGCCCCCAAACTGAGGAAACACGAATATAAGTACTTTGATCCCGATGCTCTCACTAGACTAAAGCCTACCCTTTGTTTGGCCTACCACAACCCAACAGCATATCAAGAAGTCTCTCGTTAAGTTGATTATCTGTTGGTTTTCATTAACCTATATATGCCCATACTCAGAGAAATTGAGCAAACAAATATTTTTATTCACGAATAGGGGATTTGTGCCCTCAATAAAACTTATGAAATATTTATTTACTGTCAAGTAAGTGCAACACAGTTTTGCAGTGCTTATTGCACTGAGTTTTTTTCTCGTGGCACTAAGCTCAAGTGGTGCATTTGCAACTACGGGCAATAGTATGGTCACTGCTACCAAACTACTTTTAGCACTAATGATGGTTGAATGAAGAGATTTTGGAATAATTTGAAGAAAAAGAAAGCGTCATAACTTAGGCTATCCTCTGCTCCAGGGCCGCTCCCGTACAGAGCACACGTTCGCTCAGATGAAGTAGTCCGTACGTAGTAATATTGAGGGCAAGCAATGTGTAGGCTATAACACATATTTCGGCAGACACCTGCTTCATTTGCTATAAATGGCTCCAGTCTTCACCTAAAGAAGTAGCGATTTTAAAGCACATCAAGGAAGCGTCCTATATGTAGGACATTGGGCATATATGGGTTAAGACAGATAATGAGTAACCTATGGCTCCAACATTACATATGGAAAACACGGACTCAAGCAGAGCGAAAACAACAGCAGGAAGGACCAGTTTCAGCCTCTGTACACCCATAAGACCTCAGTGGACTGCTTGGCCTTCAGTAGTTCCAAGATGCACGAGACTCTGGACTCACCCGGCAGAACCGGCGGTGTCGTAGCGAACAAACGTGTGGGTGAGGTCATGCTTGTCCGCCATGTAGCACTGGTTACACAGGTCAAAATCGTAGCAACGCATACACTTCCATCGGGTGCCGCTGATTCCCCGCTTACAGCAGGCATCGCAGATAATGTTTGGATGTTTTATACCTGCAGAGAAAAGCAAGAGATGATTGTAGCAAAGGTTTTTAAATAATTCTAAAGGACGCAAAAATGCGTAGCCCATCTATATATCAGACTGCCCAAATATTTCAATAATGTCACCTATACCTAATGCAAACACACAAAAAACGCTTCCGGCTCTTTCATACTGGAAGTTAACAAGTGTTTCATATTCCCTGCCACTCATTTAAAAATCCATCAACTTCTGGTAAAAAAAAAATTATTAGACACCATTTTGTCCACCATACTTCACAAACAGCACTGTACATATACAGAGAAAAAAAAAAATGCTAGTAAGGAATGTGCACCCCCCAGCCTTACAATGCATACACTTCTGGAGGTGCTTCCCCTAACGTAACATTAATGACCTCATAACAAGAATGTCAGAACAAAGTTCTGGAAATGTGCAGCCCTCACACAAATCCCAACTATGTGCAAGGGGCTTGCAAGGGAGATAAAAGTATAGACTACAGCACTGGCTGTGGAAAGAATGTCAAAAGTGCTAGCTGCTCCAGATTATAAAGGTCAATAAGCAAGATATGAAACCAGACTTCTAAGCAACAGCACTTACTCACTCATACCCATAAAAAAAAGGAAATTATAGGAATTTATTCTAGAAAGATGCAAGTTAAGAGGAAACGAGAAAAAAAACAGTCATACAAAGAAAATTATATATCTGCTACCATGGCTGTGGTTAACAGTGGCCGGCACTCACAGATCTAGATGAAGTACACTTGCATGAACACCACAGAAAATGTACGGGAGGACAGCCTCTGCAGTAAATGAATGATAGACCACCGCTTGCATAATGCCAAAGATGTCAGTTAGGCTTCGACCTAAGACTATCATTTCAGGATCTCAATTATAAAAAAAAAAAGGAACCATTAACATCATCTACACTTTCCTAGGCTTCAATACCTGTCAGCCTCATGTTAATGCAACAAAGAAAAAATAAAACCCCTTGGCTCCCCCACAATGTAATAAGCAACAGCACGGAGAAGTACTTAAAGAAGACGCACATATCTGTGAACGAACATCTTTGAGGAAAGCAGAATGGCGCAGAGAACAAGCTTTCTAAAACTGCCGAAATACACCTACAGTCATCTCCGAGGCTCTGCAGTCAAGAACAGTGTGGCGTGCGAGTCAAGGAAACGCGACTAAGGCACTCAGCAAAACATCAGGAAATGTTCGTTGGATGTGTGGGGGCGGGAAGGGGGTGAGGCACTGCCTATCACGTCAGCACTTCCTATCTGGGCAATCCCAGCTACGATAAGTGCGTCTGGGGAAAGCCCCGAGGCAGACATGATGATGTTTCCTCTCTTTTCGAATGACGTATACGACATACAAACAAAGCGTGCGAGCGTAGCACTCACGAGCTGACCCGTTGATTCATTAGCTCCCCAGTCACTTTTGTGTGGAGGTAAACTTTCTAATAAATAGTGTCAACTGTCACTCATCGCAATGTGAATAACTCCGCAAGCAAGTAGGAAGGATAAATGTGAACAGTGAATAGTTTTCTCTTTTTAACGAAGCGCTTGTTTCGAGCCCACTTCAAAAACATTTTAGAGATACATTTGTCGTCTTAGTTCCTGCTCCTGTCCCTTCCAGGAAGTTAGACTATCAACAAGGGTTTCGGGTGTGTTAAACAAAAAAGTTGCAAGTTCAATGAAAATCTTGATAAAGCACGCAGCAACGACTGCTTGTCAACGAGGCGCGGCTTTGCAGAAGCCAAGCACATGTGAAGTCAACATGATAAAGGTTGTTTGCGTTTGATAAGAAGTCCCTACCCATAAGGCTTACCCAGATTTATCAGCCCCTGTTCAAATAAGGACCGAGTGAAAGCACCTCGTGGGAAAGCCCTTGGCCTAAGTGGGCCCCTGAAAACTTTGCCGAAGTTTTTTGCAGCGTGTCAAGGCTGACGTACAACCTCTGTTCACAAGTATTGATGTAAATGAGGAGAAAGGAGATTTCACCAACATGTCCAGAAGCCTTGTTCTACACAACGAAAAATTTATGATTAATCAGGCACATTACTTCCGGATTATCTAAGTGTCAAACAGTAGTGGACAATGGCAAACAACTTTATCGCACCTTATTTTCATTGCTGCAATGCCCCAACTCACAAAACTAGAAGTTTTGATAAAATGGCTGGCGTTGATGCCAAAATTCGAATAGTGTAGCTACATATTAGGGATAAAGTCATATTCTATTCAGGAAAAAACAGCTACAGCCACAGCTGCAATTAAGGTTTGTAAGCAGCCATCATCTCCGTCTTCAGCTCATGCAAATGATCAGTAGGCAAGAACACATGTGAAAAAAATAATAATAAATAAAAACAGACACTAAGCTTGTACCTCAGCTAACCTATCTAGTGACAACATGACAATCATGATGTAGCCACGACTACTCATGTTCCTCTGACATTAACTGGTATAATGCATTGCTTTTTTAAACTACCAAGAAATCATAGCTTTTCTAAAGGCGTGAAGAGAGCAACCTTCTGGTTATATGCAAAATTACTGAAGACTGTTCCACACATTACGCTGAAAATGATCAACTTGCAATGGCTCAAAGCCACATAAGAAGCTAGAAAGACAATGTTTAGGTCAATGCATGCATACTTCTCCTGCCTGTCCAAAGCTGACAAACACGCTACTTGCATCTTGACAAGCACAGAAATTCCCCCTCTCTAAGCGATTCTTCCAGGACATTGTGGCCCACAAACTGAAGCATGCGAAATACTGTTCTGCACTGTGACATGCTATCAGACTTGCTGCTCTGAATTACAGTACCATCTTTTTTTTATATATATATTGAAGCTCTTTCCTTAAGAGAAGAACCACTTTTCAATATCTTTCAAGCTCATGTTGTGGTCAAGACAGCACCTGAAAGACTATGAACAGCGGCTCAAGGACAAATAAACTTAAATCACTCGTGCACTATCTGCATGAAATGCGCTTTCACGCTAATCTGTAATTTTATTCTGACATTATGCCTGCATAGACCCAGAATGAAAAAAAAAACTGACAGCACAAATTTCACCCTGTCGGCACATAAGGAAAAGTTGCATCAAGCACAGCTGTGTGATATGACAGATCTGCGTCCCAGCTACGGAAACAGCTGCAGACTTGACACTGTCGTGGCCCTGATGGCCGTAAATTTACAGCCCATCACATAGGTTCCTCATGGCTCGCGGTGGGCGTGCTCCAAAGAGGAAATGCAATACCGAGAACAGCTGTGCACATATCGCCCATGGAAAGACGGCTTCAGAAGTCGATAGGTCTTATTAATCACCATGTTTAAAGCAGACAAGCGAGTTTCACACGTGATCCATGGCATGATCACTAGCGCAGAACAAAAACAGAGATGCCCCTATGCTTTTTTAAATATCATCGTCATGCGGAAAAACTCCATGTGTCATTTTTATGAAATGGCATTTTAATTCGATTCTATATCAATCAATCACGTGACAAACTAACTCCCTCGCCCTTGATTATGTACTCAGTAAACATTCTGCATGTAAATGTGATAGTGAAGTGCTTCATGCATGTGAACTACAAGACAGCTGCAGAAAAGTTGCTCTGTTTATTTTATTCTTTTGCATCATTCACCAATTGCCTGAATATTTATGTAGAACTTTTCCATATCACACATATGATCCCAGATATACTTATCGCCAATTGCTGACAGTGCAACCAGTATTAATGCTCAACAGCTTTTTCAACAACAAAAAAGAACAGTGGCACAGCACGGGAGTTTGCTTCCTTTTGAGTTTCAGAGCATCATCACTTGTAACACCTGAAGAGCAACCATTTTTTTGCTATCTTGTACAGTATAAAACAACGACACAGGCTCAAATGAGCGTCATTTAGTGCAAATGACACCTTCTCATGCAACACAAGTTTTGGCGGTAATCCCATCGCATTACACGATGTACTACGTCATTCCAAAGATACAAGTTGTGTCTTGAGGTGTTGTGGCAATGCGTGGCAGTGAAGTAAAACCTGACCCTTGCACTAACAGATGGAATTCGAGGCTGTACATATGAGAACTTTCAGTGTTATGGAAAGTGTGAACAGAAAATGACAGCAGGCGAAGACAGGACGAGCACATACTCACAACTGGAACGTTTTTGCAACTGACACACAAACTTCAAGTTGCACACAGTTCAGGCAACAGCGTGTCAACATGTGGAAGTGAAAAACACGAGATTTGAATTTATCTTCCACTGCACATGCGCTCTGTCTAACGATGGTGCCACGATCCATCCGACAATGGCGCAATGTCGCCGAAACCTGCCTCACAAAAGTGTCCCTGTTTGTTTCTTCTATGTAAAATGTCACAAGTTCTCGTGCTAGCTTCTATAATAATAATAATAATAATAATAATAATAATAATAATAATAATAATAATAATAATTCCCCATCAGTACAATTAAGGCTTGACTAAGGTCTCACACCTTTTACAGCAGGCAGCAGCAGGGATCATATACATTGCAGTTGTATTGACAAAAAATTTTTTAAAAATCAAGAAAAAAGGCACACCCATTCAGAACAAGAGCAATGAGCGAAATGCATTTCCACGTGTTTCATTTTGCGGCACATACATTATACAAACATGTGACAAAAGAAAACGGACAAATCACATTCTTAAACATTTATCACAATATAAAGATAGAATAACAACGACAAGTGATGATATTTGAAGACTAAGCATGTAACGGTGCCAGTAGATAGTGATTTGTGGGGTGTGCATGCGCGTAAACAGATATGTGCAATGTTGGGAAACTGTTGGCTCAAAGCGGCGACCAATTATATAGTAGTGTAGATGCGTATTAGAAATGTTCCTGAGGTAAATGTTCCCATTGTGCCGTTCCTTTAGCAGTGGTAACTTGTAACTAATCATCTCGTAGCCGTAATTCATCCAGCTCTTCACAAGGGCCTCTCTCACAGATATTTCATGAAAGAAGGGAACCTTGAAGGCTCGTTTCTTTGTCTGACACAACTTTAATGAAACCAAGCAGATAATGAAGCCAAGGCAGGTTTAGGGGACATTAATTGTACTGTTTTAAGCGTGTTGTAGTAATTGTGGTATGGAATTGAAGAAAGCAAAGTGGACGAAAAGATAACTTGCCGCTGGCAGGGACCGAACCTGCAACCTTCGGGTGACGTGCCTAATGCTCTACCAATTGAGCTAGGGCGACGGTCGTCCTCTCGTCCACTTTATGAGGTATTTATTTATTAGGTTTGAATGCACATAAGTACCTGATAAAGTGGACAAGAGGACGACCACCGCCGTAGCTCAATTTGTAGAGAATTGGCCGCGTTATCCGAAGGTTACAGGTTTGGTCCCTGCCGGCGGCAAGTTGTCTTTCCGTTCGCTTTGCTTTCTTTGCATCTAGTCACAATTACTACAACAGTACAATTAACGTCCCCTATACCTGCCTTGGCTTCATTACCTGCTGGCTGTAATCACAGAGAATGCGTAACTCACCGGCTGGGGCATTGTCGAATACACGCAGGTCGTAAGCGCCCTGGTAGCCGACGCGGTAGTTTGTACGCGAGCCAGAGTCCCACTGCACCACAACGGTGCGGTCTGGCGAAGAGGTGCTGCCAGGCTCACCGATCTCCACGAGGGTGCCCACGTGTCCCTCGCCGCCATCTTGGTTCGCCCACTTCCAGTCTGGCCCGCGAACCACTCGCAGACCAAGTTCCACAGCCATTTGCACACTATCACACGCGCACAGTTCCCGCAGTCACTACCTCTGACGGTCTGGGTGGACATTTGCTGCCATCCTGCAAAGCGAGTGTAAAAGAAATGGAAACAGCAACTGTCAGTAAAAGTGCTGCTTGTACAAGAACAGCCTAAAGACTCTGTGAGCATATACTTTGGTGTTGACATATTTGAGACCACTAAATTTCATGTTGTCCTACATCATTCTTTTATATATGCTTCCAAGGGTACCATGGCCATCTTAAAATTGGTATCTCTCTCAGTCTACGACGATGGTCCTTTTTTTTAATGTGACCATTCAGGATCATTGAGCTGTATAATTTCCCAGGCTGGTCCAGAGAGATATTGTATGGTGTACAAGGCAATTAGGTGTTCGACACGCGAAGCACCTTTCTGTTTAGTCTTTCTTTTTTTCGTTAATGTGGCTAACGCTGAGCCAATCACTCTGCACTTTTTGTGAAGTTAGCATGTCTATGCTCTGGCACTGAAGTAAAATACGGTTACGTTACGGAACGAAAATGAAAGAAATATACTATATTGGTGTTGTGAACGGGTTCAATGCATGAACTGATCAACTTTGCACCAACAATCGTGGGGGACTGCGCAATTTCTCTACTGCGATTGCGGAAAGAAATGCCTCGATGGCCTAAAAAAAACCTGCAAGCACCTTTACAGCGTCTCGTAAACTTCGCGATCAAACTAGAACGTAATTCGCACGAAAAACGCAGCCCACACACTCTTGGGCGTGGGAAACCCGTTTACAAAAACACAGACGCGATCGCACATTAATGCAGGCTCTCAATACTTCGAGTGCACCACCAAGAAAGGGTACCACACGGACAGTTTTACACACATTCGCAACCATTAACCACTCGCCGTGCGACTACAGTTAGAGCGTACGGTCAAGACTCGGAGCTGGGAGTGACCAATCGTTGGTCACCATGTCAACAAAAGGTCCAAACTTACTTCACAAAACGATTTCTGGGAGTCCCACCTCGGAGCAGCGCACGGACTACCGAAAGCATTCACAAAGAGGGCTGCTACTCCCTTGCGGTACAAGTGGACGCTAGAAAGATGGCCCAACCGTCAAGTTTTCGGCAGTAACCACTGACCGCAAGCAATCGAACCGTGACGCGACGGTGCCTGTGCACCGGGACGTTCCCACGCATACGCTGAACACGACCCAAAAGTCGACCGAACGACATTTGCTGCATTCTTTCCTCGTGCGTTCGAATGCGTCACAACGACTACGGATTTGAAAGCCCGGACGCACTATCGATACGTCAACGCTAGAAATGTAAACATGCCGTACAGGAAAGTAGTAGGCGGCAGTGGTCGCGGCAGCGCGTCCACCGATCGTTCTGCTGCTGCGGTGGTCGGCGAACATGTCTGCAATGAACGATCTCGTGAAAAAGGAATCACCTACCTTCTCACTTCAGCACTGCACACCGACAGCGCAGGCATGCCATCGCGCAACAGCCACTGGAAGAAAACGAATCCCTAGCCGCAGCTTTCCAGCCGCCGCCAACAACAGGAAGCCATGTTGTTTGGAACACCCGCATTACAATAGAGCACGCTCAACCAACCAACCACGGAGCTTCCGTTCACGCAGGCTGGGACACAATGGAAAAAAAAGAGGAGCTTGCTTCCGTCGAAATGCCTGTGTGCTGGCGTAAATGAGCGTCGCGATGAATGGAAATGAAAACCGCAGCGCGCGAATGATGCCTTCGGGCCGGGAAATCGAGGAAAAGCGGCCGGCCGGCGAAAGGAAAAAACTGTGCTTACCCTGTTGCAACCAGTGGGGGAAGTACTAGACGGCGCGTCGCTGGTGGTTTCGGTTCAGGTTTCGGCGTCTCGGCTTACGCGCAGTGGTACTAGCACTACGAACCGTACTCGGTGTTATAGACTTGCCGTCGCGAAATCCCAACAGTCCGAGCGCACGAGGAAGCGGGGGAGCACGATGTGCGGGTGCGGGGAGCTTGTTTGTTATGTTATTTCCTCTTTACAAGTGAAACAACATCGTCATATCTACCATTGGCGATCTTCCAAGAACGGATGTGGTTTGTGAAAAATGCGTCATTTGGGAAAATATTTGTACAGCATTGAATGCTCGTATATGTTAGTGGGTGACACCAACACTTGGGGATGGCTCAAGGAAAGGGTAGCTTAGAATAAAGGTGGTAAACAAAATTTTAGAATGGTGCAGGTGAGAATGGTGTTGCGAAAATGGCGCGATTTACATGAAATAAAAAGAAAGGTTCTGTAGAGTTTCTTCCTTATCTGATCGTGCTTTGGTATTCATTAGGTCAGCAAAGCGCTTCGTCCGTGCGGCGATGTCCAGAATGCGGTAAATATATTTGCGTCAATAATAATACTTTTTATAAAGCAGGAAGCATATAGGAAAAAATGTGTCTCTAAACGAAGATGAGTCTGTTTTCTTCAATTTTACGTCCTGTGACAGAAAGGTACAAATAAAAGTAAATATCTACATCGATGGTTGTCTTTTTTTTCTTTTTGCTAAATTTGACGTATATATGTGACCCTCCATATGCCCCCCCCCCCCAACCCCCTCACCGCCCCCAGTAGAAACGAAAAAGAAAAAAAAAACAAATTGTAACGAATGTTACTTTGAGCTAAATCTGAATTCAGTGTCGCCGCATAAAATGAAATTTATACGCTAAATATTTAAGGGAAAAAGAAAAGAACACTATTACATTAGCCTACAGCCTCTTAAATGTTTATCGCGCTAAGACAGGGACTGAAGGGGACGGAAACGTGACAGGCGCGCTAACTTCAAACCACGTTTATTCAGGAAGATACATTAATATATACTAATCCAACCGCATTGATCTCACGCAATCAAACACGTCTAACAAACGTAAAACTAAAACCTCTCAACTATCAAGAAAACACAACCAAAAAACCCACTCAACTAAAGAAATCGCTGTACTATCAAGAAAGATAGTGACTTTATGCGGGAAAGTGAACTGCGCAATCAATGATGTGTGATGTATATACATGCGTGTTTTGATGCCGTAGGCCAAACTAACGCAATGAAAAAAAAATTGTACAGCTTCGTGCTGTCTCGTATTTTAACTTGCAGTATTCCCATTTCATCGGCCGAAATAAATAAATAAATAAATAAATAAATAAATAAATAAATAAATAAATAAATAAATACGTCCCCACAAGGATCGATATACACTCAGCTAATGAAGCGCGTTTTGCTTCCTTTCAAATACACTTAATGGCCGCGGGAACGAGATAAGTATTTTTAGTGTTTAAAGATGTTTCCTCCTATTGCACTGTGTAAAGGAAACCGCGTATCTACGCGACGGCTCATATTGCACGCGCGCCTCAGCTTCGAGGTTGTTCCGACAAACGCAGAAGCAGCTCGTTAGCCGCGCATACATCTCTCCATTATGGCTCCGACGCGCCGTACGAAAAGCAGATCGACAAAGCTAAAGTCATTTGGTTCAGGCATGCCCCAGCGTGAAAGGCGCATGGATTTGAAGGCCGTTGCGTTCTCACTCAATCTCTTTCTCTTCTTTTTGCGCTTTACGAGAAGAAAAGAAGGTAAAACGTAAATGTGTCTACTTTGCTGCTGCAGACATAGATTACGGCCAGGGGCGTAGCACCCCCCCCCCCGGAATTTTTTTTATTTTGCAAGTGTATATATACACGCACACATATAAACGCACGCACAAACATACAAAAATATTAGCTGGACCCCCCCCCCCCCCCCGCCTTCCCCGAAAAAAATTCCTGGCTACGCTTCTGATTACGGCTGCGTCTTTTCGTAATATAGTAGAGTCGGAAGCTATCAAAATTAAGCGCTGATAAATATATGAGGACGAGTAACGAGAGGTAACAAAGGGAGGGCAGCTTTGCCTGCGTCGAACTGGGAGGAAACTAAAGGCGTGATCTGCAGAGCTCCTCAGTACGTGCGAGGAGGAACTCCTTTGCATCCCTTAATTTTCAGAGAGCTGCACCGTCAGTGTAAAATTACTCCGTCACGTTAGCATAAGCTACTTCCCGTGACAGTTATCTTTAGCTCCTGTCCGTCACACACAGATGGTCGATATGAACGGAGGAGTGGCGGGGGGAGGTTAGTCTGCAGCTCGTAAAGGAGCACGACTCAGCGTCACAAGGAAGGGAGTAGGGAAATTCTAGAACAGTTTACAATGATGCATGTGTTGGCAGGTATGCCTGTTGGTAATCGAAGCTGCATAGGCGTAGATATCCCGTTTAAAGCGGGGGAGTCGAAGTCGAATATAACCGTGTCATGAGGAAGGAATACATCACAATGGGAAGTTAACTTATACGCGAGGTTTCCACCACATTCCAACAGCATACTACATCGTAAAGGCTCTTTTTTAACTGCGCTAACAAACACGGAAAAAGAAGAGGGAAGAAGACTGGACTGGTTGGTTTTTTTGGCCGTTCCTTATAGTACCGCGCGGGATCGGCCATGAAACGGGTGGTACTTTGCTTTAGAAATGAAATTGTTTTATATTCTAAATATGGCTAGAAATAGAAAGTTTACGAAATAAATAATTGGTATAACCAAGGAAAAAAGAAATGATAATAGCAAACCAATATGGTTGAAAAAGAAGATGGCTGTGCACGTGTGGTCTTCTTCCCTCTTCTTTGTCCTCGTGTGTTAGCGCATGCAGTCAAAAGCCTTTACTATGAACGTCAGCCAACTAGACCGACTAATTGGTGCTTTACTTCATTGTAGCACATGTCTAGAATTACTTCATTATACCATATGTCTAGAATTAATTCAACCGGTAACTGGGGATGATGCTCTAAGAAAAAAAAAGAGTCAAAAGAGGGTCATGGAACCGTGACTCTCTTCGGGCGTCCATGTGACCCCTTTTGGAAGGTACAGGCAGAGAAAAAGAGTTAGCAGTTCGGAAGGAGTCACTGGACACCCCTGAAGCGCGTTTCGATTGGCTTCCGTCATGAAAGAGCCGCCGTATACGCCATACATATCGTGCGCTTGCCCTTTGGCGCCGTTGTGGCGCGTTGCTCGCCAACGGAGACAGGGTTGGCGCCGGGGTGACGCGTGACGCGCCGCTTCTGCCTTCTCTCTCAGTCGTCTCAGTGTCTCAGTCTCCTCGTCTATGCTATTGGAATGCGTTGCGTTGATAGCGCGGGTTGCGTGTCTTGAAGTTTCATCAGTTCATGTTCATGCGCGTTTACGATGGTGTTGACGCCGGCTCCGCGCACGAAGTGACGCTTGCAGGGCGGAATATTCATGGAGCTGCGGATACGGACAACGGGCGCCTGTTAACGGTGAGTGTACTGCTTTCGTAGGCACTAATTATACAGCTTTAGCTGGGCGTCTGCAGCAGCTCTGCGGAAGTTATCTGCCAGCCATTTCCAACAGCAGCCCGTGTCCGCGGGGCTGTTGCGGATGCCCAACTAAAGCTGTCGGTTAACGAGTTGCCACCGTTATGCGCGTTGCTGTACAAGCTCCCATAAAGTGAGCGATGCAAACAATTATCAAGGGTCATTTCTTGCTGATCGCGCGTTGTGTCTGCACTACTGAAGGTGCAAGATGTCGTTTCGAGATGCACTTTTGTCGGCAGGGTTCTGTTTGGTGTCGCAGAAGTCCGTGGTATGCCCGTGTCACTGAGGCGCACGTAACCCACGAGCCGCTTCGCCCTTCTCAGTATTTTGCCAGCGTCCGTGGTGTGCCCGTGTCATTGGGGCGCACGTAACCCACGAGCCGCTTCGCCCTCCTCAGTATTTTTCCAGCGTCCGTGGTGAGCCCGTGTCACTGGGGCGCGACCCACGAGCCGCTTCGCGCTTCTCAGTCTGGCAACAGACTTCTGCGACACCAAACAGAACCCTGCCCGCTCTTTTCCTTCGTTACTGTTTGCTGTTTTCATGGTTTGCCAACATCTGCGATGACGCTATAACAGAATCAAGTGAGTGTACGTGATTGTGGGAGTTATGTGTGCTAATTCTAGCATATGACATGTCTGATCTCGACGTAGACGGCGTCCGCACGCGCTGGGTGCCGTTCGGGCCCTCGTACTCGCATGTGTTTATCTAAGTATGGGTTACGTTTGTAAAACATGCGGTCAGTAACCGCTCACGGCGTGCCCCTGACTGCCGGAGGATGTGCTTGGGTGTCGGGGTAAGCCGGCGCAAAACCGTGTTTATTCTGAAACCAAATTTTGAAGCGATTTCTCAGAAAAAAAGTGCTTTCATTCGTGTATAGCCAGTGCCTATTGCGAGACGAGGTTCCCGCTGCCTTTTACGTGAAAATTTGTTTTCGTTCCTTCATTGTGTCTATGTGAACCACGTATTTTGCAGGTTTTGCAAACCATTACTGCAATTTCATTTTCCCATCATAATATCACGTTCTGCTTTTCAGATACCGTTGTTCATGGTGCTCACGCTGAACAGGAGCGACAACCTAGCAAGCCACAAGTCTGAGACCTCCAGCCGTCACCACTTTCTGATTTATTCTTAATCATAAGGAATAAGGATTGAAACATGATGCCCATTTCTGCAGATTATTTTGCACTATATGACACTATTTCTTCTTCTTGATTTCAACTATCAAATCAAGAAGAAGAAATGGATATGGGCCGGGCACGTAGCACGTCGGCAGGATAACCGGTGGTCATTAAGGGTAACTGACTGGATTCCAAAAGATGGCAAACGCGTGAGGGGGAGACAGAAAATTAGGTGGGTAGATGAGATTAAGAAGTTTGCAGGTATTACGTGGCAGCAGAAAGCACAGGACCGGGTTGATTGGCGGAACATGGGAGAGGCCTTTGCCCTGCAGTGGGCGTAGACAGGCTGATGATGATGATGATGATGATATGACACTATGCAATCAGTCACACATTTTAGTTGGCTATACTCATAGAAGCATGTAGACGAGGAATACCCAAACTTCTTAATTGGAAATCAAATACCATCTTTTCGCGCTTTCTATGTAACTTTGCTGGGAAATATGTGTTGTTTTGACGAGTTTTATTGAAATAATGCTAAAACTGAACTATTCCCTGTTTGCAGTCGCTGGGCAGAACGGCAAGTATTATTGGACATGCTTAAAATGAATACTCCACTGTTTTCAACAGTAGTCGCGCAAAAGTAGAGCAAGGGTCAAATGAGTAGCTTAATATACTCGTGGAGTCGCTTGACGCTTCGGTGTGGGTCACGTGACTCCCGTAGGAGTGTTACCGGCAAGGGTCGTCTGACTCCCTATAAGTGGCAACGTGATCCTTCGGATGAGAGTCTTTCCACTCTTCCTAGAGGGTCACGGGACTCTCCTAGAGCGAGCCGACCCTGACCCACCAAGAGAGTCACCGTGACTATTTAAAGAGAGTCCTATACGTGGCAAGTCAGAACTCTCCGAAAAGAGTCACGCATACTCTTTTTTTTCTTAGAGTGTAGGAGAATGGGCTGCAGCCCCACACCCTCCCTTACCAGGACGGGTGCTCAAGACGCAATGCCCATCGCGACTGCGTACAAAGAAAAAAAAAAAGGAACAGAACTGACTCGAATTCACGTTCGCAAAACGACGAAACGCAAAGCGTTATCCTTTAGGAAACTCTGCGAAACGCACCGTGAACATAGGAGACGAAAACGAGGGAAATATTGCTCTCTCCAGGCTAAAATTTTAGGTGACTGTCGCCTCCACCGCCGGCACATTAGGAGACCGACATCGGCGCAAAAAATATCGCGCGAGTCGAACTGGACGGTTCGAGTTATATCTAGAACTGCGATGGATAAACAGACAACTAAAAGCCGTTATCATTGTTGTCCTTCGTTGTATCCGCGTCACCTATCGCCTTCCCGCGTGATGCGGATATCAAGAATGGCGAAAGAAATAATATCTCTGGGAATGCATGGTGTTGCGACTTTCGTGACTCAAGAACGCAAAAGTGTCGAAACGACATCATGGAAAAGGATTATACTAATGGCATCTTCATGAAATCGCCCCGGCGCGCCGGGGCACCAAAGCACTACGATGATTGGACGAAACGGTGCACCGGGGCGCCCCGGTGCGCACCGGTGCGATTTCATGAAGATGCCATAATAGTTAGCACCGTCGATTTTCGTGAGTAAACAATTACCGCCAGTACTCTTTCTTTCTTTTTTCTTTATTGAACTAGTATTGTTACACTAATGAAGCGACAGATACAGCCTTGGTATGAACGTGATCGATTTGTTTACGCGGAATGGGCGATTTAATGACCTGCAAATTAAAATAAGATTATTAGGTGCAAGAAGCCGACACGACATGACTATCATGGACACTATACGAGCGCATGCTTAATTACGGCATATGGCAGCGTACACCGGGTGGAACGACGAACACCAAAACGAAAGGACAACACAAGCGCTGGGTAATGACCAACCAACTAGCCCAGAAGTACATTTTAAGCATGCTTAATTAATTGTGAGCCTCCGGTTTTCCTTTATACGTGCGCAGACCCAAAACAATACAGGGGCTTTTGGCGTTCCGCTCCGATCGGAATTGCGGCTACCGGGAACCGAACCCGTGACAGCGGAAACGCAGCGATTAGTTCCGATGAGACACCGTGACTCTTTACTTACAGAATGAAAGAACGAGGGTTTTCCCTCGGTTGCAGTCTATCTTTCTAGAATGCCCGCGGATGGTTCGTAATGTCTGGCCTTCTTTGAAATTTCATGCGCGAGACTGGCGAAACACACGGTGAAACACATTACGTGGAAGATGCTCGGGGCGTAGCAGTTGCCGGCCAGATTTCATATGCTAACCCATAGATCGGCAAAAAAAAAAAAAAAAAAATTGGAGCTCACTCAGACTTACTCAAGAAATATATAGGGCTTACTCGGACTCAGTCTCACCGAATTTTTTCTCAAGTGGACTCACTCAGACTCAGACTCACTAAACTTTTTCTCAACCGCGGACTCACTCGGAGTCAAACTCGCCAATATATTACTCAGCCGGACTCATTCAGACTCACGGCTTGACTAGAGTCTGAGTGAGCCCGAATGAGTCGACTCATGAGTCCGTTAGCGTAAAATTAGCTTTTTCGGTCTTGGTGTGAATGTTCTTTAAGGCCAATATCTCTCATAATCGTTGCTATACGACACGCCTTTTGATCTTCTACCTTCAAATAGGAGTTATCATTGGTTGCAACCCAGTAAGGACATTTTTATGTAATACGCGACTCACACCAGATATTTTTATCAAGAACTTCCCGTGAAAGAGTTTGCGGGGGGAGGTCATGGCAAGCCACTCTCTTGGATAATGTAGGCTACAGAGTTGCCATGTGTAATCACTACCGTAATGCCCAATCCCCCACCATCCACCTTTTTTTAAATCAACTGTACTAAAGTGACGGCGCAGCACTTCTCATACACGTGCGGCATCCGAATCGCATGGCGAAACAGTATTTTAGTGATCTACCTGTGTGACTTCTGCTCACGTAGCATACGGTTCGGCCACCGGCCGTGTATCCATAACTGTTTTTCATTCATTCATTCATTCATTCATTCATTCATTCATTCATTCATTCATTCATTCATTGCTGTGGCTATAGTGCTTCTTTTGGTTGAACCTGCACCTTGCTTGGTGAGGAATTCGTGCCAGACATTTAAACAGCGCCATTCCAGGCATTTTCATTACCTTGCAGTCATTTGGTTAAATGATGAAATGCAAACTTAATTTCTTTTTTCGCAGTTCTTTTCATTGTGTAGGTTATAGCAAAGCTATTTGGATAGGAAGCGGGACTCTGCAATATAACCAGGTCCAGCAGGGAGGCTTTTCGGGATGACTTAAGCGAGGCGCGCGCTGACGGGTTCGGCTCCGTACACAGTCCCTGGGCAGACCTTCACTACACCAGTACACATAGCGCTCTAAATCGTCAAACATTTTTACAAATACACAGGGAATGTCGTCGTACACGCTTGCAGGGACCCTACACCCAACTTTCACTCACATGGTTTTACGTTGCTACGCGTTCATCGTCCTGAGATGAATGCAAAAATAATGTTGGAGATCGAGGCACGCAAACAGAAGTTATTAAGCTTCAAAATTCAAAATGAAAGCAGACGACATAAACTGACATACCCTTTCGTATTTCTCTCACCCAGTGACGTGTCAGCCTGGTTGTGGCAAGGGTTGTGGCAGTTGTGGCTGCTTCCGATCAAAATGCAGCTTACATTTTGCTGTACTGGAACGCTGCACCACGTGGTGGCCTTCCTGCCGCAAGCGGGCCCCGCAATTTCAGATGGATTCGGTGTCGCACAATTTAGCAGACGGCTCTGTGTTGACAATTGGGAGGCCAAAAAATTGGGGTGCGCTTAAGCTTCACCTTTAAGTTGAACGCGATAGCGATATCCGGCTCCATCCTCATCGTGCTCTGTTTCGCTTGTTATTATGTTCAGTCGCCCGGTATCACACGTACACGCTCGACATGCCTATTAGTAAAGGTAAAGGTTTCCGCCCTCTTCAACAGCACTTTTATGACAACAGTGTACCCACTACGTGTGTGTAAGAGGATGCGCGCACTGATGTGTATGCCCTTTAATATGTAATGGGTGGCATGCTTTAAACCAGCAGCAACTACGCGCGTGATACTTTTTCGAAGTTGCGATGCACCCACTACGTGTTCGTAAGGGAATACGCGCTGTAATGGGTGGCCGGAACTCGTTATGCGGTTCACATGGTGTGACGCCCGATGACAATATATATAGCTTGTACCCCGTTTTACTGCGATATTACATCTCGTACTGTAGGAAGTGGAAGATGGAAGCTGCGCTGAAAAAAACCGTAAACAGGGGTGGGTGCTCGAGCCAACGTTTCGACAAGTGGACTTGTCTTCTTCAAGGCTGGAAGTTCCAGCCTTGAAGAAGACAAGTCCACTTGTCGAAACGTTGGCTCGAGCACCCACCCCCTGTTTACGGATTTTTTCATCTCGTACTGTGACACCTGTACACAGGACGCGTATGTTTGTGAAGCATTAAAGTTCATTTCATTGTAGTGTAGCAATGGAATGGCTCTGTGGTAGAACATCTGCTTGCCACGCAGACGGCCTGGGTTCGATTCTCACTCGAACCTAACATTTTATTTTATTTTATTTTATTTGCATCTTTCTCGATTTTTCGGTCACGGACAAGATGATGATTTTTCACTCACAACCAGCAATGCCGACACCGACGCCGACACCGGAATTTCTGCGGAACGAGTTCTTTAACGCTATCGCGTTAATGGAAGGTGGAGCTCACTCAGACTCACTAAAGAAATATATTTTGCGCTTAGGGCTCACACGGACTCAGACTCACCAATACTTTCTTCAACCGGACTCATTCGGACTCAAACTCGCCAAAATATTACTCACCCAGACTCACTCAGACTTAGCGACCTGAGTCTGAGTGAAATTGAGTGAGTCGACTCATGAGTGAATTTGCCGACCTATGGGCTAACCCCACCTGTAGCAAACATTATCCCTATGTTCCCCCACCATTACCAACACCACCGTCTCCACAACGTTATGTGCGTTGTTAAATATTAGAATTGTAACTTGTTAGCACTGACTAATGAAACTAGTGGGTCCTTTAAAGCTTCCTACCAATTACAAAAGGCTTAGTCATAACTCTTCATCGTCATCAGCCGTCGCATCAAGAAACTGCACATAATGCCTTACAGATGGTACCTCGCTTCTCCGCAGAGTGACGAGTAATGTCGTGGTGGGTGATTTCCAACTTCACAAAAATTATGATTTGTGGCGTAGTGGGTACGTT
Source organism: Rhipicephalus sanguineus (assembly GCF_013339695.2). Taxonomy (NCBI): domain Eukaryota; kingdom Metazoa; phylum Arthropoda; class Arachnida; order Ixodida; family Ixodidae; genus Rhipicephalus; species Rhipicephalus sanguineus. Next base: position 59,250,725 of record NC_051179.1, read on the forward strand.
GCTAGTGTAGTTGTATTAGTAGACTTCCGCATCACCTTCTCCGTCACCTTGAGACACTCTACCATCGACTTCGCCTCAACGCAGCATTCACCAATAGCTACATGTGCCGCCTTGGTTTGACTACTGACCCATACTGTGATAACTGTGGTGCTCTAGAATCAATAGAACATGCTTTATTAGGTTGCCAAGCATACAGAGAAGAAAGAACCTGTCTCCAAAGTAGAATATGCTCAACCTCCCAAGCACCGCTAGATGTCGGGGAAATACTTGGACCTACGTCTTCTTCTTCTCAGCAATGTCAGATTTTAAAATTTCTGTTCAGATTCCTCGAGGACATTAACCGAATTGATAAACTGTAACTTATATCAGCATCATTACTACGTTGTGACAAGTACGTACATACCACGATCATATTATCTTCTTTTTTTAGGGGCGAAGCTCCTTATGCCGTGGGTCTGTCCATCCTCCGTTTGCTTGTTTGTAGTAGCCACCTCTAGTTCGTGAGAAGCGCGCGTTCTGGTATGCAGTAGAAGAAGAAGACGACGTTGACGAGTGAGACTCTCGTGCGTGTTCGCCTGTGTGGCGTTCTTTCTTCTTTACTACGTCTCGTGTTTTCAACGACGCCCGAAGAGAACATTTCAGAAGTAACGCGCCATGAGGCTCCCTCTTGGCGCGCTTTTTCTTTCGCTGGAAGACAAGGCTACAGAGGCCCACCCACGAGATAGCCGTTAACTTTGCCGTGGTCGAACGTCTTGACAAAAGATTGCTGTTCTCTGATGTTTTCTTTACTTGTGCCTTCTGTAGTTTCCCGCCTACCATGTAAGCCTAGCTGGTTTTATGTCAAGCTTGTAGACGATGTGGAACGGGACCCCATACTTACTGCGGCGGACGTATTATGTCTTAACGAGACGTGGAACGCCAAAAGACCGTATATCAAAGGATACGTTCCAGTCGTGTGCATCGATGATGCAGAGCGTCCTGCAGGTGGTGTGGCCGTATACGTCAAACAAACAGAAAAGGCACAAGATCTGAAACTACTACCAACGACACAGAGCCACAACGGTGAATATGCTGCATCGATTTTGATGGATGCATCATCATGACCATGTACCTTGCACCCAATTTGTCGAGTGGGAATATCAAGACATTCATTGACACGGCATTGTGTAATTATGACAAGTACAAGAATAGACCACTTGTGTTAGTTGGTGACCTGAATGTCGATATTACCGAAAAGAACAATGAGTGGTTAATACAACATATGGCAGCGAAATATGCTCTCACGTGCACGTCCTTTGATCATATGAAACCAACGACCATCCGAGGGACGTTTATAGACCTGGTATTTTCAAATTTTCAATTGCAACCCGTACAGGAACCGCTATCCCTTCATTTCACGGACCAACGCAAGCCAAGCATCATCTAATTAAGAAAAATAAAAGTTTGATGTTTGTAATATACACACAGTGTTTCTCACTCTTTATATGATGATTGAAGGGGCGTTACACAGAACATTCACGGTTTACCGATGATTTCCTCCGGAGCTTCGCCCCACTCATCATCATTCACCACGTGGATATGCTGTGATTTTTTTTCCTTCTCCTTTTCCTTCTCATTTCCTGCCCTCCTCCTCCCGGGGCCTTCTGTCCTCCATCCTCTTCCCCTATACAGAGGAGCACGTAGCCGCCTTTATATACGCCGGCAGAATTCTCTGTTTTTCATTAAAGAGCTTTCTCTCTCTCTCTTTTAAGCTAATGAAATCATAGGGGGCATTACTTGTTTTTTTTTTTGACTGTAGCGTAATGATTTTTTTTAAATCGAAAGACATTAAAATGGACGATAAATCTCCCTTTCTGTCAGTGGGAACTGAACAGACAACCTTCGAATTAACCGTCCGATGCTCTACCAATAGAGCTATACGACGGAGGGTGCCCCCTCGTCCACTTAGTAGAGTATTTATGTGTGCTTGGAGTGTGTTAGCCTAAACGAGGTTCCACACTCGCCGCCTGGGCTACGGGGGGCGCTGTCTAACACTTCAATGGAGGGATTAAGTACACATAAATACCCTACAAAGTGGACGAGGGAGCGCCCTCCGTCGTAGCTCCATTGGCTGATCGCACGATTTCAACCGACTGTGATTTATATTGTAGGTTTACTGGAGTGTCCGATTTCTTATTCTTGCAATCAGACAATGCATTTTCATTAGTCCATAGTTCTAAATTTCTCAAAACACCGTTACCACGCAAAGATAACTCCTGATGAGTGTCAGCTGACAATAGTATCGTGGTATCATCCGCGTAAATTATAAATCTAGAATCCCCATCAATATGCGTAATGTTGTTGATGTATATGTTAAAAAGAAGGGGCCCCAGTATACTACCTTGAGGTACTCCGGTTTTGATGTCGCGCGTTTTTGAATGAAAACTGCCAATTTGAACGTACTGTTTTCGATGTGATAGATACGACTTCATTAACTCTAAAGCATGACCCCTGATGCCACAAAAATCTAATTTATTGTACAAAATGCTATGCACTATGCGTCAAATGCCTTCGTGAAATCTATAAAAATACCTAGCACAAATTTATTTTGCTCGAATTTATCTAGTATATAATTATTCTTTTCGATGTAGTAAAGCAATTTCTATCGACCGGTTCTTCCTAAATCCATACTGAGAGTCAGTAAGTATGTTGTGAGTATGTAAAAACCTATCTATCAGTTTATATATAAATTTTTCCAGACATTTAGAGAATACGGGAAGGATGCTGATAGGTCTGTAGTTACCGAAGTCGTTTTTGTCACCTTTTTTTATAAAGTACAATGACTTTTGCTGTTTGCATCGCGGATGGAAATGTCGCGGTTTGCAGGCATAAGTTAAAGATGTGTGTAAGGGGTGAAGAAATTACTTCCATTACATGCTTGACAGGACTAATCTGTATATCCTTTATGTCACACGATCTACTGTTTGATAGCTCGGAGAACGTCCTCGTAACTTCACTCTCCGTAACGGGTTCAAAAAAAAAATTACAGCATATCCACGGGTGAATGATGAAGAGCTTGGGCGAAGTTCCTGAAGCAATCACGGTCTCTTTTCTTTTTTTCTTCTTTTGGTTTTTTTATTTTTTATTCTTTATTCTTTTATTTCTTTATTTTTATTTTTTATTTTATTTTATTTTTCTATCTCTATGGGACAGCGCCATTTATTGAATGATACGGGAGACGCGACGGCGGGGGAACGCCGGACGGAGCGACGACCGACCAGGTGATGCTATAAGGAGCTTTGCTCCTAAAAAGGGATGACGAGCATCTGGTAATATGCGTACCATGAGAGTAAGATGGTGTGGAGCTCTGTTTAGCAAAATGCAGGCTGAAAGCCTGCATTTTGCACGCTAAACCCCAACAATTATTATTGTTGTTGTTGTGGGTTTTCGCTGGTTTTTCTAACATCTAAACATGAACCAACCGGTCGAGCTTTTCGCGCTTCCCAATTATAATGCAATTACAAACAGAACTATGTTGCCGCGCAAGCGCGTGGTTGTTACCCAGGTCTGCTCAACATAGCCTAAGTTTAAGCCATCAAGCACCTTCGCACGTTCAAGATGGTTGATTTCACCATGCGGATATACGTTCGTGTCGCTGGTTTTTGGTCGGAAACTTGAACCTCCTGGCAAATTTTATGTGAAAAGCTGACATCAATGCTCAGCCACGTGTAATATTTTAGGCAGGAAAGATGAACTTTTTCTTTACAATATGCCCAATATATTTGCCCTAACAGAGCGAAAGGAGTCATGCTTCGATTGGAAACCAGTTATAGCAGGACTGTCGTAGACAGGTGAATGGCAAGCGAGCCACGGTTCCGTGGGTGGTGGTTATATATATATATATATATATATATATATATATATATATATATATATATATATATATATATATATATATATATCGTTAACCGCCACGCGCTCTCTTCGCCCTCTTCTTCATCGTTGTCTTCGTCCTCTTCTGCTTCGCTCCCAGCACGCGTGCGCCGATGTGTCCGGCGTGGGATGCAACAACTCTGGTGGGCGAGAGAACAAGTACAGAGAGCGCGAAAGAAAGAGAAAGATAGAGAGTGTAAGAAAGAAAGAGAGAAATTCCTGGCGAGGCGGGATTCGAACACGCGTACCCACGATCCGAAGGCTAGCGTACCCACGGTCCGAATCACTCGGCCGTCCAGGCACACTAGCACAGCACAGCGTAGCGCGATTTAGTGCAAGCTGCGTTATTATTATCTTTCTTTTTTTTTTCTGGGGGAGGGGAGGGGGGTTCGAAGCAGCTTATGCCTCGGACTGTCGGCGTTTCTTGTCGTCGTAGCCCGTCACGGTGAGGCAAGTGACAAATAAGACAGCGCGGCGCGTTCGCTCAGGAAAAGCTCGCCCACGAGCATCCCGCGATAAACAACGCCACGTGCGCTTCTCCGCGAGAGGCAAATAAGACGGCGCGTTTGCCCAGGAAAAGCTCTGTTTCTGCGACTGACGCTCTCTGCGATGGGGCGCTGGACGCTGTCTGCGACGCTGGACCACTTGCGCCTGCAACTTACAACTACAGACGGTTTCAAGATTGCGGTAGCAGGAGCACGTGGTGTACCCCAAGATACTTCCGGTCACCTCATTTATTAACACCCAAGCGTAAAGCGTTTTTTTTTTTTAGTTTTCTGAGAGTAAGGGAATACTCTTTTTCCACTTTCACATAAAAAAAAAATTCGGCAGATCCCACGCACTGGGAATCGATGTAATGCGAAGCAGCCAGCAAAGAGCTGCATACATCGCCTTGTTTGTCTTTGAGCCAAATGAAATCATTCATGTCATGGCATCTAGTTATTACGCGGCATCTAGTTATCACCATATATCGCATGTTTGCCATGCACGCATGCATGCAGAATCTGGTATATACCATGCCAATGAAACGTATATTCTGGTATATACAATGCATGACCTGTCATTTATGTTCATCACGCACTCGTGTCATGCCATACCAATTTTGGTATATATCCAGTTAAGAAAACGGCCGGAAGCGCACCATGACAGTGTCATGTAAATCATACCGTACGTGACATGCATAACATGATTCGCACGTTAAGAGCTGTCATTTATGTTCGCCATACAGTCACATCGCGCAATACCAATTTTGGTGTATGTCAAGCTAGCGAAACGGCCGCGAATGCATCATGAGCGTGGCATGTAAATCGTGTCGTACAAGACTTGCATGTCATGATTTTCATGTTACCACCTCTCATTTACGTTCGTCATACGGTCGTGTCGTGCAATACCAATTTTGGTGTATATCAAGCAAGCGAAACGGCCGCGAATGCACCATGAGCGCGGCATGTAAATCATGTCATACATGACATGCATGTCATGGTTTTCATGTTAGCACCTGTTATTCATGTTCTTCATACAGTCACATCGCACAATACCAATTTTGGTGTATATCAATTTAGCGAAACTGCCGCGAGTGCGCCATGAGCGTGGCATGTAAACCATGTCGTACATGACATGCATGTCATGATTTTCATGTTACCACGTGTCAGTTACGTTCGTTATTCAGAAATGTCTCGTCACACCAGTTTTCGTATATATCCATTCATTTAAACGGCCGCGAGCGCCCCGAGACCATATCATGTAAATCATGCTGCACATGACATGCGTGTCATGATTTGCGCGTTAGGACCTGTCATTATGTTCGTCATGAACGCTTGTCACGCCATACCAATTTTGATATATATGAAATTAACGAAACGGCCGCAAGAGCCCCAAGGCCGTGGAATGTAAACCATGCTGTTCATGACATGCATGTCATGATTTTCATGTTATGACCTGTCATTTATGTTCGTAATAAGGTCATGTTATGCCACACCGATTTTGGTATACATCCGTTTAACGAAACGGCCAGGAGAGCACCAAGTCGTAGGCGGATAGATAGATAGATAGATAGATAGATAGATAGATAGATAGATAGATAGATAGATAGATAGATAGATAGATAGATAGATAGATAGATAGATAGATAGATAGATAGATAGATAGATAGATAGATAGATAGATACGCTCAAAGTGGCAGAAGTTCGCTAAGAAATGCTTCGCATTTAAAAGGCGCTTATAGTTAAGGACTAACTCTTTTAATGTTGTGTGTAGCTTAGAAGAATATTTAATTCAAATATTTTGCTAGACACAGTGAGAAAAGTGTTGAAACTCTGCGGGCTACTCGCCAAGGCTTTTGTTCCCCGCCAATTCTGCTAGCCTACCCCAGCGCACGAAATCGGAAGCAGTCCAGGGCCTGTATTAGTAAACAGCGAAAGCGGTGCAGCGGCAGACAACATATCCTCCCTTAGCCTATCATGGTCGGACCGCCAACGCCACGTCATTTCGCCTCCAACAGTAGAAAGCACCGCAATTAACCGTGGCTTTGTGGAAACTACGGGCCTATTCTGCACGAGATGTCATAGTACTGGAGGTCTCGAGGTCAGCGTTACGATTATTACGTCATGGCATACCTCGAGAAAACTTTACGAGGCAATCTTTAGCACGGATCTGATGTGCAAGAGTTTCAAAGCAAATTTTCAGCAAATCCCATACCACGCAGGAACCGAAAAAAATATGAAGCTGAACTGCACATATGCGGACATATGTTCCAAAGAGTGAGAATTCCAAAGATTTATCGGAATTGTAAGGATGTAATCTGCAGTCACTTTAGGGCGAGCGCCCGCGTATAGAGCCTGTGTGGTCAGTGTACTTGCTAACGAAGAAGCGACGCTGTTGTCCCGCATTCGAACCGACTGCGCGTACAGTCGCGCTCAATATGACTTGCAACACGGGAGCACGTGGCCTCACGAGTTAGCACATGAGACTAACACATGAGCACATGAGAGCAAAGATAGCACATGAGACTGCCATATATAGACAAGGCACACTATATAAGGTGCATTATGAACAAAAATGTTTAGACTAATACGGAAGAAAAGTAATGTCATAAAATACTGACGAGCATTACCGATACTTACATACATTGCATACACGCACATACAGTGTAAAGGAAAATCTATCTAGATTGGAAGTTTTGCCGTATATTCCCGACTAACTCCGATGGCGTTGCCATGTGCTCCGAGACACGTGAATGTGTATATGAGGCATTTTGCGCTCTTAAACTCCCTAGGAGAGGAGGCGGAGTATAACGGCATGCATTGCCTGACTATACTCCTATGTCCGATGGTCGGAAACTCCGGACTCTTGCCGCAATTGAATACTTCACGACATCGCTCGAAGAGTTTATATGGCTGTTGGAGGAGTGAGTGATGTAACAGTTAATAAGTGTGCTTATAACGAAGGTGAACGACTGAGCGTACTAAGTATACTCTACAAAGGGAGCGCGGTAAGCGCTCCCTTTGTAGCGCTTACCGCCCCCGCTAACTGAGCGCCCCCGCTAACTGAGCATCCCTTGTGTTTAAAAAAAATCACAGCATATCCACGGAGTGAATAATGATGAGTGGGCGAAGCTGCGGAGGTTCATCGGTAAACCTTGAATCTTCCGTGAATTCTGCCCAGTACATCATCACCGACGTGAGATCGGGCGCGTTTATACTAAAGGTTCGATGAGAGTTATGACGACTTGCAGCTCACTTTAATTTTACATGTACGCTGTGAATTTTCATTGTTTAGAAAACCATTCCTTTAGAAAACATCTGGCGTCTTTCGTTGGTTTATTTCATCAATCAACGGCGTTTTGAACAAAATTTTTATTCTTTAATCACGCACAGGAGAAATCTCACCAGGCACTACCTTGGAGGTAAACAATGGCTGCTAATGGGAATGAGAGACAGAAGAAGTCGGCTTTTAGCTAACACTTACACTTCTACTTCTACTAACGTTTCCTACTGGAACATGCCAATGGCTGCTAATGGGGAATGAGAGACAGAAGAATTCGGCTTTTAGTTAACGCGCACGCTGCGAATTTTTTATTGTTCAACAACGCACAGGAAAAATCTCCCACCGGCACCACCTTGGAGGTCAAGATCTGGTACTAGCGTTACGACTGGTTACGCACTACTACGAGGGACGAACGGGTGCCGCCTTAAGGAGCTTCGCCCCTAAAATCACATATTCGCCGCAAGGGCGAAGCAATGAATGCGATATCAACAATTGCAATGTTATACGAAGTAAGGCTGCTCTCCCTATGGGAAGAGAGGGCGCGTAGCTGCGCGCAGCTTCGTGTAGTTACGCGCCCTCTTTCTATACACTCCGTTCGGGACCTATAGAGGGCGCCTTGAAAGATGCACGCAGCGCCATTGCGGTGCGGCGAGCGTGCGACGTTGAGAGCCTTAGCAGACAACAGTGACTTATTGCTTTGACAGCTATGGCGGCGCAAGCGCCCGTGGCTGGCGCGTTAGTGCTTCGAGCTGGATTTAAAGATATCGTAGTGGGATCGTTCTTCCGCGATGCCACCATTAAAAAAGGGGAAAGCCTGCACGAGAGCGGCCACGTTTTTGACGTGAGTGAACGCTTTACTACGGCGTCGTCAGCTGACGGCTAAATGCGTGCGTCAGGTGTGCGTCACACAAGAGGCTTACTCCATAGCTATCGAGATAAGCTGTCATTCTTTCATGCTTAGAATATTATTTGTGCATGCCCACTACCCGTGTACTTTCTAAAGGCTCAGAACATTTAGAATTATCCACGGCCACTCACCGTGGAAACTTGGGCGAGTGGCCGGGCGGCGTGGTTATTTGTTGGCGGCTTCGTGTCATGTCGATTCGCAGCCACCGAGTATTTTGCTTGAAATTGTCGCGCGTAGCAACGACCTTATTGCAGCATCATCATCGCTCATCATGATCGTTTCTACCTCGCCGCTCGCGCGGCTCATGCCAAGAGCTTGAGGTGCGGGCGAGAAATAAACGTGTTACGATCGGCCCCGCTTCGTCCTTCGCTTCAAGTGATGTGGCGCCGACGACGGCACGGTCACTTCGGCCACCATCAGTCTCCCTCATTCGCTACAACCTCTTTCGTTGTTTACGCTTCCTTCCGAAACAAACATTGCGCTTCCGTCACAACAGCATTCGCAGAAAACTGCAACGACGGCCAGATCTAGGATGAAAATAAACAACCTCGATTTTAGTTCCGTGTGAACATTTGTCTACATGCTGCACACTTTGTTCGTTTCATCAACGCCGAATGATTACAGGGTCAGCTCTGTACCACAAGTATCAACCACTGAAAGTGCTTGCGCACTTGGCTCTCTCGTCCGCGCGAGCTCACTACGCGTTTATAATTTGCGCAAACTCTGGTGTAACCCAAGCTACCCTCTAGCGCAGAGGTGCGCAAACATTTTCGGTACCAAGGCGTTGGACTGGGCTAGTTGGTACATTGCCAAAATCGATAAAAAAACCAGCGGTAAACACAGGACACAGTGAGTGTCCCGTCGTTTCCTCTCACTGTGTCCTGTGTTTACCACAGTTTTTTGTTTGCTTTTTTTATCCATTTTAACATTTTCGGGACCACGACCTCTCGTAGCTTCCGAGTGCCGTAGGGCTACCCCAGCCGTACTCTTTCTGCTTTAATCCTAGGATCTTTCAGAAGAGCCGCGACCACCTCACATTTTTGTCCCTCAACATCTCGGGGGAAGGGGATCAACTCCCAGTTAGCGCATCTCTATTTGAACTGCTGCGCTTCCGCCAGCACTAAAATCATGACTGCAGGAACAGCGCGAACGTAAAGCACGGGACGTAGAAGAAACACATACGACGACACGAGCGATGACTATCAACTTATATTCTGCAAGCACGGACCGCTTATACGATACTCGTCAGGAAATATCGTTGGCACGTACGACGGGTATGACACATCCTTGGACGGCACACCCCTAACAATATGTGCCCTGCATATCTTCGAGTGCCGAGAGGGCTCCCAGTTTGTTCCGTCATGGCTGAAATGTACTGATGCTAGCGGCACAAGAAAAACAAAACCGCAGAACGCGAGACGGCAGAGGGAGCGGGAACCAAGCTTTCGCCGCACAGCCGTGATCCACTTATGCCGCTGCCCAATAAAGCACGGACGAGTTGAGAAACGGTGAAACGTCGTTCCCGCAGGGCACGAGTGTACCTGTTGGTACAACTGACGACGCAGCAGTTCATGACTGCGTCACAGAACACCTACAACTGCGTGCTAGCGGGCGCGGGAAAGCGTTCGCTCCTGCTCGGGCTCTCAACGTCTGCCTTCTCTGACGGCCGCGCGGTGGCGTGCCAGTCGCAGTGAACGGAGTGTATAGCGAGAGGGCTCGGCGCCGCGTACACACGCCACGCGCTGACGCGCTGCAAAGCGTACGTGTGGTAAAGCCTTTATGATCAAAGTTCACAGTTGCTGCTCGAGCGACGCAGCCCTCGCCCCCCACCCCCCGGCGTCCTTTTACGCTCCTTCAGACGACGAAGGGCGGGCGGGGCGTTTACTCTCTACTCAAGGAGCAATCGACGACAGGACTCGCACGCGAGATGATGTTATCGCATGCGCCCTCTGTGCGTCGGAGATACATACACTCATGTATGTATCTCACGTCGGAGATACATACACTCATACACTCATGTCCTTCTATGTTCATTCTGGTATGTACCAAGTTGAGGAGACGGCCACGAGAGCGCCAAGACGTAGGCGCTTAGATAGATAGATAGATAGATAGATAGATAGATAGATAGATAGATAGATAGATAGATAGATAGATAGATAGATAGATAGATAGATAGATAGATAGACCTCGTGGAAACGTTTTCCTCGTGGAAAACTTTTCTTTGCAATGGTGTGAAGGCTACATAGCCGAATCGCGCTCTAGTGAATTTAGTCCCACAATTGCATCCGTGTTTTCTACATGAAAAATGAAACCAAACTCCTTCATTTTGCACAGGAATCTCCTTGAAACGAAACGCAACACACACCGGTGAGATAATTATACTTGTTTAAACTTAACCGTTGTCATTTCGCGTTTTTGTGCACGTGAGAAAGTCGCGCCTTTCACGTGTACCTCAAACGCTAAATGGCGTCTGCGTCTTCAGGTTAGCGTTCGTCTCACTCTGGTTCTTGAATACTCGCCTAAATAAAAAAAAAAAACTTGCTACGAATTTTGCCTACAAATGGTCGTTTAAGCAGACAAATAAAATGCTATGCAACGCTGATGCCGCGCAGCGGACACTATCCATCGTTGTACGAAACGCGCGCCAAGCCGGACTATAGACGATTTTCCGCAGCTGGTTTGTTCAATGAAAACTAGATGGCGCCACCGTACTGTGGCCGTCCCCCTACCGTGGCCGTCTTCATGGCCATCCCCCTGCCGTGGCCTTTCGCAGTGCTCCTCAATATGTCTCCATCCGCGTCGCGTCGTCTGCTCGGCGTTCCCATAGCGTCTGCGCGCACGCGAGTAAAAGCGAGCAGACGGCAGCGCCGGAAAAGTAAACATGGCGGCACCTGTGGATGCAGTTTCCTTCCGCCTCGAATTTATCACGTCGTCGTCCTGTGCTGTGTGGCCCGTACGTTCAAAACCTACGCATTTATTTGCTTTATATTCGTGTCCTGAAGCTTCGAGAGCAATGTTCTCGTCGGTATTTTGCAGTGTTTCCAAGATTCATTCTCATATTGTCGGAGGCAAGGCTTAGCAGGCATGGCTAAATAAACGCAGCTGATCGCAATAATAAAGACAAAGCATACCTGACGCTTTTTCTCCAGCGTGAGCTGACTCAAAGCGATGGCCGATTTTGCCATTCATTTATTGCTGGGAGGACAACGGGCAAGTAGCAAGCGCCAGTTCAGATCGAAGCGGGCTGTCGCGTCTACATGGGTGCTGCCATGTTGGCTTGTAACCCCAGCTACTGGCGGTTGCTAATACAACAATTAAAGGCATACACCATAAATACGAAGTAGATTAAACATATCGCTTATCGTTGTGGCGTGGTACGTACCAAACAAACGCAAACGTCTCAACGTTTTCAACTTTGAGGCGATTACATGTAGAACTATGCTTTGCTGCGCAAGCATGTGACTTGTTTACACCCTGCTGCAACCAGCTTGTGTGGTACGGCCACGGGTGCATCGCTGGCCCAATGCGTTGGCTGGGGCAAATGGCTGGGGGAAGGCCAGTTACGATCACGTGATCAAACATGGCAGCGCCCGTCCGCCGCGGCGGAAAATCGTCTATACTTCGTGTAGGAGCATATGTGCAGACGATCCGCCCCCGTAGCGTTCCCTTCGTTGCCAAGAAAAGTTGTCCGCGGGACAGTAGGCGAGGCTGCTTCTTATCGTATAGAAGGCTGAAGTTTAGGGGAAAAATGTTTGAGGATTTAGAGTACTGTGCACTCAACTATGGGAGGGCAGTAAACTGTCCCTAATGGAGATATACGTGGTCGCTTGTTTTCAAAACAACTTCAATACGAACGATTCAGAGCACTATAGATACACTACTATGCGGGAACGGTTAGCTGGCCCTTGTGCAGATTTAATATCGAATACTAGATTGAATTGCGAACTTTCATGGTTGCGGTACCGAACCATTAGACACAGCAACCAGATTTACACGAGGCCAGGAAATGCTAAAACGCCCATGCATTAGGCTCAAGATAGAGAACCTCATTTGGCCAAAATTAACCCGTATCTCGCCCACTACGTCACGCCTTGCGAGTCACATCACTCTTTTCGGCGCATAAAACCGCCACATTTTATTTTTTTTTTCAGAAAATTAAAAATAAATACGAAGGCCCGGTATTTATTGATGCGAATATGACGTTTGATGCCCCTCGACATCTTGCGAGGCCGTCCCTCGGAGCTGCATAATTAGACGGGCATAATAAGATAGAACAGCGCGACTGAACGCGGACGGACGGAGTACTCAGACACACACACACAGCTTTAATCTGGAAATGTTTTTAGGGGCGTAGCTCCTCTTAGTCTAACCTTGTCACGTCTCCGTTGTCCGGCGTAAACGGATCTCCCGTACAGTACGTGATACGTATCGCCCTCTCCTCTCCTACGCCCCCCCCCCCCTTTCTTGCCTCGCGGCGCAGCGGCGCCGACGCAGGCAGCGTCGCGAGGCAGCGTCGCGGCAGCGTCTTGATTGAAAAAACCGACCGCTCGCGCTGCACAACCGTTCACTGACCACCCCGTATATATAGGCACTGGATTATGACCTCCAAGGTAGTGCGTGTGTGCGATTTCTCCTGTGCGTGATTAAACAATGAAAATTCACAGCGTACATGTAAAATTAAAGTGAGCTGCAAGTCATCATAACTCTCATCGAACCTTTAGTATAAACGCGCCCGATCTCACGTCGGTGATGATGTACTGGGCAGAATTCACGGAAGATTCACGGTTTACCGATGAACCTCCGCAGCTTCGCCCACTCATCATCATTCACTCCGTGGATATGCTGTGATTTTTTTGTGTGTGCACGTGGCGTATACGCATACACACATACATACATACATACATACATACATACATACATACATACATACATACATACATACATACATACATACATACATACATACATACATACATACATACATACATACATACACACACACACACGTACATCCATCCATCCATCCACCCATCCATCCATCCATCCATCCATACATACATACATACATACATACATACATGCATACATACATACATACATACATACATACATACATACATACATACATACATACATACATACATACATACATACATGCATGCATACATAAGCGAGCAAGTGATAATAGAGCAAGAAAGGAGACAAACATACAGAACAAGGACCCAAACGCACATGCTTGTCGCCGCATTCACAACCTGTTGCAAACAGACGAGGGTGAAAATTCGAGACATCTCATTTCCTTTTTGAACAGTGACGGAGATGGCATATTCTCATACACTTATCATTAATCTTTTTTTTTTATTTCACAGGCTTCAATAATTTCGCTTTCGCCCTCTTGATAATAATCGTTTTATCAAACACGGGAACACAGCCACATTTTCGTTCGTACATCTCGCGCGCTGCGCAGCACTACTGATCACGTTAGCGTTTTTATACGGAGTAATTTGCATACGTGCTACCGTAGACTCGCTCCCGCCGAACGGAACCGGAACTTTCGCTCTGATTCAATCGTTCCGAGCGTGACTCACTGCGTAAACGCTGGATGTGGCGCGACGGAAGCGAATCGCGCGCGTACTGCTGTCGGCGCCTAATAATTTTTTACGCTGTCAACGACGCGAAACAAAATATAACAAGATGCGATTGTTACACGCTTAGGAAGCCCTCGTAAAAAACAAAAGTAAAATAATAACGCAGCACGCGCCGCATGCACGCAGGCACGACTGATGTCGCGGCAAGTCTCTCGGTCACAAAAGCAAACTGCGTTCGTGCAGACGAATTGCATCCGGCGTCCGCACTGGCTGCATGCGTGCTGGAGCGACGCGGCCCTTGATCTACTTCGTGAGGTGAAAGTGGCACGCGTGAATGCATCCGTCTATTGCCCTATAGCTCTCGTTATTCCCCCACTTATTTGCCCCCTCTCTTAACCCCCACTTTTTTTTTCTCTATCTCTTTTGTCAGTGTATACTCGTTTTCTCGCTGCCTCCTCTTAGTTCCATTATCTGCTACTCGGTCGATTCTTCGTAAGATCGACCGAGCATTATGAAGCGCGCAGGTCGTCTTCGCTGTTTATCGTCGTGTAGGTATACGAGAACAGCGAATTTACCGCGCAGATGTACGTCGTGTTTATGCGGTGGGAGAAAAAGGAGCAAGGTAAAACCTTCCTCGCAGAACGTGCACACTCTGTGTCCTGCACGTGTTAAACACTCTGAGGGCGTCGATGTGGTTAGGTCAGGGTGAACACTGCTGCGAATGGAAGCTATGCGGCATGCGAAATGTCGCATCGTGAGCGGCCTCTCTCGAGGCCGGGGGAACAGCGTTTGGAGGCCGCGCCTCATCTCCCATCATGGTGGCTAACGATATAGGGAGAGTTGGCGCACGTACATGTGGTGGAAAGAACGTACAGTGCCCGCAATTTTCTCGTTGAGAACTCTCTTAGCGTTCTATATAGTACAGAGAACCTTGCAACTGCGCATTAGAGCATTGCGTGATGGATCACAGGTCTTTCACCCGCGACTGACCCGTGTGAAACGCTCGAGAAAAATACGCAGCGATCGTATATCCTTCCTTGACCAGTAGCGCCATTAGACTCGGGGATACATGGCAGTGCGAAGGACGTTGTTCGTTTAAGTGCCAGAATGTGGCGGCACTCATGGTTAGCGTTAACCCTTGGCAATTAAGAAACGCGTCCACTTTCTCCCGTCTCATCTCCCGCAGCACCTAGCGCAGATTTAAAAACAGAGGTTCTGAGCAACTTTACCGGCCTCAAATCCACGAGCTGCATTCAGGCCTTGCCACGAGAAGGTAGATATGGAGCATCTTCTATGGGACTGGAGCCCGCTGTGTTTTTAACCTGAGAGCCGAGCCCTTGCCAGACTTGAGAGAGGCATCAGGACTATGCACCTCGCTCTATCGGAATAGGCTTGTTCAATGAGCTCCAGAACACCGGCAGCATGCCACGGAGTTCTGGCTGTCGCTCATCGACTTCACCCAATATCCAGGAGCTCCACTGATTGACGCATGGCTTAAGGGTTACGAACACATTTCGAAGACCCGAGATACCACCAACGTTTGTCGCAGTGCCGTGACTGAAGGGTCACCGACATGTATACACGAGCAGACCTAAAACTCCTCTGGAAGGAGCGAAATAAATCCGGTTTGACGCTTTCTGAAGGAGTGCGTTCACTCTGTTAACAGAGTCCTTGAACTCTCCCTAAGAAAGTGGTAAAATTCTGTTTCAATGTGATATAGTTTAACTCCCACGAAGAAATGCTTTCCCAACATTACAGGAGGAGTACTGTACTCTACGAGGAGGCGTTTTATCAATCCTTGTCTACAGACATTCCTTTCACTCTGGAAAAAGGAGTGGCATATAGGACAAGCGAACACTCTCCCAAAGTGTGTTCTGGGCACTCCTTTAGTTTTGAGAGTGTATACAGTGAAAGAATACAGCAGTTAACTCCCATTTTTCTCCATCCAGCCTCACAGACACTCAAACAAAATGAATACGCAAAAGTGACAATGAAACGTGTTTTCTGTCACTCAAGCTCCCATCGCGAAAGATTAGCGATAAGATATAGCTGCATAAGGTGGATAAGCTGCATAAGACCGTCTGCATAAGCTGTATATAACTGCATGTAAGACCGTTTCGATACAGCATAACAGCGTGTTCCGATGTCGCTTGACGTAACATACTTTGTCCGTCTCTCTAATTGCCCGGCGAACGCAAAGCCCCGAAAGTGCAAAGTGAAAGCGAGTGGGGGAGACAGAAGGACACAGCACAAAGGGGTAGACCGGGACAGCGTGTGACAATGATTACCGGGACAAAAAGCGACGGGAGGAAACAGTCACGTTTGCCGAGGTTGCACCGCGCGACACAGACATACACACAGTCAGGAGTCTATAGGCGTGAGCAGCCGTGTCCCAATTGTATTCCAATCGCTCGGCGGGGTTCCCATATCCGACTCAGCCTTCTTTCTCGGCGTGCGACGAACGTCGAGGGTTCGCAAGGCCAGAGGCGCGGATTCCGGGGCCCTGTTGCGACGGCTCGCCGTCGCGCGACGCGGTTTTTGCCGCTCACTTTGTCGTCCTCATCAGCAGCTACGGCCGCGCTGCCGAGTCTGTACATTTTTTTTCCCCACAGCAAAACAAAGGAGTTACGCGACTTCGGTTCAGCGGCTGCTGCTGCTGTCGCTGCTGCCACCGACGCTGGGAAACACTAAGCGAAAGCGATGACCGAAGGCGGTGCGTGGGATGCAATCTTTCTCAGGCTGCTCGTCTTCTGTTCCGCAATCACTAGAGGTGAGACGTTCTGTTCACTCGTGCACGGTAATAATAATAATAATAATAATAATAATAATAATAATAATAATAATAATAATAATAATAATATAATAATAATAATAATAATAATAATAATAATAATAATAGTAATACGTGGAGGGATAAAATCCTCGCCACGGTTAACAAATTTCGATGGGTTAATAATAAAGTGCGTTGCTTCACGTGCCAAAACCACGATATGGAACCACGGAACTAACAGTCGATAACAAACGGCTTTAGGGACCTGCTGTGACCGATTGCTGTAAGTGTTACTTTGTCCATTACGTTGTTTCTATCACGTTACCTGAGTAATTCTTAACAATAATATCTGGGATTCTCTGTGCCCAAATCACGATATGATTATGAGGCACGCCGAAGTGGAGGGCTCCGGAAATTTCGAACATCTAGTGGTTCCTTAACGTGCACGGACATCGCACAGTACACGGGCCTCTTGCATTTCGCCTCCATCGAAAAGCAACCACCTCGGCCGAGATCGAACCCGCGACTTTCGGATCAGCAGCCGAGCACCGGGACCAATGTATCACCGCGGAGGACAATTTCGATTGGGTCGAGATTAAAAAAAAATTTCTGGAGTTTTACGTCTCAAAGCAGCGATATTTGTTTGTAAACATCGAATCCCTTGTCTGGAGCGTCGCATGAGGAGTAATACCACGAACGGGGCACTTCGGGCATCAGTAACTGAATAAATCGTATCAATATGAGGCACGCCGTATTGACGGACTCCGTAAATAATTTTTCAATAATAATAATTGATGGGGTTTAACGTCCCGAAACCACGATGAAAAAAAAAAAAAGAAAAAGATATCGTTTTTTACCGTGTTCCGGGTGATCTATGTGGTCATAGTGAACCCAGAATCATCACCTATATACGTGATGGCTGATAATCATATCCTGGTATTGGCCCGTAAAATAAGAACCGGATTCAGAGAGGAAGTTGGTTCGGATAAAAAGCGGCTCATTGTTATGGAACCCTATCGCAGAGTTTCCTCCAATGCTGTAGGGAACTCTTACGATTGAAAGTGACGGATGCAATCGAACGAGGAAGTTCACGCAGCGTTTTCACAGCGTCAGGTGGTTTCTATTCCTCGCGAGTTCAAGTGCGTTTACCTCATGCCCATGCAGATATCGGTATCATGTTTTAGCAGTGGAATGGGTCCTGAGAGAAGCGGAACTAGCGTTGAAGGGCCAAAGGGGTTTCATGAAGTGATTAGATAAGAAAACTTGCGCTGCTTTGGTTGACGTACGTGTTGATGCAAGACTGAAAGTTGGGCTAGTTGGTGATACATAATGTGTTCTGTGTTACCTGTTCTTCGTCCCGTCCGTCTGCGTGCTGTTTCTGCCCATTATGTGTCGATGTAGGAAAATGCAGATCTTAAGACAGGCCTTTTTGTTTCGCTCTATAAGGAACTGAATCACAATGCTGATAATTATGGTCATGCACAAAACGCCCACAGTATTCAGAAAGAAAAAAAAAATCCTCTTCGCTCTTCAAGTCCGTCCGTCCGTCTATCTATCTATCTATCTATCTATCTATCTATCTATGTTCTTGTAATAATTTCTGGGGTTTTACGTGCCTAAACCACGACATGATTATGAGGCGTTCGTATGAGGCGATTAGGAGGGTTCCGGATATTTCGACGATCTGGTGTTCTTCAACGTGCACTGACATCGCATAGTGCACGGGCCTCTAGCTTTTTGCGTCCATCGAAATGAGACCGCCGTGGCCGGGGTCGAACTCGCGACCTTCGGGGCAGCATCCGAGCACCGTAAGCACTGTACTACGTACCGCGGTGAACTAGACTAAAGCTAGAAAGCATGCTAACATCGTATTTGAATGTAGAAAATGATGTGTGTGCTTATTAATGCGTTTGTTGTGATGTGAATCGGTGTCGCCAGGCTATTTGGCGATGCTAGCGGGCTCTTTCTTTTTGACAATATGGATAAACTGTCGCAATCCATTCTGCGCCGTTATTGGTTCAACAAAGTGGACGAGGGGGCGCCTTCCGTCGTAGCTCAATTGTTAGAGCATCGGAAAGGGCGATGTTTCGTCCACTTTAATTCCTTTGAATTTCTGTCATAATCATTAAACTACTGTTAAAAACAACAAATAACTATGCTTCACTTGGTTTTATTGTCTATTGATTTCATCGGTTGCGCTAAGTTTCATGTCACAACAAATTATGCTTCAACCTATTCTCTAATGAGTCGATATAACCCTCAGTTTGTGACGCAATCAATGGTCACACTGACGGCCACTCAGTCTTCGATAAGTAAGTATAGTACAGGCCGTCGAAATAACACGGCCAAGTGTGGGCGTCCCATTCAGCCGCTGGAAATTCGAGAAGAAAATAGACAAATAGGAAATTCGTGTTTTTAATGCACTGCACAATCTCTGTCGGAAATATCAAATAAAAACCGTAAGAAGGAATGCTTAATGACCAGCGTATCACTGCCGTAAGCGTGTGGTCTTCCGTTCACCATTAAGGTTACCTCTTGCAAAACTCCCATTAGTTCCGCGTGAAGATAAGCAGTATGCTTACATATATAGATTTGTTTTGATTGCTCTTTCCCAGGACCCTCACACTTCCAGTTGATGGCGGTCGAAGCCTTGAGTTTTTGTTTTCACGCATCATCAACAAGACGACGTACGCGGTAATGGCTGGGAAGGTCGTAATGTCGTCATAATCACTTACTTTCTATAGATATACGTTACAAGCACTCGGTACTTTAGGAGACATAAAAATAAGCCAGCGACGTGAAGATTTTGTTACACAAGAGACATAATGTTTCTTTCGGTTAATATCGTCTTATTTCTTAAGGAAGATGAACTTAGTGCCTCTTTGTGAGTTTATTTTAATGTGCGCATCGCCGTATATCAGTTTTCACCGAATTGAGTGCTTCCAGTAAGTTGTGCTGCCGTATCTTTTTCCACTTGCAAAGTCTCACTGAGTGTAGTAACCCGAAACACGTTTGCACTCTTTTAAAAGGAGCCCCTCGTTTTCTAAACTCTTTCGAAAATCCTCACCCTGAGAGCGTAATACGGCGGGATACAACAAGGTGACCCAGACGCTCAGTTGAGTGCACCGTCACAAGGTGTCGCGACCGGCGCCGCCATTCGGCACAACGCTGTTAGAGCGTTGATTCTGCATTCGACGAAACAGGTGGTGTTAAAGTGATATGTTACAGCTAAAACTGTTTACTATTCAACAACCAGAATGTGTTATAGTAGTTTATTCTAATTATCCAAAGAGCTAGTGTTCGCGAGGCGCTCAAACAGAGCTCAAACAGCCCAAGTTGGTGAAGGCTTTATGATGGCGTGATGCCTCTGTGGCTGCCCTTGGTATCACAGGTATCGCTGTCAGAAGCGGTTCAAGTTATCGTCGTTGTACTATTTACGCTCCTGCATTGTACACGCGCACATAGTAATGCGTTCGAAACGAACCGCAGCAAATTTTTAGGCACAGAGTGCCGCAGCACGCCACACTATGCCACACCATGCCAAGTGACCTTTCACCGTTTAGCAGCAACATTGTACAAACAATTAAGAGCCCTCTAAAAGTAACCTTGCGAAAACAGTTGTGTCGTCAGGCTTCCGGCAGCGGCTTCCTGCTTGTGCATTTGCAGTGCATTCCACGCACACGGCGCGTTGCGACGACGTCCTCTTTCGAAAGCCTCACTAACAAAGACAAAACTGCCACGGCTCTCCGCACGCTTCCCGTGTTTACAACACATACTGCATACAAACAAGATCCCTGCATCGTCGTCTGTACAGTGCAGCTCGTTAGTTGAGAGTAGTTGCAAAACTAAAGCGAGACAGTCTGCATGCCAATCGTAGGCTGCTGCGGAATGAAATTATAAAGGACAAATAAAAACAATCTGAGGTAACCGCAGGCCAGCGCGTTTTTCTCATTATGCTTTCTACGCCATGCCCAACAGGGCTACGAAACTTATCTTAAGATTAGCCTGAACAAATCTACAAAATTTTCACATTCATATGGACGTCGAACGCAAAAGCGCTTAAATGTGGCAGCCACTCAAACACTATGAGTTACATTTGTTTCGTTAAATTTCCCCCCCTACGTTCTGACCTCATCATTTATGGCATATAAAAAACAAAGACGCCGCACATCGATGAAGAAATGTTCAAGTAACATGTCCACAAATTTTTTACTTCCAGTAAGAATTTTTAGGACGCTTCCTTTAAAGCTTTATAAAGGAAGAAAATTTCAAAATATCGGTACACAATTCAGCTGTAATTGTTGCTCTCATTGCAGGAGTTTCGCAAAAGTCGTGTCAGCGTATGGTTAACATATATTTGGATATCGCTTGAATGTTAACATATATTGAAGTATTGCTTGAATATTAACATATATTTGAATATTTTCATGTAACCGACCAGTTACACGTGTAACCATTGCCTTGCGCACACCACGGCGGAATGTCAAACATTCCCGATTATTGTAGGTTGTTCTGATAAGCAAGAGCGCGCAACACAAACAGTATACAGCTTATTCTTGAACTAACGCGGCCACCACCCATAAGGCTGGAACCTTCGACGCCACACGTATAAACGCCGACGCGCCTTAGCGCTGGTCAGATTACCGACGACCGACGTCTGTGCTTGCCGCTTTGGCTGTGCTTCGAGTGTCGCTTCTTTTGCCGGGCACAGGTTGGCCCAATAATGCGTTCCCTCTTTACCGGCAGCGTTCTGCTTTCTTCACCGTCACAACCACGTGGCAGTATACTAATATATATAGCGCAAAATTTTGGTGTTTGGTAGCAGCGTGTGTGAAGGAAGAGACATGTTCGAAATAAAATATGCCACGCTAAAGAAAAAAAAATTGGGGCCGTTGCGTACTAGCCGTGCGAAGACTAAGGAAGCGACGGAGCTGGTGGCGTTGCCCTCCTCCTTTCTTTCCTCCTCACCCTCACTTCCCTTTACAACCCCTTGCCATACTATACTATACTATACTATACTATACTATACTATACTATACAAGACAGCTCCACTAACGCAATACCTGGGAAGCACCTTCCCAGGTTTTGAGGACGTGTCCATAGAGACACGTCAGTAGCAATGAGAGGACATCGTCGTCTCATTGCTATACAGACAGCGTCCAGCGCCCATTCTAGACAGCGTCCATTGCAGAACAGAGCTTTTCCTGAGCCAACGCGCCGTCTTATTTGCCACTTGCTTTACCGTGACGGGCTACGACGACAGGAGACGCCGACAGACCGAGTGCATAAGGTGCTTCGCACCTAACAAATAAAATAAAGCTGCTCACATCGAAGATACCCTCGGCACGGAACTAGAGTGTACTAGAATATAACGGAACTCGCCGACTGCTGCAGAGGCATTATCCGGAACAGTGAAAAACATCTTTGTTGTTGCTGCTGCAGCTGTTTTACCTCGCCTAATTTCTCGAGAAATAAATGAGTGACCGCACTACGCCCTACAGCGAGATAACAGTTTTTTTTAAGTGCAATAAAGGATGGGTGCGGTAAGAATTATAGTAAATAATTATGTGACAATTCAGAAAAAATATTGTTGTTCAGGCCAGCAGTACCTTGTTTTATTTGTAGGTACAAAGCCTCCTTTGTTTGTTTCATGGGAAGGAATTTTGTGGAATTCTAAGTATACTTGGACGGTCACCCTGACATTTTCATCGTATGTTGTTTAGTTTAAGTTAGAGTAAATGTAGAGATTTCTGGAGCCTTATGTTCACAGCCGTTAGGTCGATAACCCATGCTGTCTATATTTTTTGTTTTTTCAGGGCGGTCAAGCATATAACAATTTGTATATGCAATTACTTCATTCAGACAACGTGGCGCACTATGTTTATTGGCATTTTGTGTGGTATAAAGTTGAGGCTACCCTGCGGTCAGTGTAACACATTTTCAATGCTCATTCAACCGTACGACAGCGTCCAAGCATCTATAACTTCCGACATGTCGGTAGCACGACATATATGAGATTACGTTAAAGATTTCGTCATCTCTTACATCATTTGTAAAATACAGTATATGTGCACGTAGGCGTGAACACAGGAGGAGCAGGGGGGGGGGGGGGGGCTCCCCTAGTCATCTGAAAGGGGGCGCCAATTCTGCCCAAACTTTTGCTCAGTCGGACCTGCATGCCCCATCATTGATTAATGGGGATAGTTGTGTCCACGCACGGTTTTTGACAATAAGGGCGGCCGAGAACTTCTGATATTGCATTCCAAGAACTGTGTGGCTCACACCTTTACGACCGGAAAGCCGGGAACCAATGGCAGGCCCTTGTGTCATCGCTTCATTTTCATTTTTGCATCCATTTTGGAGCTGCCCCCTCCCCTCCCCCTAGTAGAGAACTCTGCGCATGCCTGTGTATGTGCATATCAACGTTTCACACGTCGGTGCTTAACAAGTTACTATGTTCAAGACTCCTTGCTCTCCAGGCTGGATGATTCATTCTAAATCCTCCGGCTATTGATTAATCATCCAGAGCTTCCACAACTAACGTCTCCAGTTAAATGACGCGCCGCGACATGCAAAATATAAGCAAGTTTCTCTCATTATTTTTTTCCCTTGTACATTTACAATGTCGCTACGCCAAGCACTTGGTGGCTGTGAATATTGTGAACTAGGTAACAACATATATGTGGCATAATCACTGAGTTGCACCGGGCACCCTCTGTAAATATTAAACTAAACTGTTCTCTCTTATCATCTTCAAGTATACATATAGTTCCTTGTCAAAAGAAAATAGTATAAAGCAAACCGTAGGAAACGAGTTACCCATTTGCAACACAACAAATTATACATATACAATCATGGATAATATGAGATGGAACACTGAAACTACCTTTTAAATGTCATAGCGGCTAAATGCAGCTGACAAGCCCAAAAGTGCTCATAACGCTAAATGCTTAAGCGAAAAGGGTATTTCTTACAATTCAATACGTCACATTCATATTGGTGCATTACGAATAATCGTTGATTAAACACGAATTCTGCGTTCCACCTCATATTGCTCACGACTGTACACACATATATGTATATAACTTGCGTGTCTGTTATGGTGGGACATACAAAGGGGTGCAAGCAATCCTGTATAACTAATGCAGGTTACGTGATAGTGACTTCCCGCCAGTTTGTGCTTTGCCTCCTGCAATACAGGACGTACCAGGGCTATCACTCGCTTTATGGAGCAGGGGGAAAATCGTGAACCTCTTGTGATCGTACGGCTCAGGCTCTTTTCAGAGGCAGGGCGAAGCGAAGTTGGACGTTCGCTTATCTGACTGACATTTCACTTACGTCGCAACAATATCGCGCGGTGTCGGTTGCATACAGGAACGGGCTTCAGAAAGGTGACTCGATAAAGCGACAGTGATGAAATGTCCGTAATAACACCGCACTTCCTCGTTTCCAAAGGTTTCCCACAAGATAGACTCGCAGTGTTTTTTTTTAAAGGGGCATCCTCTCTGCATTTAATTTCAAGGAGTGGGCGTAAAACCAAGCACAACCGAGGCAGGAAACCTGTCTGCGTATAAATAGTATAGCACTCCAGGAAACAAAGGGGATCGAGGGGCGCGTCGCTGGTCAAAGAGATGCATTCGGTACAAAAGCGTGCCGCGTGCGACCGAGCAGCCGGCGGCTATTGCTTTTTTATTTTCCGTGCACGACACACCGCTCATCCCTGCGCTGGAGCTAAACAAGAACTCGCCTTTACAATGCAAGCACGCCCACCACCACAACCACCACTAGGAGCGGCGAGCCACCTGCAGTCGTTGGCTGCAGTGCACGCGTGCTTTCGCTCGATTGTCTTGAGTGCTTCGAGAGTGCGCTTAAAAATAACTTGCCACGGAAGACCACGACCTCAGGGAAAGGCGTGCGCTTTGACTACGCCGTACACGCGTATTCCAGTATACGAAGAAAGGCAAGAAAGTGCTTAGATCGTCGCATCGTGTCTGGAGAAGACCGTTCATTCTCTGTGCCACCGAAGCCCACGGAGCCTGTATAGCATCCGCCGCGCTCGTGAAGGTGTTACACAGGAGGGCACAGAAGTCACGCGGAAGGGGCTGAAAGAAAACCCGGTGGGCGGTTTTTCTTTTAGCTCTTCCTTTCTTCCGGTGAACGGCCTTAGCTTCCTTCCTTCCTTTCAGATGATATATACATGCTCCTCACAGCAGAGGTCTACGTACTCGTCGGGATTATACAGCCGGAGCGGCACTGCGGCGGCCGGCGATTAAGCGAACGGCGCAACCGATCAAGAAGGCGCAATAGGAAGTAAACGGATTCTCGGTATATAGACCACGATTACTCGTGTACTCCCGCTGTTATACGTCCAATAGCTGCATCGCACGAATGTGTACAAACGTACGCACGCACATCCAGCCTCATCGACAGCGTAGCTTTTACAACACTTCGCAGCATGCATGGGCGCCGGGGAAGTAGACCGAAGGTCACAAAGAATTTGCATTGCGTGTGGCATACACGCAATGCAAATTGCGTGTATGTATGTATATGTGTGGTGTGTATACTAATAACGATGCCGTAAGTTGTAAGTTTCGTCGGCTTGACCTTTTGATGACGGGCCCCTTGTTTGAGAGATGTGTGCGGCGGAGTAATTTTTAAGGGAAGTAGGTTGCCTCGTGCTGGCACCGTGGAGTTGTGTCTGGTTTGAAACGGAGCCACGCTAGATGGGATCGGAAGAAAATTTCTGAACTATGCATGAGCATTCGCTTCTGCTTATTTCGAAGCGGGAAGTCGACTGGGTGATATGTCAGCCGAGTGAGCGTTCTATAGTTACTATTTACTCCTTTCATTAATAATGCTTCTAGACAATAAGATGCACTTGAGTGGGTCTTGCCACATGGGCCCACAAACACTAGCAGGCTATTCTTGAAACAGTGATGTAGGGGCATAAAATCAATTTTAAAAGCTCACTGAACAGAAAGATTGCGACCGCGTCGAAGTGGTGCTATAGCTGCAAATTCATTGTGTCGAGGTACCTGCAAAAAAAAAGAAAGAGACAGTCTGAAGGTTCTTGCGTTCTGCTCAGTTATTTATGTGCGGATTCGCACACATATATTGTTCTTATCACATTGATCTCATCAGTGTCAAATGAGCTCTGCAGGAGCACGCAGGGTGGAGGAACGTTCACGGAAGAGGAAAACTGTCATCTAATGTCTTGCAGCGTGTGCAAGGAAATCCACCAGTATATATCAGAAAGAAAGCTTCCCAGTTGGTGAAAAATTCGTCCTGGTACAGGTTTCCGGACCAAGACGACCAGGACCAGGACCTGTTGAAATGAAAAGCTTTCTTGCTGAGAAATCTGCATGAATTTTTTTTGTAATTTCATGCTGTAAATGGGTGGATGATGAATTTTCCCTTTCATCTCTCTCTCTCTCTCTCTCTCTCTCTCTCTCTATATATATATATATATATATATATATATACGTACAATTATTGTTGAGGTCGCTTAATCCGTACAAAAACATTCCTAGCAATATTTACGTAAGAAAATTTACTTTATCCTTCATTTTAATTCCACTAGTAACCATCTAGCCCTCAATTTATTCATCTCAGCTTCGGCATGTTTTTCTGAACAACAATTTGTCATATTGATAGCGTAAGCTCTGCAGGTTCTTTTGTTCACATTTGCTATATTATTCAGATGAAGGAAACGAAGCGCCTGGAGGAGAATCAACGGTATCTTAATAACACCCGAAGGCCAACGTTTCAACGTATATAAACAAGATAAACTGAGAAAAAGGACAAACAAATGAGATTTCCGGTTAGGCGTGATGATGAATATCCCACTTGTTAATACCAAGGATACGGCCATCTGAAAGTATACACGCCGCAAGAACAGAACTGATCGCTCCACACGGAACACTGCAACATCATTTGTCAGCGACGTCAACCGACCTGTCTTCCTGCGCGGGCTAATTCATTGGGAAGCAATACGTGAACCGAAAGTTATGATTAAATGCAAACGTATCGCTCTTGTATAGTTAACATTCGTCCGCATTAAGCGCGCACCTGTCCTTTTGAATCTTGCTTTATCTTAATATTCGGGCGTTTGATGGTGCAATCGCCACTGCTTGCGCGGTGCTCACTTCAACGATTGGCATCCACGTCAACTTCTCGCGAATTGCATTTCGAGATGTATCGAACGATGTAGATGCTTGACCTATTCCTCCTCACATGCAGATAATACAAGGAAGTTTGTGCTATCAAATATTTACTATAGAAACGACGGGTAAAGTATGCTTGAGCCGATAAGCAGCCGGACACAGCGGAAGGGAAAATGCCGCGCTATATCAATCCGTCGAGTTTCGTCATAATTACACGAACTTCGAACGTCTTTCGGGGCATCGTTCATGAACGCAAGGTGGGATCAACATTAATCCGGCGTTTCGCCTATATACCACGTTTCCTAGACGATAGGCCTCATATTACAGTACGAATCTGCTGTGTGTCGCACACACTGTGCAATCATGCAGACGGCTCTCATTACTCGTAATCACTGTCTTTTGTACGTGTCATTGTGTTAGGCGTCATAGCCCCGATCATGTAACGTAATCCAACACAGCCACGTTATTACGGCGTTGCCCATAGGCCGCTGAAGAGTAGTTTTTTTACAGCGAAAACTCTTATGGAATCACAACTACAGCCAATTTTAGTGGCGTAGTTGTCCGCCGCCGGTGTCCGTAACGTCTGTCGCGCGTAATGGGAAAAAGAACATGTCCGGAATCGGGTGAAATTTGAACCCATGCCTTGCGTGTCGCAGTCGAATATTCTACCACATAGCCACGCCGGGGCTTCAAACGCCTTCGTAAAATGACCCTATAAAGGCGTCATGTCGGGCAAGGAATCACGTACACAGATGTAATTGAGCGCGGTAGAAGAGTAAAATAACAACCAGGCGTCACACAATGCGAATTGCGTAACGAGTGAGTGGTTGAAAGCTTCCAACCACAAAGAGCTGAGCCATAATTCTTCATCGTCGTCAGCCACAGCATCAACAAAGTGCACCTAATGCATTACACGGACGCGTGGGGGGTATCTCGCTTCTCCACAGAATGTTTAACAATGGAGTAGTGGGTACTACACTACTTCACAAAATTATGATATATGGTGTTATATATGGGTATCTTGCAACTGTACTTTCAGTAGTCGCCCCAAGAGTGTTGAAAACGGGCCCCTGAAAGGCCACTTCTCCAGCTTTCGTTGTGACTTTGCTGCGTGTTCCGCGCAGACCTGACGTTTTTCTTTTTCTGGGAAATAAACGAAATTGAATTTGTTAGTTAGAAGAGTAGTGGTTTGGGCTAGTTGAATTTTTATTTTTTTTTTAAGGTTGTGCATCGCGAAGCAGGATGAGGGACACAGCACGTCTTCATCGTCTCTGTGTACTTCGCCCTGCTTCGCGCTCAAGTTATTCATTGAGCTCTACATAACGCGAACTGTGACGTTTATGGAACAACCGTTTTCACGAAATATACTGTCAGGCTAGTTGTTTGTTAGTTTATTTTAGCTGTAAGGCGAAGAGCAGACGACAGAACTGTAGTGGCTGGTCTTGCCTGTTCTGTTGTCTTAAATTTTTCAGCCGGAATATAGCGTCGTGTGCTTCAGAACGGTATGAACTTGAGCTTGTTGGCACGGCTTCATAAACAGGAAACAGCGCGGGCAACAGGACTTGGCGCTGGCTAACAGACAGGACTTGGCTAAGACAGGACTTCCTAAGACAGGACTTGGCGCTGGCTAACAACATGATCACATGTTGTTATCCAGCGCCAAGTGCTGTCCGGCTTTCTTGTTCCGTTTGCCCGCGCTGTTTCCTGTCATGAAGCATCATGTGTGCCTCCGAGATTAGGAAGGTATATTTACATTCAAATATCGAGCCTCGCTGTGGACATGAAGACAAATTGAGCCCTAGTTCCATATGGATGAAGCCCCATCCTTGCATAAGACACTATAATCCTACCGACGATTTCAGGATGCTCGATTACATAACGTAAGGTATGGTTCATAGCTTTGTCAAGGAATACTCGAGGTCACAGCGTATTAAACTTCGCATTCCGTCTTCCACTCAGACCTTGATACAACGTCCTTCAAGTATTTGGGACAATTGCGACGCGGCCAACTAAGGGATTGTCAGTTTTTCAGCGACTGCGATCGAACTGCATGTCCAATTTGCTGTTCCCTATCAGCAGCACGCATTCCTCACTAAGACGGATAATCAAGGAAGCTCAAGAGTATACCGAGCTACCGGACGAGAATTCTCTACGGGCCAAACAGAGTATACACGAAATGTTTTCAGCATGCACAACAAAACGCGAACGATAATTGAGTGGCCCTGCCATAAAAGGCGAGCAGCCAGAACGATGGAGCCAAGTGCGAGTCCTGTGCCAGCCGAATGAAAATCGAAGACCGACGCTGGGCCACTCTATTCTTGCTCCGCGCACGCATCAGTCTTTTTCTGCGGAGAGCTTACGCATGTTAGATGTTGTGTACGGGCGTCTGAAGAGCGGTGCCCAGAGATCTCGCTCATAAATCACCGTCATCACAGACGAACGCGCTGCACTGTATAGAAGCAGTCAATTGATCGAGGTAGCCAGTGATGACAATTTGGAAAAGGAGGCTAACATTTGTAAATAAACAGTCTGAAAAGAAGAAGACAGCATTTCAAATGAAGAGAAAGGAGGAGAGGTCGCCCTGGAAAGCGTGTCTCTAGCCTGCTACCCCTCACGGAGGTAAGGGTAAAAGGGAGAGAAAGTGGGAGGTATGATGACAGGTGACTGTGGTGTAGTACAATGCGCTACTGAACACACACTGCCCTGTGGGGGGACGTGCACTGCACGCACAGTCTGAAAAACTTACACGAAAACTATTATGCTGATAGGGTGTTATTTAATAACAAGAGTTATAAGATACGAGAACATTTCTTTTCTCTTTTTTAAGGTTCCAGAAGAGTACGGTACACTGAAGGCACTTACAGCAAACCAGTTCTGCGGAAACCCGAAAGATGAGGGAGCGTTGTCATCTACACGTTTACAGCACAAAGATACAAAGCAAAAATTTGTATCTTGTGCGGTGTTGTCGCCGCATGGCACTCGCGCGTCTCGCAAGCTGGCTTCCCCGCGGGGCCAAGCCGAGATGGCGCCAGTGCTCCCGCGGTGGCGGCACCTGACGGCGAGGATACGCGACGCCATGAGGAACCACGCTCTCTCTCTTAGACATGGGAACGCTTCGCGCGCGATGAAGAGCTCCGCGGGGACGATCCCGCGGATTCCTTCCAGTTCCTCCGAATACGCCTCTGTTGCGAGGCATGACCCACTAAAGACAAAGGCTTGCGTTTCTTGCCGGGACGAACTTTACTTGCTTGTTGTTGGCGTGGTGTGTCAAAACATCGTCGATTCCGCAGCGTGACACATTGACATGGTATTATTTGTATAATTGGGCTAGCGGGCTCACTATATATGTTTTAAGTCTAATTCAAGTACTTTGTCAGCCACCTGCATACAAAATAAATAAATAAACAGTTAAAATTCTTGTTTTGTATATGTAGATCTGTAAAGTTTACAGTAGAGCTGTCGAGGTTGGCCGTGTGTCGTAGATAGAAAATTATCATCATCATGAACCGGCCCGCGCTCTCTTTTTCATTATCGGCTTCTGCTTATCTCCCAGAGCACGTGCGCCCATTTCTCCGGCGTGGGATGCGATAACTCTCATCGGCGAGAGAACGGGTACAGAGAAAGAGAGAGAAAGATAGAGAAAGAGAGAAATTCTTGGCGAGAGAAAGCATAGCCACGTATAGTGTTGTATAGCAAGGGTAGAGTGACCTAGAATAGGGGGAGTGTCCAAAGCGCCGGCTCCCGCGTGGGCCTTTTGCCGTGAACTCCCGCGCCGCGCCGCTGCTGCGCCGGACCCGTGGGCTTTCCGCGCTCGGGAAGCGCGCGGAAAGCGAGGGGCGTCTGCTACGCGCTGTAGTTTTTTGCGCCGCGTTTCCACACAGGGCACTTGAGGTCTATTTAACTTTTATAATGCGGTGCGAAATGGAGCTTATCCATCTTTAAGCGTTGTGTTAGTGCTGGGGCAACAACAGAATAAAAAAAATCGTGTGTCAAGCGGCATCAGCGTGGCCTAGTTCCGGTCACAGAGTTAGAGAACGTTGGTGCGTGCGTAAAAACGCGCAAAACGGGCACGCACAAGCAAAGAACGAAAAAAAAAACCTTATTCGCACGAGTAATCGGGCAATAGCATCACGCATGCTCGAATTAAGAGTAATAAAAAAAAGTAAATTGCACGCGCAGTCAGCTGAAATACTTGCGCGCAGCGACCGCTCCACACTACTAGCTTTTTACTCGTAGTCGCCACTGGTTTTCTAGGCACATGCACACCGATTTATTCGACAATTCATTAGCCTCCACTAGCTCTTTATTATGGACGGAGCACACCAGGAAGACGCAAGGGAAACAAAAAAGAAAAAAAAGAGTGGAGACGGCCATACGACCGCAATGATGTTGGCTTATTTTCGCTTCTGAGGTAGCGTACAACAAGGCTCACCGTGCGCAAACATTTGTAAGAAAAGCAATGCCAGGTAAAATAACCATATTCCACAAGTTTTTGCATAAAAGGCGTAATATAGAAAATGCTTTACAAATATCCGGATATCATGAAACAAAGTTACAAATGCCCGCATTCTTGCTGTACAAGCTGCCTCAACGAAAATACAGTAAGAAATTGACAAATAGAAGTGTAATATCTGAATCACTTCAGAAAATTGTTCAAATGCAGAGATCCCTCATGTACCTAGCCTGAAAAAATGCAACATGCGCCTCTTTTGTCCCACAGACGCGCGCAATCAGCTGCTCTGAACTGACAATCACGTTTGTTTTCGGGCGATCGCTCGTAACATAAAGTGAGCCATACACGATGTTGCACTGTTATCGTTTCATTTACTTTGACTTGTTTAGTTTTTTTTTAAGGTAGAGCCTTAGATGCCTCATCAAACACGAAAATTGACCGTTGGCGTCCCGCGTAGCCAACACGAGCGATGCACAAAATGATCACGCGATGACGTCAACAGAACTTGTGACGTCACTATGACGTCATTCAACGTGACGCAATATGATGGCGCCATCACATGACATGGTCGCTTTGCATTGCCTCCGTGATCGGGGGCCGATCACGGAGGCAGCGTAAAAGCAGGTGAGGTGCAGAAAGCTTGCAATGCCTTCGATCCTGTCGGCAGTCCGAAACCACGTTATGTGCAGAAAGCTTTCCGAGAGGGGCGAAGGAGGATCAATGCATCGACTGACGAAAAAGATGGCTTTCGTTTTCGAGTCATCGCAGGCGAATGCACAAGAGACCATGTTTTTTTTTTTCATGTAATTTTTTCGCATATATTTTACCTATGCGGTCAGTTCTTCAAAACGTATGGGTAAGTCAAACATGTTTACATCGATATTGGTGACCACCACGTTTTTTATAACCTTACGGAAACAAATCGTCAGACCACACATCGTCAGAATTATTTGTGGCTACAGAAAGCGGGTTTGCGCGCCACCCACCATAATATTATTTTTAGTCGTTACGCAAATTGCAAGCATGCCAAGTTAATGATGCCATGACCTATCGGTCGTGTTGGGCATACATACATCTGCCCTTCTGTGCCAATTTTCGTGTATACCACGTGAACGAGACGCGAGTAATTTTTTACTTTTGGTAGCGCGGCCACGCCGACTGACACATTCGGCTTCGCATGAAATACCTTGAAACAGCAGAGCTCCGGAGGCAGCCTTGTACAACAAATCGAATTCACGAATTAAAAGATAGGATATGAAGGGTGAAACGCGTTAGCATGCATGAGCTAGTTACTACGTGCATTATGTGCTACGTTCTCCTGGTTATCTCCAGTTTATTCTCTCCTGCAGCAAGTTTACGTTCGTCATTCCACACGAAAGTAACTTAAGCGCCTTTTCTCACGATGAAGTGCGCGCAGGATGCGTTCCTCAAACAGCCGCGGAAGTGTGGACCAATGCGGTGACAAACCAGCTGAAAGGATATATACAAAATCTCCGTTTCACGACACACAAACTAACAAACGCGTTATCTGTGTGATGAGTCGCTGCAGTATTATGTTGCAGTGACGCAGTATTAAATATTGCCCAAATTTCCGCAATTTTAGCTAATAGCGGCCAAAATATGACGCGTGTAGCAGACGCTCGCCGCTTTGACGCGGCCTTCGCCGCGGAGAAAGCCCACGGGTCCGGCACGGCAGCGCCGCGGCGCGGAAGTTCACCGCAAAAGGCCCTCGCTCCTCCCATGTATTCGCGCGGCGCTTTGGACACTCCCCCTATTCTAGGTCACTCTAGCAAGGGGTGGCTAGGAGACAGATGAGAAGGTAAAAGCCTAGCCAAGCCATGGCCAGCTAGGTGCCCACCACCCCGGCTGTGACCCAGCCTTGAGCGGCGTAGTGCAAGCTGCGCTAATTTTATGTCTGGATTCAAACTAGCTTGATGCAAAGGATCCAGATGTTTTTTCATCTATTTATCCATTCTTGCATCTCTTTCGCAAATAAAATTCAATTCAATATTGCTACGTGATGTCTTTTGGTTTGACACGACGGGCGTGTGCTCGTATCATATGTGCCTCCCGTCTTTACATGCGTCAAAGCAGGCGCCTAGTATTAAAACGTGTGAATGATGTTATCGCGTCCAATTCTGTTCCCTCGACTTGACATGTTGATAAGGAGCGTCAGCCTGAACAGTGCCGGTAAAAAACCGCGTGCGGCGCCGAGCCGCGAGTGTTCTGTTTCTTGTGACCCGCCGAATCGGCAGCTGCTCTGTCGATGTTACCGCCGCCGATTTAGGGAACCAGTTTCGCTCAATTAGAGTGGTTGCCCCAAGACTGCCTTCAAGTTCCTGCTCTATTAGTCACAACACTACGTGACAATATCTAAAATGTGCAAAGAAATGCCCTTTACTGATTTGCACTACGGTGTACTGTGTCTACGGTGTATTGCTCGGTCATTGGCGGATATTTGAAATCTCCAGGAAAAAGGAGGGGGGCGCTTGACGGGTAGAGGCTCTTGCTCGGGATTTTACGGTACATACACGTTTAACCAAGAAATGTTGCGTTGGCAGTGAGCGCACATGTCGTCAAATGTTCCGCGCTTTTTCTTAAAGCTGCTTTCATAGTTGCGTTATTGCGAACTAGACATTCTATTGATGTCTTGACTGCGGTCTCACGCAGGGCTGTTGCAGGCCCAGACTCCAGCTCCTAGTGTCTCGCCACCAGTGGTGTCCGATTCGGAGGTATGCGCCCAAAGCTACCCCGGCCAGCAGGCTTACCCCATGGGGAGGACAGCCCAGATCACTGGAAAGGTTTGTAAGGACTGAAGAAGAAGAACAAAAATTTATTTTGAGGGAAGGGGTAGAAAAGGGGGTACTCGGAAGCATGTTGGTTGGGGAATATCCAATTAATAGCGTCGCCGTCCAGGCCACAATTATCCTTGCGAGACTCATTGGTACCACGCATTCTGGTGCCAAGTGCTCGCTTGTCAATGTGAGTTTGAGCAGCGGAACATAAAAAAAAAGAAAGAAAAGAAACAAGACCAAGGTAGACATTAAGTACTAATGTTAGTAGCGAATCAGCTAGCTAAGTTGTGTTGGACACGGCTCCGATGTTGCTTTGCGAATGTTGTTGACAAGACGTGCACATGCGTAATGTCTTCATTACATGAAAAAGTGATCATCGGGCTAATCAATATTAATTATGCTAGCTTACAGCCGAGCATTCTCGTAGGCCTGAATAATAATAATAATAATAATAATAATAATAATAATAATAATAATAATAATAATAATAATAATAATAATAATAATAATAATAATAATAATAATAAAACATGACCGATTCGGCGTGCCAGTGGCGTGGACACTGAAGCTTTTATGAAACTGCTGCTGACAGGGTGAAATTGCTATCGTAGTCCGCGCGTGGGACCAGATCTTAAAGTTCATGATCTTCAGAATGCCCGCGGTGCAAAATGAGACCAAAGAAGCTCATGACATTGGTTTTGTATGTATGTATGTATGTATGTATGTATGTATGTATGTATGTATGTATGTATGTATGTATGTATGTATGTATGTATGTATGTATGTATGTATGTATGTATGTATGTATGTATGTATGTATGTATGTATGTATGTATGTATGTATGTATGTATGTATGTATGTATGCGCCATCAGTTTCTCGCACATTGCGCTGTAACGCTGAATTAATCGTAAATGGTTAGTTTCGCGATTCGATACACAGGAGCTCCCACGACACACACGCATCGCTAGCGAGCCCACACGTCTTTAATTTGCATACGAACGAGTTCGCACACGGTTCGGGCACGCTATTCTATCACCATCTCCGGATGAGTTTCCACGTTCAGCCTTCAGCCGTCCTTCGTCGCCAGCGAACGCCTCAGAAGACATACGTGACTCGTGCCGCGAGGACGGTCTTGAGAGGCTCCGCATAACGTCATGTAGCTTTCACGCGCGATGCGCGTGCGAAGAGAAATCGGCGCCGTAGGCAAACACGGTTGCTCTTTGTATTATGCGAGACGTTTTTAGGGGCGAAGCTCCTAATAGCGGCACCCGTTCGTCCCTCGTAGCGTAGTATGTAACCAGTCTTACGCTTTGACCTGCAAGGTAGTGCCGGTGGGAGATTTTTCCTGTGCGTTGTTGAACAATAAAAAATTCGCAGCGTTAGCTAAAAGCCGACTTCTTCTGTCTCTCATTCCCATTAGCAGCCATTCTTTACCTCCAAGGTAGTGCCTGGTGAGATTTCTCCTGTGCGTGATTAAACAATAAAAATTTTGTTCAAAACGCCGTTGATTGATGAAATAAACCAACAAAAGACGCCAGATATTTTGTAAAAGCAAAACGAAAGAACGCCAGATGTTTCTAAAGCAAAACGAAAAGACGCCAGCTGCTTAACGAAAGACGCCAGATGTTTTCTAAGCAATGGTTTTCTAAACAATGAAAATTCACAGCGTACATGTAAAATTAAAGTGCGCTGCAAGTCGTCATAACTCATCGAACCTTTAGTATAAACGCGCCCGATCTCACGTCGGTGATGATGTACTGGGCAGAATTCACGGAAGATTCACGGTTTACCGATGAACCTCCGCAGCTTCGCCCACTCATCATCATTCACTCCGTGGATATGCTGTGATTTTCGCTTTCAACTGCGGGTATACAGATATACATGCAAGGACGTCGAGTGGCCGAGACGTGGAAAACTCTCCGGCGGCAAGATTACCCGGTGCGCGTGAGGACTGTATACAGTGTAACGAGGATGACGTTCATTGCCTATTAACGTGAACCGTCATAAGGGAAACTCTCCGCAAGGTCGAGTAGGTTTATGCATAAAAGTGTTTTAAGCCGCGCTCCACCAATAATTTACCGTCAGTTCCGTGAGGAAAATGATGTCGGTAAATTCACTCCCGGCGTCTTCAGTCACATCCGGTTTTACCCCCGGTATTTTAGCTTACTTTTAACTTACTCCCTGCCTTTTAGCTTTTTATCCACACTAACTGCTGGCAGTTTGCTATGGCAGGCCTTCGATAATATTATGTTCGCTATCACAACGGCGGAAAAGTGGGCACGTTGGTGCACCTTGACTAAAGCTGCCTTAGAGCAGGGAGAGCGCCAATGAAGGAATACAGGGCATACAAGTGCTGTGTGTCCTGTGTGGATTCCTTTGTCGCAATCCCTGCGCTCAAACAGCTTCAGTTGCTGTCGCAATATGTCGACGCTGTATCTTCTGGGAATTGCTCAAACGCAGAAAATGATCGCTTATTTCGTAGTTCGTCGAAGTGTAGATGCCTGATCTGACTCAATGACAATGGCTGATTGATTGATTGATTGATTGATTGATTGATTGATTGATTGATTGATTGACAAGTAGTTCAATGTAATAACTGATTTATTGCGTGATTGGTTGATTAAAAGGGTTTACGGTGCAATAAGCGACACATTAATGAAGAACTCCAAGCTCTGCAGCACGTCACCATATCAATTGAGCCACTTACAATACAATACAATACAATACAATACAATACAATACAATACAATACAATACAATACAATACAATACAGCTTTATTTCCTGAAATACACTTCGACCAATTATCCCGCTAACTTATCATGAGCATTGTCCTCGACGTTTTGTTGTGACAACGCCAATTGGGACCCGACAAGAGGGGACTTCAGAGTGGCAGATGCGTACTTGGATAGTATTTGACGGAAAAGAAAAGAAATAGCTACCAGACTGCGACATTATCAGTATCCGTCAAAAGATATTTGATGAGATAGAAGGCAATGCAATAAATCTGGCTGGCGTACCGTGGTACTTCTTTTATCCGCATGGACGAAGGATGATCCTATCAAAGAAAGATAAACATGTCAACAAAGCTACCAAGTCCTTGTACACCACCGGATACGAACAGAAATGGGCAGAGACAAAATCCGAGACTCCCTCTCTTCTTTTCTCCGTCAGGTTCTACGTTTTGTTGCATCTACACTGTACTGTAAATCATCACTCCTGGTGGCGCCCTTTTTTTTTTCATACAGGCCATCTTCGTTGATTCCGCAGTTCCCTGTTGCTAAGAACATGCAGAAACAAATACAGATGGATGACCCGTGCTTTTGCAGTTGGGCCTAAACACCTTCGCAGCCAGCTTCGGCAACCCCAACCCGTGCCTGGTCCAATGCCGGACGGCCTCGGGTAACGTCTGGACGGCGGCCAAGCCTTGGGGCACGCCCTGCATCTTGCACGGAGAGCAGGTATACACACACTTCGGCACACACGCGCATGAAGCTTTAACGTTGCCACGGAACCGGTTTAGAATTCGCGCTCTGTACTGTAGAGACGAATGTTGGAGTTTGAAGAACTGAGCATGTAGATTATTTTCAATGCGTATTTGCACTTGTATACTTTTTTAATACGTTTTAGGATTGCACTGCATCTGAACTGTATCTCACTGCTGCATGCTGTAATGAGCACAGTGTGGATTCGCTAAGCCTCTTGAGGCCCATTCAGGAGTACTACTGCCTTTAGACTGCGCGTTACAAAATGTACTATAAATAAAGGAAATAAAAAATCTCCGCGTTTCCTACACGTGTGAAATGTGCCTATAGTTAATAACGATGACACTGCACCTCGAAACACCAGCATGAATGTGAGGGCTCGTTAAGGTGTTCGTTATAATGTCCCGGATTATCTGCAGTGCCGGAAATTCAGTACTTCGTAGTTGGTGCAGCGCCGCCACCATACAACGGCGTTGCAGCAACACAAAAAGCAAGGCTAACTAGACTAACTGAGCACACAGACCGCGTTACTTTGGAAAATATGCGCGAGCTTTAACTCCGAACGTTGGGTTCAGTCATGCGCTACGTACCCTCCGTGGTAGCACAATCGAAAAGCCAGAGCTCCATGCTATCGCCTTTCCTGTAATTTGGTCACCGCATGATTATTCGGAAATACTCGCGCGAATCGTACCGAGCGCAGAGGAATGGGCGACACTGTCCACATAGTAGGCATCTTCTTTTGGCTATACGTATCCTTACACATGAAACAATATGCGATCAATGATCCAGGGCGGTGTCTTGTCAGTTTTGTAAATTCGGTC
Source organism: Rhipicephalus sanguineus (assembly GCF_013339695.2). NCBI lineage: Eukaryota > Metazoa > Arthropoda > Arachnida > Ixodida > Ixodidae > Rhipicephalus > Rhipicephalus sanguineus. Next base: position 59,289,385 of record NC_051179.1, read on the forward strand.
ACTCGATGCAAGAACAGGCTGAAGTCATCGGTGTGACGATGATTTCTCTTGAAATATTCCAGCGGTTCTGCGCGGCCAATGCTTGCGTGCTGAGGAACGACTCGTACATCGACTACTGCCGTCAGAACTTCCAGACGGGCAACGCAATCATTGCGCTAGTAAGTTTCAATTCTGCATCATCTCTTCTCAGGGACTCACTAAAATGCTCTGCGAGCGCATGGTTCCTTGCACTCTCAGACGTAATAGAACAACTGGCATGCATAGCTCGTTTAGCGGAATTTCTAACGCCTTCAGACCAGCAAATGAAATTTGGAAAGACGCGGAGAAGGAACGAATTCATTACACAGCTCCCTTTCATTGTTGGCGCACTGCGTAAACAGATGAAGGTGGCATTCCGTCTACCTTGTTAGAAACACTGCTCTTTTGTGCACGCTTAAAGTAGAAGCGATGTCCCTTTTATACCGTTCTTCTAGCGGCTTCACAACACCCTCAGCTTGAAGCGCGCCCACATATTCGCGTCAGTGTTGCAGTTAGACAAGAGTGCCTGCACCCTTGTGCTTTATTATACAGCAATACCATCAGATTTTGCTTTTTTCGCCAAGTTTGAGTCCACAGTAATATTTATGGCCTACGATCCAAGCAGAACGCTAAATAACTAATACGCTGTCATCGACGCTGTAAACTGACTCCTTCATATCGTGTATCGCTACTTCGCTAATAACCTTGCAACTTTAAACCTCAATGACTCGGCCATATTTGTAATCATTCTGAGTGCGACACAATAGCAGGAGATGTAAACTGATCTCGAAAAGCGGTGTGTCGAAAGATTGTGGTTACTCTGGTGTTGTTCCCGTCATTGGTACGTGCGCACCAGACTACAGTATCAGGTTGCCCACGCTAATAGTGTTATGCAGCGCAAATACATGAGCCATGCCCAAACGTCTTCCCCCCTTTCAGCCCTCCCCCCACCCAACACATACACACACAAGAAAAAAAAAAGAAACAAGGAAAAAGTCACGCAATATCCACGAAGTGAATGATGTTAGAGGAGCTTGCTCGGAGATGATCGGGTAACCAGTGAATCCTCCGTACAAATTCCTCTATCGTCATATAAAGACGTGACCACGTTGTTATATATATATATATATATATATATATATATATATATATATATATATATATATATATATATATTATATACACAGTGCTTCTTGGGTGTTCATGCTGAGTAGCGGTAGCGAAGTGCACTGAGCGAGCTCCCGGTGAACAGAAAGGAAGCGCGCCTAGAGCAAGCGCTGTATATGGGCGCGGCCCTCTAGCGGTCACCTATCTAACGAGAGCACGCGCCGAGTGCGCAGCGGAGTGTGCGGCGCCGCCTGAGCGGCGGCGCGCCCTCTAGTGAGCGCGCTTGAATCACCGGAGAGAGCACAGCTGCGCCTCTTGCGGGAACAATGAGAACTAGCGGCTACGGCGCGATGGACAGGGCGCGAGCATAAGAAGCTTGGCGAGCAAGCTCCTAAAATTCTGCAGTATTTGTTTGTTCATTAACCTTTTCTCCTTACAGACTCCATACATGTGCACACTTGAGTGTATCGACATCACCACTGGAATTGTCCTCAAGGTGAAGATGACAGACGGCAGTGCGTGTCAAGCTAATGTGAGTCGTCGAACCTGTTCAATAGACACAATCAGCTGTATTAACGAGTTTACAATTGTCGCAGTGAGGCGCGTAATACAGAGCAGTGAATCTAAAACATTTACCAATCAAATCAAGGACCCAAATCTCAGTCGCAAGTGACCTTTTTTTTTTAGTAAAAATAAAAACAGGGGCCAGTTGTCATGCTAAGCAATATCTTTGCCATGTTTTCCGGAATAAATCCGTTTTCTACAACAATATTGAAAGTTTTCGTATATTCCATCGATAACTCTGCCGATACTGACGTGGATGGCATTGCACTTGTGTGTTTGTATGTTTTCCTGTTGTCGTCCCGTCTTCATCGCGCAGTTTAAAACTTTTTTGAGACAGCATTAACTTTCTTGCAGATTTTTTTTTACGTCATGCAAAATATCCATGAGCTTATGGGACAACAACACTGCGGCCTGTGGTTTCATTTCTCTAACTTCAATTTCCTTATTATAGCGGACCACTTCAGCTACGGAGGTAATTATATGGTGAGTGGTTTACCGCCGCGTAGTAATTATGATTCGAGCGGTGGTAGCTTGCTGTCCTGAAATGGCTTATTTGCAATGAGGGCAGGCTTGGCTTAGGCGTGGGCATATATTTCCTCATCCAGTACGTAGAGCAGCACCGCAACATCTATTTTCTTTTTTTTTTTGCCAGTTTGGTGTGTGAAGACAGGTGCTGCGAGAAGGGGTTTCTAGATCCCCTGTGTTGCACCGCACTAAGAAAAATATATTTCAAAGAAACATCGCGTAACATTTATAGGAATTCTACGGGGTTTTCTTGAGGTAAATCGTGAGTTGAGTAAAACAGGCATTGCCAGGAAACAGGCTAGAGGCTCGTAAGCACTTCGCTGTAAGTGATGTCCACTGCTGAAAGACAGTTTAATGACAATTTGCTTCATTTCGCCAAGGCATATGGAAAAGCAGTAAACTATACATACACGTAATCATCTAAACATACACACAGATACACCTTCAAACACTGCTGTGACACGCTATATACTACGACGTATACACTGTGGCTATTCTGTTTCATTTTGTCAAGGCATCTGAAAGGCAATTCATAAAGTAAGTTACTGCAGACGTAGTCGTCTATACAGGCACTAGGAAAGCTTTCAAGATTTTCCCGTAGCAAAGCTGCTCTTTGGGAAAAAGCACGCTGCGCCGCACCACATGCCTTAATGCTCTTTAACGCATAAAGCCGCGGCGTCGTTAAGTTCTTCACGGTGGAGCTACCCGCACAACATTAAGTATAAGCGGCTGGTAGTATTCTGGTGCGGCTTCCCTTAATTATCAGTGCTTCCTTCTTCTTTAAAGTTTGATTGGAACGTGACGTACCTTCAGATGAAGCGTGACGTACCTGAGCTTAAGAGTATACGACCTCAAGGAGCTCGTCTCCGGCGCCCTTGTGCAGTGCAGTTGGGCATTAATTGATGACACTTTTTCACTACGTGGCGCCTTTTCAGCTAATTCCACCGACGTTGTTCGAACAGCAATAGTAAGTGCTTCAGACAGGCTGACCGACGTTTTCGGTAGATAGGTGCACCTGTCGAAACGTCGGCCAGGCATTTCGAGACACTCATACTCAGACAACCTCTATGGTATTTTGTGTTTCGATCCATTGGTTCCCAGCTGCCACGTGCAGCTAGTGTGCCCACACAAGCAGTTTAGAATGGCTCATTCATTCTTTCTTTTATATTTGTTGCTTCCCCAGAAGAGAGCAGCCAAATCCTCTGGTTGACAGATTAACCTCCCTGTATTTATCTTTCGTCTATATCTCTTTCTCAGTCCTGTAACGAATGAATCGGCCGCAATGAGTGACGTAATGTTTCTCCTCAGGGCTTGGTCTGTTAGGCGAATAAAAATTCAAGGAAAGTGAAACGCAAACTATAGATTAGCCCTGCACGGAGGTGACCGAAGTTTGGTAAATGAGGCTAAAATTTTATAAATGTAATGACATCATTTTTCTTTTTTTGCTTTCACTCAAGGAAACTGCTCCTAGACAAAGCTAAAACACTACACTATTGAGCGTTCGAAACGCATTGTACAGTTTGTTTCGTCTATATACAGTGACAACAGAAATATACAACAGGCACTTTTCATACATTCATACACGTCTTCGCTTCGGCTAACCTCCCTGCCTTTCCCTCATTTCTCTCGCTTTATCGTTCGTAGGGACTCTGAAACGGTCGTATTGTTCCGTAATTTAAAAATTTAACTCCGGCGTTTTATGCGACAAAAACACCCTATAGTTATGAGGCACGCCGTAGTGGGGTGACTCCGAATTCATTTTGACCGCTTGGGGCTTTCTAACGCGCAGTACACGAGTGTTTTTTTGAATTTCACCACCATCAAAATGTGTCCGTCGTGGTTCGGATTCGAACAAGCGTCCTCGAGTTTTAGTTGCGCGACAACTTTGCTGCCAAGCTGCCGCGACGGGTTCGCACGTCATTTCGCCCTTTTATTTTGCTTCAGTGTACGAGTGCGTTGTTTCACAACTACCGGGTATTAATAAGATGGAAATTTTGGGCGACTTGGAGAGCCGGCATAATGGAACAGCACGAAATGGTGTCACATGTGGGACATCAAAGAAATGCCATATTACGGAACTTCACCGAATCACCGAATCGCTGAAATTTACATGTTATTGCAGTCAGGGATTCTCCCACCGATCTCTTGTTCTGTATACGCGAGTCCTCGGCTCGCACTGTTTCATTATCCCAGCTGGTACCTGTAAATATATCACGCCAAAATTACGTCACAAAAAAATTCTCACCTCCTGGTTTATAGAGCAGTGCGCAGTGCGGCTGGGAACAAGGTACCTGTGTATCAGCCCGGGGACGTCAATCACGTGCTTCTTTTTTCTTTCAACCTTCATAGTGCCGCTTCTCGTTAAGGGTGGCTTTCACAAAAACACATTGTTTCCTTATTGGGACGCCAAAGCCCACATGTGTGACTCCTGCAACTAGTAAGATACAATAGCTAGGATACGCGCTGTGTTTTTGTAGTCATTATAATGTGGAAAGTGGTGCTCTGTAGTCCGTATTGAACGAAATAGAAGACAAGAAAAATTTCAGGTTTAAAGATCCTTGGACCGTGGTGCTACGCGTCGCAGGCTTGCAAAGTGACATGGTCATTGCTACAGTTATTGACCGTGACTGGGCTCAGCAGTCAATTGAAGGCGTAATGTACAGCCGCTCGCGTTTCGCGCTGATTGCACTTCTCTCTCTTCTTTCACTTTAAATGGACCCTGCAACACTTTTCCAAGTAATCATTGATTGTCTTCATTAAAGGAGTTTACTGTTTTACGAATCGACCGACGCAAAAATGTTTTGAATGCGTCAAGTACGAGTGGGGTTACAGAGATTTCTCGCGCGCTGTAATTGCTTTCTCTCTCCTCTCGTCCCGACGAGCGCGCAAAGCCGGAAGCCGGAAGTGCGCTAAGCCGAAAGGGATGGCACGGGGGAATGAAGTTACGTCATGCTCGCGTCATGACCTTGAGCACTTTTTTCTTTTTTTTTCCTTCGAACGAGCGGCTTACTTTCAGTGTAATCGCGAGCACGAACGCGGGCACGTGGCGGCCTCCCGCGGCAGCCTCGGTAACTATGCAGCTCACGATGCTCAAATTATCCAAGGGCCGTGAATTTTGTTATATGGCGCGGTCATTCCGGTATATGGAAACATTTGTAGAAAGAAGAGGAAACGACTTATATCTTACTTTAAGAAGTAATTGTAAATTCCAGGCCGCGTGCTGCGCTATAATGTTTGGCTCGCGCGTTCTCTGGAGCCTCGACTACCGATCGGCGGCATTTTCTGACCATGCTAAAAAAGTGTTGCAGGGCCCCATCCCACTGTGTAGGGTCGCATACCGGAGGCGCGCCTTAACCGTGGTTGACCTACCCGCCTTTCCTTCCCCTCATACTCTTCTTCCTCCATGAACTTTAGGAAAGGGCTCACTTTATTTTGACAGCTGGTTTAGATGTATGTGTCCGATGATCTTGCTTTGTGATGACTTGCATTTTTGTTTCATACAGACTGGCCGGGGATATGAGCCGGGCTTCTGCTACAGCGGCGCATGCACTATCGCCATAGTGCCCTACGTGCGACGGCTCTTCCCTAGTTACAACAGGCTCGGCCTGCTGTTCGGATGACGTCACTGCCTCCGTGACCCAGTGTTTCTCTACGCGTGTCAACTGGAGCTGTTTTCGCCGTGGATTATGGTTGTCAGTGAGCAGAAAAAAAAAGAGAACAAGATCGTGTCCTGCTACTGTTGTCTGCAACCTAGATGCAACATGCACAGTTGTGCGTTGATCGTACCTCTCCTCCTGGTTGGGCCTAACACTGTGCGGCTTAGCAGAATTGGTTACACTGGATGTTTGGAGTGTCTGACTTCCTGAGCAATCACCCATTAGATACTGCAGTTTTTTTAGATGCGAAGTATCTTAAGGCGGAGCTCAATCCGGTAGTGGTGGTGGTGGTGGTGGTGTGCGGCGTGACCACCCTTACTGCGCATGCGCATACCCTCTCCACACACCTCCTCTCCACTCACCTTCTCCCCTTCCCCTCTCCCTTCCCCTCTCCACATTCCCTCTCCCCTCCCCCTCTCCCATACCCCTCTCCCCTCCCCCTTTCCACTCTTCCTCTGAAACGCGGGCTAGACATGCCGAAATTCTCTCCTGCGCAACGCCGCGATGAGCTCGAGCGCATGCGCGTCCCCTCCCCTTCTCTCTCCTCTCCTACGCTGCCCCCTCTCGCCCGCCTGTCGACCGCGTTCCACGCTCGCCCTGTGAGAATTAACGGCCAGGCTAGATGGAAGATACGACGCGCGTAGCGTCCCTCTTCGCGTTCCACGACGCGAGGTCGGTAGCATGCCCAACGAACGCCAACGGAACGCGATCGTGCAAGTGCTCCGGCTTCGCATCGCCTCATGGTCCCCTTTAGCGGGAGATGGTGTAATTTTTTTTGTTGCATGGACACAGGAATACAACAAACCACAAGGCGCTTACTTCAACCAGATTTCTTCAATCTTCAACTTAAATTAATTACGTTGCTAAATAGCCTTTGCATGTCGAGACCTGAGCTTCCACTCACGTGCAGTGATCTTTTTAACACTTCAATAAGCTTGGAACTTTCTCGAACCAAACCAAATATTTTGCAAGCACGCTGGCTGTCTCATAGGAAGTCATGTCATGCTGCTGCTGTGTTATATCAGTATAGAGCTTGTAGTAATATTTGTCTTCATTTTCAATGCGGGCTGAGTTCACCTAGTTTTCACACTGCTGTTTTGCTTCTTCCAACGGGGCCCATTATTCCGTCAATGGTGTATTTTTTTTCGGCCGTTTGTTTATTTTATGTTTACCGCATTCACGACAGAACTTCATTCGGCGTGACACAAATCTGCGACAAACGGATAACAATCAGTACTCGACGTCCACAGGTGCCTTTAATCCAAAGAGCCGAAATTACTTACATGGCATATCCGAAAATCACTATAACATTCCTTGAAATTGTCAGTGTTGTTATGGAAATAGTTTGCATATGTGAGAGAGAGTAAACGGTATTGCATGAAGAAGATTGAAGAATACAGAATGTATAGCGAAACGCATTGTTTTACCACAGATGTGTTCTTGATTTCTGCGTCTGTCATTACGTTTTGAACATTTTGCCATTTTGTAGGGCAGCTGCTTGTGCGCGGTTCCACACTTCAGGTCATCCTACTCATCTCAGGTATAAATGCATCGCGACCATCAGAAATACCAGATTATCTTTCACTTACCGAAGTGAAGACTCTTTGAATAAAGCGTGTATTGAACTCCGAACTATCTGCATGTATGTCTTAGACCAATCGAAGCTGCCTCTGACTGAGGATGCATTCATAAAGCCACAAGTTTTTTTTTTTTTGCTGTTGCCTATAGGTCAGCGTCGCGTACATACAACGAAACCCTCTCCTGCCAGTGCCCCATTCCCAGAGGACTGAAATTGAGAGCTACTTCGAGTATAACACAACGTATCTGTGCTTTCTGACTCTTGGAGCACTGAAAGGTATGGATGACACAAACGTTTTATAGCGCTAACGCAGCATTATTATTTTTCTTTTGAATCCGCATTTGCGCACAGCTTGTTCTCAGGTGATGAGTTTTAATAATAATAATAATTGTTGGGGTTGTACATCCCAAAACCACGATATGATTAAGAGGGACGCCGTAGTGGAGGGCTCCGGAAATTTCGACCACCTGGGGTTGTTTAACGTGCACCTAAATCTAAGTACACGGGCTTCTAGCATTCCACCTGAATGCGGCCGCCGCGGCCAGGATTCGATCCCGTGACCTTCGGCTCAACGTGCAGTTTTAGCGAAACGAGTATGTGTAAGCAAGAGAGAGAGAGAGAAATGGAATGCGGAAAGGCAGGGATGTTAACCGGAAAATAAATATCCGGTTTGCTACCCTGCACTGGAGAAGGGGCAAGGGGCGACAGAAAAGAAAAGAAGAATGAGATATGGAAGGAGGTAAGTAGAAACACACACACACATAAGTGTCACAATCCTTCAACGAGGCGGGTTGCTCACAGAAACTTCAACAGTCTTCGTCGCTTTCTGGCGTCAAGCTCGACCTTTCCGGCATTCCAAGATTGATTGCTTAGAAAGCGGCTGGTCATCGAGGCGCGCAAACACTGCTGAGAGGGACTGTCTGTGGGAGCTGTACTGAGAGCAATGACATAGGATATGTTGGATAGTTTAGTCACTGCCGCAATGGTCACATGCAGCACGGTCTGCCATTCCGATGCGGCAAATTGAGAACGAGTGCATATAGTGAGATCCGAAGACGAAAATCTTGTTGTATTATATTGCCCATAAATTCATTACCACGTTCTTCGGCTGAAATAATACAAAATCCATCTTAGGAAATTTAATCGCGTTCTTCGGCTGAAATAATACAAAATCTATTTTAGGAAATGTAATTGGGAACACAAATTACTGAAAATGTGCGGTCTATTTCTCGTGAAGCGCCTTTGCACCGACTCCGAAGCGCGCACTTTTTAAATTGGCGAGCAATCAAACATTTAACTTTTCGCGGAGAGCACGACTGTTACGACTGTTACGACCTTCAATCTGTCACCACCTGCTGTCAAGGAACTGGGAAAGCCGCGTATGCGCCCACGCGTGCGAGCATTACGAGTGCACGCTTATAGCGTGCGGGAAGCACCCGCATACTAAGATGCTGCAAACAACCCAGAATTGAAAGTCGTCTCCTTGCTCCGCGTTGTTGCAAAATCTAACCGCGCTCGGCGTTTCTTGTTTGAAAGCTTCTTTGTCGAATAGCTGAGCGGACAGGGTATAACAGTAAGTTGTGCACGTTCCACGGTGACGGGCAGTGACCACGTTCTCGAAGAATAAAAAAAAATGTAATCACATGGCGTGTATCTGTGTACGTCAATGCTCGAAGAGAGAAGCGGCCTCGGCATTGGAGAAGGGCGGGATGCGAGAGCTAAAACAAACCAAAACAACAAAAGAAACAAGGACGTGTTGCGACAATTAATGTGGAAGGAGCAGTCCTTGTGAAGGTATATGTTTGCAGACATCACGCACATTCTCACGTGAGCTTCGAAAGAAAAGTAAAATGCTCGTCGCGCGAGCCGTACCGTTCATATTAAGAGACTTTGTCCCACGGTAGGAGAGGGTGTATGCTATACAGGAGGCACACATAGACCAGATGAGGTACGCATAGACGACAGAAGGTACGCCTAGGCCACACGCTATACATGAAGCATGCCTAAACCACACGAGGCACGCCCAAACTACATGCTGTACAAGAGGCGCACCTAGACCACATCAGGAGAGCCTAGACTACAAGAAGCACGCCTAGACCCCGTGCTGTACAGAAGGCACGCCTATAGACCACGCACCTAGACAACAGCAGGCAAGCCTAGACCACATGCTATACATTCCAGTGAATGCCTTGTAAGCGAGATGATGCAAGTAGGACATAAAGCCGACGTTCAAAGAAGATCAAAGTTCAGGGGAAGGAGGAGGCTTGAAGTGGCGTAAAATAAATGAAGGTGGAATGTCGCTGGAGTCAATGTTTCGACAAGAGGACTTGTCTTCATCAGCGCTGCCAATGATCCCCTGGCGAATACAGGTTCTCTTGCAGAAACGACTCTGACGAAGACACCTTTTGCCGAAACGTCGGCTCCAGCGACATACCCTGTTCAAGGAATTTTCATCACATAAATCCGATTTATAACGCATACAAAACACGCCAGAAACAGAATTGGAATAAGTCGTTGAGACCAATGTATCGAAGACAAATTAAACATGCTTTTCGTAGCACGGTACGCGGACACGGGCAGCACAGTCTATGACCCAAATACATGTTATAGAGGTACATTCAGTGCGTGCATTAAAGGGGCTCTGCAACACTTGTCCATCATGGTCATAGAACGCTGCCGATCGGTAGTCGAGGCTCCCGAGAACACGCGAGCCAAACGTGATAGCGCAGCACGCGGCCTGGAATTTACAATTAATTCTCAAAGTAAGCTAGAAATAGTTCCTATTCTCTCGACATATGATGCCATCAGCCCAAATAACCGCGCCATAAACACAAAGTCCACGGCCATCCACTGGTTTGAGCATCGTGAGCTGCATAGTTACCGCGGCTGCCGCGGGATGCCGCCACGTGCCCGCGCGCGAACTCGCGATCACATTGAAAGTAAGCCGCAAGTTCGACGAAAAAGAGAAAAGAAAGCGCTCAAGTTCGTGACGCGCGCTGACGAAAGGATTCACCTTGTTGCCCCCTTGATTAGCTTTCAGCGCGCTCGCTAGTACGAAAGGAGAGAGAAAGCGCTTGAAGCGTGTGACAAATCCCTGTAACTACTCTCCTACTTGACAGATTCTAAAAATTTTTGCGGCACTCGATTCGTCAGGCAATGAGCTCTTTTAATGAGGCCATTCGATGATTACTCAAAAAAGTGCTACAGGGCCCCCTTTAAGACAATTAAGCGGCTGCAGTAACAGATTAAGTGCGCTATGTCTTCTTTTACATTTCCCATAGGCTTTTAAAGTGGTTGTGCTATCCATTGAATATTTTGAGCAAAGCATATCGTGTTGCCGGAACTCAGAGCAGAACGGTGTAGACGGAGTGGCCTGGCCGCGATATAAAGCTGTACAGCTAGTGTGAGACAAGGAAGCCGATAACAGAGGATGAATACGGAGAAGGCAAATAAATGGATAAATGTGTTACATTTAGTTCAATATGTAGGGCACAATAAGGAAAAGGAAAATAAAGTGGAGAAAAAGTTGAAATTGCTACAGCTGGGAATCGAACCCACATCTTACGCATTTCGCGTACGGTGCTTTAGCAATTATATATATAGTGCCACGGCTACCAGCCCCCATAATAATTTGTTGGGTGTTTTTCTGTATCTCCTGGAAGCGCTGAACAAAAACACATCGCGGTCATATAAGCTGACTGCAGTGGTCACGCGGTACAGTGATCGCCTCAAATGCGGGATGTACTGGGTTCGATTCCCCAGTGTCACCGGACAACCACCGGTTTTTCTACAGGGGAGAGAAGTACCCCCGACCTGGCACCCAATAGTGTCGATACCCATGTCGATAAGGTGGTCTTTCCTCTCCTCTCTCCGATATTTCACTCCCTCTCCCCACGACGCTGCCCCGTGCTCTCTTATGAATTACAAATATTTGCATATTTCCCCTCAAATAAGTATATATCATACGAAGGATGGTGAGGAGTATCATTTGAAACCCTTTTCCTGATTACTGTATTAAAATTAAACTTCGCAAAAAATTTTGCTTACGACTTGGAGCCGTCACTTGAGGCACCGCCATCATCATCGACGGAGAGTGGGAAGGGACAAGGGTTAATCCCCTCTCCCCCCGCCCCGCCTGAAAGAAACTGCCGGACTGACAGCAATTAAAGTTCATTCATTAATTCAATACATTATCTGACTTTAGTGTTTCTTTTCTTCGTATCGCCGTAAGTAACAAATAATCGAGCGCCTCGCATTCCATTACTTGTCGCGCATAACGATGTTTCTTTAGTCACGTAGCTCAGACCAGCTTGCTTCAGGATTCAGCGCAGCTTGCGCAATAATTAAGTGCCTCTTGAATTTATCGCGGTTCGCTGCGACGTATCCGTAAGCGAGACGAGTGCCTTTTGCAGGTTGAGGAGCGCAGGTAACACCGTTCTTCAAAACAGTGGATTGCATATTTTGCATTTTCTTGTCCTTGAAGCTTAGGCTGCGTTTATTACCAGAGTCAACCACTACAAGCAGCTGGTAATAAGGCGGGGAAAAAAAACGTGTTCGTAAAAGGAACTGCGCCGACGAATAACTGCACGGACTGAAGACATAACTCTCTGTGATGAAGTGCTAGGCTGCAACACCTTTATTTCGTTTTGCCGCTCTTATCGGTAGAATTTCCCAAGACATTTAACCTGTTCTTTAAGCCCGATGTTTACAGCGTCGGATAGGAGTTTCTTGAAAAGCAAGAGAAACGCACCAAGTTCTGATTACCATGATGCTCCTTGTGAGTGAGTGAGTGAGTGAGTGAGTGAGTGAGTGAGTGAGTGAGTGAGTGAGTGAGTGAGTGAGTGAGTGAGTGAGTGAGTGAGTGAGTGAGTGAGTGAGTGAGTGAGTGAGTGAGTGAGTGAGAGGGAAAGTGCGTTCATGTGCCTTATTTAGTTCTATGACGTACTGTACAAGTACCCTTGAAGCGATATATGGTATCGTGATATTTAGTTTTCACGCATGCTCGCTTAACAACCATGAACACACACAAAAACACGCACACAAACACACACACACACACACACACACGCGCGCCCGTTTGTGTTTTGACAGACAAAAGCAGAACTTTGCACGAAAAGTGTTTCATGAAGGAGAAGGAAAAATAACCTTATTTTGAGACAGCAGTAGAGGAGGTATCTCATATCCCGCCTAAGAAGTTTCGAGGCGTTTTTATGCCATCATACAAAAGTAAAAGTAGGATCGAATTGTACATGTTAAAGGTTAAAAAGAAAATTTGTCCTGTGTAGAAACTATGCTTCGTATTAATGACGCAAACACCGCGATGGTATTGCACATGACCCTCACATACCTATACATACATGAATAGCAATTGAGACTATTGCTTATGCGGCTGATTTCATTTAAAAATGAGAACTATATGGCTTAAAATCACGCAAGCGATGTGGCGCGAGGCAGGCCATTCAACCACGAGCGCGTAAAGAAATTATCTTCGAACATTGAAGGAAAGTCTTCCAACTACATGAGCCGTGTAAACTTTAGCAATAAAGCGGGCGCAAGAAAAGCAAAATTCTAGCGTGTTTTTACGAACTGCTCCAGCTAAAGGCGTATCGCTCCCGCGCATGTTATTTCCAAATAAATAAAACTGCAGGCGCGGGCAGTGACACGTAATTTGTGATACAGAAAGGGCAAATACGTGTGCTGATAACGAGTGCCACGCCAACACGCACACGCACACACGCACACACAAAAAGGGAGATGCTCTTGCAAGGGTTGCTCGCAGCACTTAGTATGCGACATCAGCGTGCATTTGTGTTCGGTCCCACGGTGTGCGTCTACGCACCCCACTTATTGTGAAAAATTAGCCTTGCGGATTTTATTTTTTTAATTTAAGAATATCATGTAAATCTACCTACTTGCTGTCGAGAAAAAAAAAAGCTCTACGCAGAATCTTCTTAGCTGGTTTTTTAGTGATGCGTAAGCGTAGAGTATTACTGTAGGAAAGTCTATGGGTGCTACCTTATCTCTAAGGTTTTTGTTTTCGGGCGTCACCGGCTTGGCGTCTTGTTTTTCGTGTTCCCCAGTGTCTGGAATGGCCCAAAGCAACGCCCATACCGCGATCACCGAAGCGCGTGTTTGGCATTAAAGTTTCGCAAATTTTGTGTACAATGCTCCGTCAGTCAGCTGGCGTGCGTGACGGTGCAAGTTGTAGCGAGCGCGGACCAAGGAACCACCGACAACTTATCGGCCTACCGCTTCAACGGCGCCGGCGAGTCGCGGCCGCAGGCTGATTTCGTTCGCTCAAACCACGGTTGAAAGCAGCACGATCGCGGCGCGTGAATGCGCTAGTCACGTGTTTTTTTTTAAATTTATTTAGCGGGCTTTCTTTGTAGCTCGGAAAAAATGGCGCACGTGACAGTTTCTTCATTGCAAATAATGCAGTGAGGGTTTCTGAAGACGCTCTCGAACTTGTAAATCCCATTTCTTGCCCGAAGTCAATATTTAGTAATTTAGTTAAGTAATCATAATTAACAAATTCAATAATTACAAAACAAAATATTGTTAGTAGTGCGCAAGGTGCCTGTCAGCAATATGCAACTGGTTTCACTCGCCTGCCTCTAATATTGTATTTTTTAACCCTTGGCTAAAGATAGCTGGGACACCCGGTATATGAGTAACCTAACGAAAATTATCTAGTGTAATGTAGCATACCTGTTATTCTTTACTGTTTAACCTCCCTTCTTTTTCCCTCCCTCCTGTTTCCTTCCTTCCAGTGGATATTTATCATTTAATTTCCTAGATGAAAGATTGATCACACCGGCACAACATTGGAGGCCCAAAATGATGACCGCGTAAGCAAAATAATAGGTATATGAATGTAAGCAGGGTGAACAGGGTTTGTACGCGATTGTACCGGCGATTGCGCATTGGAGATATACTGATGCTATAGTATTAGTTACTGAAGGTGCAGTAGTGAACGGCGCCGTCTGGGCAATGTCTTCACAGCAGCCGCAGTCTGCCTGGAGAACCGTCAGCGGCAACGTCGGGCAACTTTAGCGGTTTTTCGGTGGGTGGAATTTTCTTTGGCGATTACTTTGATGGTAGCGGACTCGCTCCTTCATTGAGGGCAGTCTTGAGGGCAGTCTCTGAAAGTGGCTTCGTGAGAACACTGGCAGTTTGTACACTTGAACATGGTTACACTTATGATAAACGGATTAAGATAACACAGATCTACAGACATTTATATAAACCTCAGTGTTCGCATCTCGCGTACTGGACACGTCGGGGACACGCTTTAGAGAAACGTTTAAGGGTTATTCAATGCCCGCGAATGTCAAGGTCGTCAATTTCTTGCACGCAGTTCGGTCCTTTGTTCCAACGCGGCTACCGTGCCATTAAGGCCTGAAGCTTCGACACTTCAAAGCCCTGTGTACGGATTCAATGGTGTGTGCCTGGATCGCGAACGTTCTGCAAGTCAGTAAAATTTTGTTAAAACTCGAGCAGTCTTTGCACAAATTAACAGCCTCGAATACAATAAAAGCAAAACAATATCGTAGACGCCCCGTGTAGTGCCTAATTTGTGCTCGAGTAAGCGCAAATTTTTTTCTCAGCAAATAAGAGTGCTTCTCAGAAACGAGGAATTACTTTTGAACTAAAAGAAGAAAAAAGAAAACATAGATTCCCTCAGTCCGTGGAAGGGGTCCCTCGCGGCTTGCTTCATCTCCGTATAGGACGGTAAACTCCGTAAGGAGCTGTTGGTCTTCGGTGGTGGTTGCGGCGTGATCTTCGAGATCTTCTTCGCACTTAGTATGCGACCGATGAGTGCACTGACGCCAGCGAAGCGTGTAACCACGTGCGCGCGCTCATTTCTCGAGAACTAGCGCCACGCGGCAACGCATGCAAGCTATAGCGAACGCGCAGGAAATGAGATAATGAACGCGGAGTATGGACCGGCGGGCCGTTGGCCCCTCGCGCTAAAACACAAAACAACGCGAAAGCACCACTTTTTTTTTTCTTCTCTCACTGTCTCGACTATCCTGCGAGGAATCAGAAAACCAGCTCCTTCGAAGCGTGCTCTCTCTCTGTCTCTCTCTCTCTACGCGTCCGCTGCGTCTTTAGATGCGTGCCTCGTGAGCTTAGTCACACGACGCGATGCCGTTGCCAGCTCGGCAACTATTCATGTGGTGCGCATGCTCACAGGGCGACGGTCGGGAGACCAACGAGGCCAGTCGACCCTCGCCGCAGTATAGCTGAGAACTCGGGCAACCATCTACACACCCCGTTCAACTTGCCAAGGACGCCGCGGCGCGCGCTCCTCCGTACGCTGTCGTTCCCGAGAATTAATCGCCATCCTTCCGATTACTTGCCGTGACGGCACTAAGTTCGATGTCTACGGCTACTGCTTCTCGCGGTCCTCGCTTCTGCGCCCCTACCGCTATAGGGCTGTGCCGTTAGGCATTGAAAGCGCGCTAATGAGAGGTCTCTGTGTCTTCAATAGCAGCTTAAGAAATATGCGGTTACAGATTCCCAGGATGTGGAAGCTTCGCGAAGCTCACCCGACCCCGTTCGTAAAGTGGTATCTGACCATGATTGTAGAGCGTCCCATTTTTACGAAAAACGAATGTGTCGGTAGGGCTTAAATGACGTGGCTATGTCTCGCTTATAGTGCAGATGAAACCATTAATGGCTAATTAATGAAGTCTAGTATGGATTGAACTAAGCGTTGCATAGAACAGCCAAAATTCACGCTAACACGTGCCATCGCTTTTGAATGTTTGAATGCCTCGACAGGGATCAGAGGCTATGTCACAGGTGAGTTGTGTAGTTAGCGCATAAAACGAAAGCATCAAGGACAGTAAATACCATTCCAGGGTTAACAAGCAATTGTGTTGATGTATGTATACGAAGCGCTGCCAGAGATGAAAACGACGACGATACGGAAGAAGACGACGCACTCTGATATTCGCACGGACTCGGTTCCATCTCATCTTGTGTGTGTGTATATATATATATATATATATATATATATATATATATATATATATATATACCTGCCTCCGAGTGTTCCGCTGTGCGTACCTTGTAAATATGTTGTGCAACGCCTCATCTCCCTTTCACAACTTTATGATAACAAAGGCAGTGAAGTAAACTGTTTTCAGTAACAGCATCTTTCCCTAGCAAAGAATCAAAGTAATAGGTAATACAGCCATGGAGTCCATTTTTAGATTCAACCTGTTCGTGTTCCCGCCTAGAAAAAAAGAACTGACATGGAACCTTAATAATAATTGCTGGGGGGTTTCACGCGCCAAAACTACGATATGATTATGAGGCAAGCTGTAGTGGATTGATTGATCGAAACAACTTTACTGAGGTCCTGCGAGGCGCCCCCTAGCGCGCAGTGGGCGACTCCCACGTCGGGACCGCCAGGACTAGCCTGTCGGCCGCTTTGGCTCCAGGAATTTCTACCACCTGGGGTTCTTCAACGTGAACCTAAATCCAAGTACATGGACCTTTGCCGTTTCGCCTCCACCGAAATGCGACCGCCGTGGCTATAGGACCGAACTTCTGTCCTTCGGATCGGCAGCCGAGCACCGTAACCACTCACCAACGCGGCGGCACTGGCATAGAACCTTGGTACTATAACTGTTGGTTACAACTATTGTGCTTAAAATGTTTGAAATGTTTATGCTTGAGAGCGGGGCAGCTTATTTACCTCAAAGCAACTATGACGGAAAGTGTCGTATGCACAAGCGGTAGGAATACCCCGCAGGCTTCCAAAAAAAACGCCGGGCCTGCGCTGAAACCGCAGCACAGTCACAGCGAAAGCTGGAAGAGCGGCGTTTCTAGAGCCCGTTAAGCTCTCTTGGGGCTACAGTACAAGTACACTAGAAAGGTACCCACTACGCCATAAATCACAATTTTTGTGAAGTTGGGAAGCAGCTACTAAGCCATTATTCGTCATTCTGCGGAGAAGCGAGGCACCAGCTACACGTCTGTAAGGCATTATGTGCACTTTGTTGACGCGACGACTGATGACGATGAAGAATTATGGCTCAGCCCTTTGTAATGGGTTGGAATCTTTAAACGGCCCACCAGTTATGTAACTTGCATTGGGTTGTAACTTGCCCGGTCGTTATTTCCCTCTCCCGTCATGCTGTATAACATACGTTGACGTGGGATGGAGATGGGGGTGGGCGAAGGACTTTACTGAGACCCCGAGGAAATGGATCATACGCTTATGGGCTTCCTTGGCAACCAATACAAGTGCACTTGCGAGGAACCCACTACGCTATAAATCATTGTAATTTTACTGAGACCCCGAGGAAGTGGATCATGCGCTTATGGGCTTCCTTGGCAACCAATACAAGTGCACTTGCGAGGAACCCACTACGCTATAAATCATTGTAATTTTACTGAGACCCCGAGGAAGTGGATCATGCGCTTATGGGCTTCCTTGGCAACCAATACAAGTGCACTTGCGAGGAACCCACTACGCTATAAATCACTGTAATTTTTGAGAAGTAGGGCAGCAGGCACTGTGCCATTTTTCGTCATTCTATGGAGAGCGTTGGTACCTGCTAAACGCATGTAAGGCATTATGCGCCCTTTGTTGATGCTGTGCCTGATGACGATGAAGAATTATGGCAGAGCCCTTTGTAATGGGTTGGAAGCATTCAACAGCCTACTCGTTGCGCAATTCGCATTGTGTGATGCCTGGTTACAGAATTGGCGTTGTGCGACGCTTGGTGCTTATTTTCCTCTTCTACCACGCTATATTGCATATGCTAATGTGGTTCCTTCCCGACATGAAGCCTGTATAGGACCTTTTTGCAAAGCAGTTTCAAGCACCGGCATGGCTCAGATGTTGAATACTGGGCTCCCACGCAGAGGGCCCAGGTTCGAACCTCGTTCAATCCTGAAATTTTTTCTTATTTAGTTTTTTTTCTTATTTCGAGCGATACTGGTTACGGACACTGGCGGCGGCGGCGGCGGCGGCGGCGGCGGACGACTACGGCGCCAAAAACGGCCGGTGAAATGATCTCATAACAGCTTTCGCTGTAAAAACCTAGCGCGATGTTACGAGCAATTCATCAGATCTCTTTCTTTGCGTGCTTTATTGCGTGTGGGCCGTGCGTTGTCACTGTCTTATCGAGCAACTTCTCCGGGAAAGAGGTGGACGACTAGATGCTGCAATGACTCGCAAGCCACTGCAAAGTGGCATGCGTGGTCCGCCGGCCATCCTCTTCGCTTTTCCTCCTCTTTCACTGTAGATTTTCCACACTCATTTCTGGCCCTTGGTAAAGGAGCAGCGCCCACACTGACTCGACGCCTTCTCCGCGCACGAACGTAAGGCATGGAGGCAAGTCGTGAAATCGGTATCGAAGAAAAAAAAACGTTTCAAGGGGTGTCTTGTCCAGCAGATATATCGAAAGATAACGCACGCGTAAGCGATCTTATAAGCCTCCTTCTTCGAAAATCACGATTTAATGAGCAGGTGGGAGTGTCAAAGTACGATATGGCCTTTGAGTTGTAACGCACTTCGAACACACGGAAAAACAAGCTCAGTGCTGGAGGTGAGATGAGCACATCTCAATCAGCAGAAGAGATTCCCGGATTTCCATTAGAGAATGACAGGTTTCTTGCAGACTCAGGAGTGAGGGGTTCGCCTTATAACCTCTGGTCGATTGGATATACTGCATACCTTCTATCGCTATTCCAGATCTCCTTTTCTCGCCTGGTGTGAGAAGACCCCGCGCAAGTGTACACGACCCCACGACAGCCTCACTGCGCGCGCGTGCGTACCGATGCGACCACGACCGAAGCAAGGATCCAGAGAAATATATACATCGGCAACCTGTACAGTATAGTACGCAGTTTCAGAGGATCGAGTGAGTCCACGCTGCCGAGGCGGCCGTATAGATATCGGGATGAAATCGGCAGTTGCCCAATGCGCATCGCACTTTCTTCAACGATGGCAGCAGTATACCGAAGATCAGGGGACGCGGTATAAGAGGCGAGAAGGCTTGGAGCCAGAAACCTCTTCTCGGTTGTCGTGGACGACGCGGTTCGCACTCTTTCTGCAGGAATGCTCCTTCTCGAGCCCTCTCCGCGTGCTACAGGTCGTGCGTACGGGAACGCGATCGCTGGACCCCCGCGACGTGTTGCGACTCCAATCGTGCTGCACGTCTCTTGCCGGCGGCTCGCTTCGCGGCGTGGCAGTGTCACCGGGTTACAAGAGCGGCGGTCGGCTCTCTTTTTCTGCGCGTGCCTGGACAGCTACACGATGTTCGTAGCCTGCCCAGTATTGGGAGGTCGCTGCTGCACGAAAATTAGAAAGAAAAAGAACTCGTCAAAGCGTTAAAGACGAAGGCGTCGTTCGACCTGCTTCTAACGCCTCTTCCTCGGGCGATCTTCGAAAACGAGTCCTCTCGGTAAAGCACGTTCTCGGCCGCTCCGCGCTGCTACACGGCGGAGAGCTTTCTCTTGTGCCGCGGGAGATAAACTCGAAGTCTCGTAGGTAGTAGAGGTCATCGACCTCATTGAACGCGGCATTAGAGACGAACACGCTGCTACTTTCTTTGGGGGCGACGTGTCGCCGACTTTCGCAATGGTTCGACTCGAATGTGTTACTTCCTCACGTGTGCTGGAGGCTTGCGCGGAGAAGGTATCCCGGTACCATGGCCAAAGATAAGTCGCGAGTAGTTACATAGGTGTGAGGTTCTTCGCATGGTTCACCTTAACAATTTGAAGTGTCTTATTACGTGGTCAGCACCGAAGAAAGGCGAACTAGATGCGGCTCCAGCAGTTATATCCTTTCTGTAGAGTGAAGGGAGCAGGAGAACGAGAAGACGAAGGAGATGGGAGCTATTTGAAAAATAATAAAATTGGAAATGGTCTGCCTGCAAAGTCTCCTGCGGCTATTCCAGGATATGACGATGACCCACGAAGTGACGTAAGCCCATATCACGCACGTACACTCGAAGAGCAACTACCAAATGTTCCCATCGCAAATAATGCGCGGTCAGACTCGGTGTCGCAATGGAAAGCTACGTGCGATAAATGACGCCACAGCGCTGGAAAGAAAGGACGTGAAAGACGACAGGACATGCGCCAGCACATGCTTCCTCTTTCACGTCCTGTCTTTCCAGCGCTTTGGCGTCGTCATTGATAGCAAAGAACCAACTAGCCCTGAAATATGTGCTACGTGCGAGATCGTCGCGCGCTACGCTCAGCGAACTGGCAAATAGCGCAGTCCAGTGAGGAGTCGGCTAAGTCCGGCAAATTCGATAGTGTCGATAGCCAAACAATAGAGAAGTTTAAGAGAAGATGGAGGCCTGAAGAGATGAAAAAAAAAATGATAATTGAACAGGGGGTATCGCTACACCTTAAGAAAAAAAAAGTGTCCTTTGACTCTCTTTTTATACGTGTGAGAGTCACATGTGTCCAGCACTCCCTTTAGAGAGGCAAGGTGACGCTCTTTAGGATAGTCGTGCATTGACTCGCTTTTGGAAAGTCGTGCGTTCCACGACTCTCCTAAAGAGGGTCAACGTGCCTCTCTAAAGGGAGTGCTACACGTACGACTCCCACATGTATAAAAAGATAGTCACAGTTCTTAGAGTGATAGAGCCAACGTTTCGACAAGTCGACTTGTCTTCGTCGAGGCAGCTATATCATACGGGACACAACGGGTAACTGAATGAAGTTTTCCTACACTAGATTACCGGAATGGAATTATTTGTTTACAGTTTAATCACCACATTTTCATACTCCCGCATAGGGTAGAAAACCAGCTTGCTTCCCTGGTTAAGGCTACCAAATCTATCCTTTGCTTCTCAAGCCTTCCGTTATTTCTACAGTAGTTCAGAACAATCTTGAGGGTGTCGTGTTACATGTCTTCTTCAAAAAAAAAAAATAAAAAAATAAGAAGGAGAAGAAGAAAACATGCAGAAAGATCCTACTGAGATAATTACCGATCCGCACGTATTTACATGTTTTCGAGTGTTTCCCAAGTGCACGAACGAGCCTGCTGCTGAACCGGATTAAAAAAATAAACTGAAAAGTAGAACATTTGAAAAATCAGCCTGGTATTCTTTTCTTCATTCATTATTGAAACTCAGGTTGGTGTTTTCTAACAATTCATGGCAATTTATGTTCGTTTTTTTTAGTCATTGTCTCGGACGCGACGCACATGCCACCGCACTGCCATTATCACTGCAAACGGCCTCTCAGCCCGACACTTGATACGACGTAAATAATTGCTGGGGTTTAACGTCCTAAAACCACGACATGATTATGAGGGACGCCGTAGTGGAGGGCTCCGGCAATTTCGGCAACCTGGTGTTCTCTAACGTGCACCTAGATCTAAGTACACGGGCCTCAGGCATTTTCGCCTCCATCAAAAATGCGGCCGCCGCGGCCGGCATTAGATCCCGCGACCTTCGGGTCAGCAGTCGAGTACCATAACCACTAGGGCACCGTGGCGGGTGCTCGATAAGACAGGAAGAATAGAAAATGAAGCTGAACGTTACGTAATAAGGGCACTACAATCTACATTCCGCAGGAGTTATTGCTTTTCGTGAATTTATTCGATATGACGCGTCTGCCGTACGACTATTGTGTCACCTATTAGCTTCTAGCGTTTACTTTTACATGTGCAGGTGTTTTTTGCGCGCCACAGCTGGCAACGTTTACGAAGAAATAAAAGGTTATGTATGTAATTCAATTAGAACAATGATATCCATGCAAATAATCCGGCAAGAAGACTGGTTTTCATCTTTTGTAGTTACTGAATATACGAAAAGGTTCGTGCTCCGTAAAAAAATAGTGAATAGAAAAATGAACAGGTATGACTTTACGTCTGGGACAATAATGACCAGTATAAAGTTCCGAACGTCTTAACTTGATACTGTATCCTCTACCAAGAAAAATCGCCCACGACATGGAAAGACGCTTTAATGAACGTTCAGGCGCCAGATTGTGGCTGAATTGCCTGTTATCTGCCGAGATCATCATTCCACACGATCATCATTCACCGAATGCTCATCAAGGGCATGAAACAGGATCTACAGTAAAATGGAGTTCTGCAGTGCTTCAGCGCCAGTATTACCATGTTAGCCAACGCAGTGTTCCTGCTTAGCCCACAGAAAAACAAAACAAAAGAAAGCTCCCCTGCAAATTTGCTTAGCTCGTACGCGATAGATTCGTTATGTGGTTGCGCACTCATACGGCAGATCGTCGAGGCACTTTAAGATCGAAATGCAGCGATCGCCTGGAAGATCAAGCACGCGGGGCGGTCTGGTAACCTTCGGCAAAGCCAGTGGAGCGCTCGCGCTTTCAAGTATATAAGAGAGAGGCTGGAGCGAAAAGCGTTGTTCGATTTAACGGAATCTCCGGCGCCGTTGAATAAAAGAGCAGCAGCCGGAATTCGAGCGTGATGGAAGATAAAGGATGTCAGCTGTTTCTAACGCTGTGCGTCTGGGAATGCGCGGCAGTGAACGGGACATCTGATCGCAGCGGGTGTCCCATGCAGGATGAAGCGGGGTTGCCTTGTATAATGCGCGGCGCCATCGCCTCGAAGGGCACGCCTTTTCGAGCGCCACGTTTTGTTTGTTAGTGAATGAAAAGAAAAGTACTGGCAAGGTCTTCGCGGATGTCATGAAATATGCAAGCTATGCTGATTCTTCAATGACGATCTTAAAAGTATGCCAGTGGATATGACTGATAGTATTATTCAAACGGCGTCTACGCATGCAGTCGTGTTGAAGTTGGAACCATATAGGGCGTGTATCGTTGCTGTGGATGCTTGTGTGTTTTGGTACACATGAGGGAAGTGTAAATAATGCTCGCGATGATGCGACCTTGTGCTTCGCATACGGAAGATATTATACAATAAATTTAAGAAACAACGTTTATTTCCTTTATAAAAGGGCTGCAAAATTCAAAATTTAGACTTCGCACTTCGAACTGTTTCTTTTTTCTCGTCGCACCGGCGTTTCACCATGCAGTCTTGTATTGCAAGTTTGTTCGAATGAGAGAAACGAAGAGGAAAGGCAGGGAGGTTAACCAAGCTTTGGCTCGGTTAGCTACCCTACACGTGAGGTAGTGGGAAAGGGCAATATTAGATAAGATAGAGAAGAAAGAACAAGAGTAAGAAAAAGAAGAATGAACAGTTAGTGTGAACACACACAACACGAACTCGCGCTGGTAGTTCACACGCGCTCGTGAGGTCCGGTCAACTGCAATGAAGTTTATTGAGGAGTTCTGGTATAACTCATTCGCGAATATGAACTGTGTTCGCTAAATTTGATTACGGGTATACTTTTCTAAGCTTCGTCACTGCTTACGATGACTATAAACACCTATAGCTAAGTATATCATAGCTCCGGTCTTAAGGTTTCACTCACCACTGCTTCCTTAGTAGCTCAACGAATCACTTCCTTCCCGCAAGTAGAAGCGCATACGTTAAGAGTGTCAAACTAAGTACCCTTGGCTATTTTCTCCAGCAATTCCGCAGTGATCACAAGCAAGTGACCTTCGCATTCACTGGCCGCATTCACGAACCTTACTCACAGTGTAATGCGCTAGCTTCTGCTTCTTTTTAGATTGCTTACTAAAGAAGAACAATCATAAGCACTTGGAAATGAGGTTAGCTGAGACGGCAGGACTTTACGGCGTAAGTTAACGGCTTAGGCGGCCCGCATAAGGACATCTACACTCGCGCACGAGGAAGGCCTCATCTGTGCTCAGTTCGTGTTTGCGCGTCAGTGCGCCGTCTAAGCAGCGCAACTCGATCTATGAAGCCGTGACGAAACAAAACTAAACTTATTATATAGGATGAGCAGCTGGCTATGCTTACACCGTGAAAAAAAAACGACAAAACAATACAAAGCAAGCAGAAAAGAAAATATTGAGGGTCCATTTATCAGAGGTACGGTCGGTGCGTTCCCGCTGCAACTGCGTTAGACTAAGACGTGCACCCCACACTCCAAATATCACCTGACAGACAGGTATACGAATTCGCGCGGCTCCATATCAGGCGGTTGCGTCGACTACGCGACGTCAGCCTTGACGAGCTCATCCTTGCGCCCGAACAAATTGTGCGCAAGACCAACATCGTGTATATAACCGACGCTCCCTGAAGAGTACGTGCGCTTGCTCTTTCTACTTGCATGCTGTCACCGACAATTTCTCTCGGCGGATAACTAAGTGCATCTGAAAGCGCGGGCAAAAATAACAGAGGCTCACGACTTCCGTGTTTGTAGAAAGAGAAAAAGAGTGAGATAGGAAGAGAGACCTTGCGTTGTGATGACGCGCTCGGGACTTTTGCCCTTGGTATGTTGCTTCCCTTTTTCCTCCCCGCTCAAATCCGCTTGTTGCATCTTTAGGTTTAGAAGTTTCTGGCACTCAGTGAGACGTGACTGTACACACACATTTTTCCTAACGCCGAAGTTTTGCGAAAAGGAAGCCGCGAATGGGAAGACCGGAAGGGTGAGCTTCGAAAACGAAGCTTGCAGGAAGTGTCACGGACCACTGGAGCCCGGCCCGATGCGGATCCGTCCCGCATGGCTACTTAACGGCGACCTCCCGTTCCTCGCTGGCGACTAAGGAAGAAATGCAGTCGAACAATCTTCTTTCTCTTCGCGGATTGGATTGGATTGGAACAAACTTTATTTTTCTTTTCGCGGAGGAATCGCTTGAGTTTAGAAAGTGCGTTTGGGGTCGAAGCGATCTTACCAAGCCCAAAAGTGCGCTTAAAGAACGCGCTGATTTCGAACTATAGCAACGATTCTTCAATTTTGAAGTGACTGTTGTTTTCTCTTCGTGTACACAGACGATAGTCAAGGGAAGAGATAGAAACACCTTATGCCGTTGACCAAGCCTCCGTTTCAGTGGAGACAAATTCAATTATATTTGCGGAGTATTGCAAGATGACGCGACTGCCAGGCTGAAAACAGCCAACTGCCTTCTCCATTCTTCCGGACCTGTGACAGCGATAGTTCGCGAAAGAGGGCTGACAATTCACCATCGAAACTTTATTAATCCGCACTGTTGGCTCGTGTTGTTCGCCTTCAGTGGTTTGTAGCGACATCGACACTTGAAGAATACGAATACGAAAAGAAGGGGCATCGATAAAGAATGGCGCTAAGTGAGTGGTTGGATTCACGGGTGCACTGTGAAGGACCACAGTGGTCCAACTTACTTCACGGCCTTCCTCAATGCCTTAATATTGCTTTGAAGTACTAAGGATCACGACACAGTCTGGCGCCGCGTGGCGCTTCAGTGAGTGCTACTACAAACATGTTTGAAAAGCCATCACGTTGAGAGAACGTTCATAAATGTGCCTTTAAATGTACCATTGTGAAGATTTGTCACCACCAACATTGTACCTGGCTATAGGACAACAATGTGGCAAACATCTGTACAATATCATCTATTCCCTACGTACAGTGTTAAAAGTCAGGAGAACGAAACGAAAAAGAGTACAAGAAAGGCCGAGAGGAAAACTCACCAAGGCAGGCACCTCACAAAGCTGTAGCCTACACTTTTTCACTTTACGGCAACTCGGGCTTAACTAGACCCTGCACGGTTAAACACTCATGTTTTCTTTTCTTTTTTTTCTTTTTTGCCCCTCAAGCAGTATTTAAAGTCTACGCAAG
Organism: Rhipicephalus sanguineus; assembly: GCF_013339695.2. Taxonomy (NCBI): domain Eukaryota; kingdom Metazoa; phylum Arthropoda; class Arachnida; order Ixodida; family Ixodidae; genus Rhipicephalus; species Rhipicephalus sanguineus. The sequence continues at coordinate 59,315,487 of NC_051179.1, forward strand.
CTAATGAGTATAAGAACAACTTCGCATCAAAGCCTGGTTAACCACCCTGCCTCTACTCTTCATTCCTCTCTCTCTCTCTCTCTCGCACTGAAGCAATGTTTCTTGAGGAAGCATTTCTATATAAAAACATGGGTGCGAACAGGTGTATAAAAAGTTAAAAACTTCCCAGAAAATGTGAGAGGTGTCACTGGATATTCCCCAGTGCAGAGTGCGTTGTAAAACACAATTCTCGTTAACCTCTTTGTAAATTACTTATAAATATTGCTACATTGCTGGTGATACACTGGACCGAATTAATGGTTTGTGATTGATCATTCACTTCCACGTTGAATACATTCATGGGATAAGCGAAATTTTGTTCATATGAGGGTGAGATTGAAAGATAAAGAAGGTGCCAGTCTATATTATTTAACAAAAATTGAAGGTGCAGCAAAAAGGAAATGATATATGCATATTACCAGCTTGATTACGACATTCCGTGCAGCTGTCTGTTTCCTCCTTGTCTCTTTTTATATCGCTGAGTAAAACGGCGACCAACGAGGCCGAAAAGCCTCGCTATTAGCAACAGAGAACATGAATATGAGCGTTAATAATGCCGCACTTGAACTCTTCTTCCAACGCTGCAAACGCCCGCACCCGACTTTCGTGATCAAGAAGCTATATAACTTCAATGGTAATTCATCGTCAATGCCGACGGTTATCGATTACGGAGCTGCGTGACACAAATTTGCTGGCCCCGCACTTCCGTTGCGCGCGTTCTAATTTCTTCCGTCTTTTCTCTTTAGTGTTTGCGTGCTAGATGTAGCTTGACGCTTACAGAGATAACGGTGACCTGTTGTCGGGGCGAATAGGGCATCCGTATATGCACACGTCGTAAGGGACCCGCTGCCATGCACTCCATCACAATTTGCGATCAAAACACAAGAGCTGCCACTCGATCAACGCCAGAAAAAAAAAATGCTCGCACCTGACGGTAGAGGTCGCCTGTCCCGAGCAAATTGCGGGGAAGATCAGGAAACGGCGGAGCATGTTCTGATTGAATGTGGAGACATCCACCCAGGTGTACGTTTGGGCACGAGCCTACATGACGCCTTGGGTTTTAGAGACAACGGAAAGCTGAACACACCCGCGATTGAAATAAGTAAGAGACGGTTAGAGTATTGGTGGCAGAAAACTAGAGCGAAAGGACAAAAATAAATATTGAAAAAAAAAAAGGACGTTCTGCCGTAAAGGGCACAGAACGGAGCTGAAAACTTAAGTTCTTTTTTTTTTTCTGGAGTAAAATAGTTTTAATTGAAGTAAAGACACTAGGCCAACGCTAAGAAAAAAAGGAGTAAAGGTTTTTTTTTTTTTTTCGAGCCTGGTGGCACTCTTGTCACCGCCCCGTTATAAAGGGGACGCTCATAGCATCCATTTGGACGTTATTCACACAATCCGACTCCAAGCATTGGCGTGAGAAGGTTACGGTTCAGTTAGATCTCATTAACATGCTCGTTTAGTCAAGCTTGCTATCTCTGATCTGCTTAGTTTTGCAATTCGAAACGGACTGGCTTTTTTTTTTTTTCAGGCTATCGTAAGCGCAAGCCATTTGCCTATGTTTTCTTTATAATTTATTTACTTACATTGGCGGGGCAGTGATGATTGTTGCACGTAACCCTAATCCGATATCGTACTGAACAAAATTTATATTCTCTATTGTTCCATCTGGCTCACGGAGTCAGCGGGTGAGGTTTGAGAGAAACGGTCACAAACCACGGCTATATGAATAAATAGGCCCATATTCACGACAAAAAAAAATGTTGCTACAATAAAACAATTCGTCAGTACAGGTGTACGCTACGTGTGTCGTTGAATATTTATTTATGCAAATAGGAATGAGTTCCTGCAAAAGGAAGTTTTTGCGAATCCGCGGTATCATGCTGGAACACGAGTATATACATATAAGCGTTGTATTGCCACGGTCCTATGCTAATTCCAATGAAGGGGCTGATCTCCATCTCTGCTTTGAAACCTCAAATAGTCTCAGCAAAGTTTCCGTTACGCTTATTTGTTTCTTCCACACAGGACCAAATATTTGCATCTACAATACGTCACACATAAGTCGTTATGAATAGCAATTGTCTTGGTTCATTAACACTTAGTGTAAAACACTAGAGATAGGGTACACATATATATATATATATAAGATTTACATCGGGTACATCTACCGGGTGTCCTAACTAACTCGCACCAATATTTAACAAAAAGACCATGTGATCTAGGAAAATTCTACCTGCTGTATATTAGCGGCAGTCGTGTGTACATACAACCTGCATTTTGTTAATTAATACTTACAAATAATTAACATTAATTAGCCAACTTTTTTTATTCTGGCTCTAATCAGTAAAATACTAGTATTAAGTTGCAGGCCACTTCAAATAACTTAAAAATCAAGTATCTATTTTGTGTTTAAATCTGCCTGGTTGTTTTTTTCCGAGAAAAACGCGACCGGCGGGGACGCCGGCCAGCCCGAAAACGCGGTTTGGCGCGAAACGCTGAAGCAGATTAACGTCCGCACTCAACGAGTACTCTCCACACACTCTTTTATTTACACGTCGCCTGGGTAAAACAGGAACGCCAGAGCGGCGCCCACAACCGGCAGCCTGAAGGCCGCCCACAACGCTGCTTTTTCATTTTTTAAATATTTTTTTTCACCTTCTTGGCCTTCTCAAAACTAAAGTTTTTCAACACCAACCCATGGCATTCGTAGAGTGCAATACAGAACCGAAACCGAAACACAACAATGAGCTCGTGCGAAGGGCACGGAGGAAGGCAAATTTCAGCGCAGTCGCATTTTCAGCTTTGTTGAAACAGCGCTCACTAGACGACGACGAAGTAAAAGAAGGCACACGACAGGCAGCGCCTGTCCTGTGCCTTCTTTTACTTCGTCGTCGTCTAGTGAGCGCTGTTTCAGTTCAAAGATGAACGCATACCAACTCGCTCAAGCTTCCATTCTTATGCATTTTCAGCGCAGCTTAAGAAACTAGGGTCCTTAATATTACGTATGTATGCATTTTCTATTAAAGGAACACGCCACCTAATACTTACCTAGTGATGTTGCACCTCAGATATGCATGATATTTACTTTTTGATCGACAACGTTCACAAGTATGAACAGCCGTACCAGTTCAAGACGGCTGGCCCTTGGGCAAGTGGTTCAACTTTGGCCGAGTGGCTGAATCGAGGGACGTGCCGACAAACAGAAAGGCAGAAAGACAGACCAAAATTTCTGCGTTTAAGTTCCCCAAGAAAGACTATCGTCTTTAAAAACAAAGGCGCGCGAAACACGCCAAATATGAAATAGTCGCGCGCTCACGCGCAGCTACTCAAGCGCTTCCATGCGTTCTTTGATTGATACACGACTGCGTTCGTTCATCGCCGCATTGTAGAGCGCTTCACGCTCGATGGGGGACGCCTCAGCGGCGTGTTTTGATGCGCGTCCATCAAATAGCGTGAAGCCCTGTACAATGAACGATCGCAGCCTTGTGTGAATCAAAGAACGCATGGAAACGCTCGAGTAGCGGAGCGCGAGCGTGCGTCTATTTCATATTTGGCGTGTGTCGCGCGCTCTTGTTTTCTTTTGTTTTTTTTTTTTCCTTAGGGAAAAAAAAACAACCAGGCAGATTTCAGCACAAGATAAATGCTTGATTCCGGGGTTATTGGAGGTGGCCTACAACTTAAAGCTAACATTTTACTGATTCGAGCAAGAATAAAAAACGTTGGCTAGTCAAAGTTGATTAATTAATTAGTGCTTAGTAGTGACAAAAATTCAGGTTCTATGTACACACGATTAAAACTAATATACAGCAGCTAGAACTTTCGTAGAGCGCATGACCTTTTTGTTTTTAATCTTGGTGCGTATTGTTGTATGTGATACGCGCGCTTGCATGCTTTTTTCCAAACCAGACTATCTCACCTAGAGTAGCACGCCAGGTGTTTCGGTAGGACACGCTCCCCCCCCCCCCCTTTTTTTTCTCTCTCTCTCTCTTTTCTCCATAAATGTCAAACAACGCCCTCTCGTGCAGGGCGTCGCCACAAGCTGCGGCCCTGTGGCAGCTAGAACCGAAGGTGTTTATGAAGCGCCTATTCGATGACTACCCAATGATGTAGGAGATACGTGCCCACTGAAAGCTTACGCACCAGACGGGCCTGTTAATCCCCGTTTAATATGCCTTCCCTTGAAGTCCATTAATATACTATAGCTTCTCGGCAGTGATAAGAGTGCCAGTTAAGCAAACCATCGAAACCAAATGCCACAAAACCAACTGACGGCGGTGAATACGATATCGGTAAAGCAGCGGTGGGGCTTTTACATTCTTGGGGAGCTTAAAGTTAAGAACGACAGCTGGTGGCATCGAACAAGCCGGTTGGCGAAGCAGAACATCGAAGCAGTCATCGCTTCTTCATGCGGAATTCCCGTGTGTTTGCGGTCAGAGATGATTGTGAAAGTAGGGCTCAGCGGTGATCGAGATAAACGGAAGCGTTTCGCCATTTACCGCCTACCGTGCCGCCAAACAATGACCGACCTGAGTGCTACCGTGCGGGACGCATATTCCGTCGATGAGCGTCGTCTTCGCACCCTCAAAGCAAGCGCTCTCGAAACTGTCCTTATCTATTTAATCTGCGATCCACATTCATTTCACGAGAAAAGAAAGAAGAACATCGCGTTTCCCAGGCGATCATAAAGGCTGATTGTAAATAACGAAAGCGTAGGCATATCGGCACGACACAAGTATCCTTTATAAGCTGGTTTTATATATATATATATATATATATATATATATATATATATATATATATATATATATATATATATATATATATATATATATATATATATATATATATATATATTTTTTATTATTGATTTCATTTTGTTTGCGCGGTCGATAATAAAAAACGACAACGCACTCGTCGGCTCTTTCGCATTCACGTAGCACCGAGTCGCATAATTCACAGACGGAAGAGACGCCCTAAATACTTTTTCAATCGCGGGAGGTCAAACATTGCCGAGCTTTTTTTTTTTTTTTTTTTTTGATAGATTGTGCTCGCGGCGAGGCAGAAGGCAGGCCTTGGATGACCTCGCCGCACGTGGAAAGAAAGAAAGAAAGAAAGAAAGAAAGAAAGAAAGAAAGAAAGAAAGAAAGCCAAAGCGGGGCATTCCAACAGTCGTAAAAGAGAAACGGAACAGCGCGGCTCGCACTCTTTAAGTTAGCGGCCCCCCTTCGGGCGTGGTGTGCCGCCTTCTTCCGTTGGTCTAGATCCATACGTGATGCATACTTAATTCCGCCGTACTCTTCGTCTGTGTAGCGTCGACCGTGCACTACACAAACTGCTCTGAGCGCGAACAACCGTTCACCGCGGCTCTGCATGCGCCGCCTATACGACTTTCATTTGCATCTCCTTCTCTCATCATGCTCCGCGGAACGAGACCACCTGTCGCGATTGCCTGCGCGGAGCGTCTAAGGATCGTGACGGCGCCTTCTCTTTCTAGTCGTCCGTGAGCAAATACGATTTGGTTCGAGCCTAATGGTACGGTCGGAGAGCACGCAGGCTGTCTGTGTCTTTAAGCGCATCGCATCGGAGACAGTCATCGGATTCGCTCGAAGGCCGAAGCGTTCGCGAAGTAAATCAGGATGAGGCTAAGTGGGCTCTCGCCTACGCGCGACGGTCTATCCGTTTCGTAAACGTAACAGCCGGCTCTGCAGCGGGACTCGGACCTTGCGCTCGGGGTCATTCTTCCGAGTGGTCATTCGCCCGTTCTCTTATTTTGCCGGGCATGCTTGACCACGCGAGGGCCGGCGAGAATTAAGACGGATGCGCGCAATCTGAGACATCTGCCCAGAGTGTTGAAATTCGTGACGCACTGTGCGCCGTTCCGTACGAGTTGTAGTAAAAACAAAGAAACGAATATCGGCGATTTGGTCGACTAATGAAGATAACATCTGTGGATGCGATGAGACGGGTCGCTTCTCAATTCTCTTTTGTGCCTACACGCAAAGACTGTTGAAGACGCAGTTGCGAGGACGAAAAAAAAAACAAAAAAAAAACGCTGACGTGCGAAGTGAAACTGGGACGGGGCTAAGGCGTTTCATTAATTTGCGCGTGTCTAAGAACCTTGCGCAAGTGATAAAAGCTGGGTACGGCAGATGCGAGAAGTAGAGGACTTACGTATAGAGCTTCGAGCTCCATTATCAGATATTGAGGCTGCGTTCGGTTGAGTGGATTCTACACATGACTTTTTTTTTTTGTTCACGCTCGAAGCAAGGTCATTTGCAAACAGCAACATGAGCAAAAGCAACATAGAATTGTGAAATGTGCGAGTGTAGGTTGCTCGAGGACCTCTTTAAAGCGAGGCTGCAGATACGGCTAGGTTCTAGTGGATCGCGTCTTCCGACAAAGTACGCGTCAAACAACAATTTTCGGCAGTCCCAGTGATTCCACTAATCAAGCGTCGAAATAATGGACATGACGGGAAAGTAAACATAAAGGTGTATGATTTCACCGACACTGAAGAATCACGTGAACAATTCCGTCTCAAACGTAAGGCCACTTGCATAAAAAAAAAAAAAAACGAACGCCGTGCCATTTCTGTGCTTTCAAAACAATGGGGTTTGTTATGTACTACAGTACTTCATTTTGACACCGTATTTGGGTGCCGTTGAGATGACATGTGTCACGCGCAAGAGAAACATAGGGATCTTTGATTGTATGCCTCCTTATTCGCTCAATATAGTCAATAATGATAATATATAAATTCACTATATATCTATATTCACTATAGCACACCCACCATAGTCACAGCCTCGCTGGTTTCCATCTTCACAGTAGCGGAAAATCTCTGTTTTTTTTTTTAAAGCTAAGCATTCCTTGTTTAATTTGTGCCCAGGCACCCCCTTCACCTTCCCTTTTTGTTTTACAACTAGACCTGCTCACTACGGCATCTGAAAGCAGCCGCAGATAAATTTCTGCTTGTGTTGTAAGCTGACAATTGTTTCGCTGAGCGCCAGTTTTGCTGAGTAGAAGTAAGAATAAAACGGTTTGTTTTCAGCCTCTCATGTTTCGCGCCTTCCGTTTTTTTCCCCAAATAAAAAGTGCCCGGGTCACGCGGTTTCTGACCATTTCTGCTTTCGCATTCGAGAGCATTATGTCATGTCGAGAAGGGTGCTTTTTATCAAAGCACATCTTGATTTCTTTACTTCCAGCGCTGATTAACGTTTGACTTATAGGTGAAACCCTCGAAAGAGAGTAAGCTCTGGGATTCCGGGATTTACGCGCAAAAATCCATGATAGGATTATTGATATAGAACAGCTGATGTTTTTTTAACGTAGGCACGAATCTAATATTATTAATAACTGATGGGGTTTTACATGCTAGAACCACGACGTGATTATGAGGCGCGCCGTAGTGGGGAACTCCAGATGAATTTCGACCACCTGGGGTTATTTAACGTGCATCTACGTCTAAGCACACCGGTGTTCTTTGTATTTCGCCCCCATCGAGATGCGGCTGCCGTGGCTGAGAATCGAACCCACGCCCTCGAGCTTACACTCTTAATCATGTCCTAGTTAAATGCTGGCTATATCCAGGAAACCAGGCGAAAAATGTCCGGTTTCCTGGCTATATCTAGTACTTTAAGCGGGACTTGAGAAAGTGTGTAGTAGCGAAACGCCTTAGCCGAGAAGCTACTGCGGCGGGTATCCCGCAGCCTCCCAGCGTGCACACTGTTCACAGTAAAGTCCGTGTCGTCGCCTCACGTGTGCATTCGCATCGCGTGTGCAGATGTCCCATCGTTTTCAATAATAGTAATTTGTGGGGTTTTACGTGCCCCAATCCCGACATGATTATGAAGCACGCCGCAGACCACACACTATACGGGCCTCAAGCATATTACCTCCATCGAAATGCGACCGCAGCGGCCGGGACCGCGTATTAAGAGGCAACGCACGAGGAGCGTTGTTCGTCGTCGTCGGCGGCGCCGGAAGACGTCGGCCCTTAATTGGACGGATAGCGGAGGAGGGTGTCGTCGTTATGAGCGGCGGCGTCGTGATGACACCGGATTTCTTCACGCTGCAGTTCGCGACGCGCGCAACGACACACACGGGCTCGGTCACGGACGTGCGTACGCCTTCAGGCTGTCGTCGTCAGGGGCATGAAGAAGGCCGTGCGAATGAGAGACAGCGTTTGGGAGCACTTCACGCACGTACAGGGGCGACGAGGGCACGAATGCGCAGTCTGAGAGACAGTGGCGAGCTGATTAGCGAGACCAGATAAATAGTTAGAGCTAAGTGCTTGTCCTGTTCTTGTGGTGTAGTGGTTATCACATCCGCCTAACACGCGGAAGGTCCCAGGTTCGATCCCTGGCAGGAACAGTTCTTTTCCTTCAAATTTTTTTTCTTTTTTTTTTGCGGGCGGGCCGGTGGAAGGAACGTCTCCCAGATAGCATGCACATTGATCAGCTGACATTCTTTAATACGTGACGAATGATGTAAAGCGCTGAAACAGCGTTTCCACTGATAGATAGATAGATAGATAGATAGATAGATAGATAGATAGATAGATAGATAGATAGATAGATAGATAGATAGATAGATAGATAGATAGATAGATAGATAGATAGATAGATAGATAGATAGATAGATAGATAGATACGCACGCTCACGTATGCGGAGGCAGACAGAATCACGCTCTCACGGCAGAAGCCAGGAGGCATAGCTTATCTCACCTAGAAGTTGTGAAGGTGACTGCTCGCCTTCTTCGCAGTTGTAGTTATTCAAAAAGCCGTGGTGAAAATAGCAGTGGAAAGCCGGGGAAGGCTGGAGTGACGCAGGTTTTGTTGGGTTCGCAGTGCGTAGAAGCGCTGACGTATTTCCAGTAGATGACTCTAAGAAGCCAATAACCTCGCTTAAGGCGTCTGAGCGGTTCTGCAAGCCCAATCCTGCGAGCATATTGCTCGGCGGCTCGAAGAAACAGATAAAATAGAGGAAAAAAGAACAAAAGTCAAGGAAATACGTCATCCTGGTTTTCGATATAAGCGATTCACTCAGGCGACATACGCTCTAAAAAAAGAATGTGTCCTTTGACTCTTCTTTTATACATGTGTAAGTCACATGTGTAGGACTCCCTTTTGAAGGGCACGTTGACTATCTTTAGGAGAGTCATGCATTGACTCTCTTTTGGAAAGTCGTGCGTCCCACGACTCTCCTAAAGAGAGTCAACGTGCCTCTCTAAAGGGAGTGCTACACGTGACTCTAACATGTATGAAAGGAGAGTCAGAGTTTTTAGAGTATAGGGCGGCAGGCGACAAAGTAAGGCGTCTCAACAAATATATTAGCTTTTCTCGGCTCAAACCTTCTCCTCTCCAAAGGTTGTCTATTCGTCTCGCCCAATTCTCACCTAATACATTTTATCTTCCCAATTAATAATAATACCTGGGATTTTACCCCCCAAAACCACGATTCGATTAAGAGGCCCATATTAGTGGAGGTCTTCAGAAATTTGGACCACCCGATGTTCCTTAACGTGCACTGATATCGCACAGTACACTGGCCCCTAGCATTTCGCCTCCATCGAAATGCAACAGCCGAGTCCGGGATCCAGGCCCGTAGCCAAGGGGGGGGGGAGGGAGGGCCCGGGCCTCCTACACCATGTGTCATCAAAATTTCGTAGGGGGCCCGGGCCCCCATACAAAATTTTGATGACACATGGTGTTTTATCGAAAATAAATCATGAAAATAGGCGTTTTTCTCAAATAGTCAAGGTATTCAGCAAGTGCCCCCCCCCCCCCCCCCGCCGAAAAAAATTCTAGGCTACGGGCCTGCGGGGATCTAACCCACGACTTTCAGGTCAAGATCCGAGCACCGTAAGCACTTCACTACCGATACGGACTGTCTTCACAGCTGAAAGGGCATGATTCCATTGGATGGTCTGCAGCGCTCAGCGATGAGTTATGTAACGACCGGCGAATCACTTACCTTATTATATCGTCGTCAAGGGTCTCGAAAAGAGCTCCAGTCAGCTTCAAGTCTCTCGAGGAAATGTGGCGAGATCAGAGAAAGAAACGAGGTCAGAGAATGGAAGTGAAACCTGCTTGCAATTTCACACATAACAGTGTGAACGCATTCTCTTCACGTAGATTTCGACGCGCACACTATACGTACTATATATGTAATATATGTAGAACCTGCTGCCGAGATTGACTTCGCTCCGCTTGACTTGACAAGGACGGACCATGAAACGCTCAATAATAGCACGCTGATCCTGTCGGACTCGTTTTTTATGGCTCATTATATACTCGTGTTCTTCAGTCTACTCAGTAGTTTCCATTTGAATAGCTCACAAAGAAAGCTGCTTATTTTTGCCGGCACAGTAATTCCCTTTATTAACGGGCAAAGAACAGAAAGCACAGTCGACGTATATTGTCACGTCGCTTCAGAGGTCCAGGCGAGGTTTATTGGTCGCAGAGCAGCAGGGCTCTTGGTAAACGCGTCCGTTAAGCTCGCTCTCCCGAGAGATAGCGCGCGCACTTATTTCTTTCGTGACCTGTGCCTCCGCCCATGCATTTCACCCACTACTACAGGTGGCATTATTCCCCCCTCCGCGAAAAAAAAGGCATTGCCGCGATGCTCCAGGGTAGGCGTAAAGAAAAAAAAATGAATTGAAGTAGCTTAGACAACGCGAAAGTACAATAATGGTGAAATGTCAAGCGCGCACAGTCAATGAACGATGAGGCGATGTCATCAACACAAATAAAAGAAAACAAACAAAGGAGTGGTAGGAGAAATTACGAACGCGCAAAATATGGCTTCATGCGTACGACATGAACTATGTCGGAGCTCGGTTGTCCTCGTTGTGTTCGTGTTGACGACGCAGTGTCCGGAACCACTTCATAGTTTACGTCACTCACGCGGCGTAGCACTTTATAGGGACCGAAGTAGCGGCTTAGCAACTTTTCGGAGAGGCCGCGTCGACGAACAGGGGTCCACACCCATACTTGGTCTCCTGGACTGTAGGACACGTCTCTGTGGCGGATGTTATAGCGCCGTGCATCTGCCTGTTGCTGCAGACCGATGTGCAGCCGTGCGAGCTGGCGAGCTTCCTCGGCACGCTCTGCAAGTTCTTCGGCGTCAGTCGTTAACTGATCGGCGTCTTCACAAGGAAGCATAGCGTTTAACATCGTCTGAACTTCGCGGCCGTAGAGAAGGCGAAATGGTGTGAATCGCGTTGTCTCTTGAACGGCGGTGTTATACGCGAACGTCACGTAAGGCAGGATCCGATCCCATGTTTTATGTTGGACGTCGATGTACATAGAGATCATGTCTGTGACGGTCTTATTTAATCGCTCGGTAAGTCCGTTGGTCTGCGGATGGTAAGCAGTTGTCTTTCGATGCCTGGTGTTGCTTAGTCGAAAGACTTCATCCATAAGCTGCGCAGTGAACGCTGTCCCTCTGTCTGTTATTACTGTAGAGGGAGCACCGTGACGCAGTACGATGTGGCACATGAAGAACTGCGCTACCTCGGAAGCTGTGGCTCGTGGTATCGCCTCCGTCTCGGCGTAGCGTGTCAAATAGTCTGTTGCGACAATCACCCACTTGTTGCCGTCTGTAGACAGAGGAAAAGGGCCGAGAATGTCCATGCCGACTTGGTCAAATGGCTTGAGAGGTGGGGTCAATTGGTTGAAGCAACCCAGCCGGCTTACGGGATGGTGTCTTCCTGCGCTGGCATTCACGACAGCTTTTGACGTACTGCTTGACGCTTGCCTTAAGTCCGGGCCAATAGTAGGTCTGGCCTACTCTGGCGAGTGTTCGGGAGAAGCCGAGGTGGCCAGATGTGGGCTCGTCATGGCAAGCGAAGAGGACGTCGTCCCGCATGTCCGTCGGAACCACGAGGAGGTAAGCGCGGCTCGTAGAATGGGTGTTTTTCTTATAGAGAACGTTGTCTCGAAGGCAGAAGGATGCCAACACACGGGACAGATGGCGCGGTAAAACCGCGCTGCGACCTTCTAAGCGCTCGATGATCGGGCGAATTTCTGCGTCTTCACGCTGTCGTTTCATCAAGTCAGATGCACTAATGGCGCCCAAAAAGCTGTCATCATCCTCTCCTTCCTGACTTGCAGATTCAGTGAGACAGTGTATCGGCGTCTTCGTGCTTCCGGCCAGACTTATAGACAATGGTGACATCATATTCCTGTAGGCGCAAGCTCCAGCGTGCCAGTCGTCCTGAGGGGTCGCGTATGTTTGCCAACCAACAAAGGGCATGGTGGTCCGTCACCACTTTGAAGGGGCGACCATAAAGGTAAGGGCGAAACTTTGTGAGCGCCCATATGACTGCGAGACACTCCTTCTCTGTGGTCGAGTAATTCGCCTCGGCACGGGACAGTGAGCGGCTGGCATAGGCTATTACTCGTTCCTCTCCACGTTGTTGCTGGACGAGGACGGCGCCGAGTCCAATATTACTGGCGTCAGTATGCACCTCTGTGTCGGCATCATCATCAACATGTGCTAGAACGGGTGCTGACTGCATGCGCTGTCGTAGTTCGGCAAAGGCAGCCTGTTGCTCATTAGCCCAGAAAAATGGCGTGTCGTCTCTTATAAGGCGAGTCAAGGGTTCCGCTATCTTCGAAAAGCCTTCAATAAATCGTCGATAATAGGCGCACAAACCCAGGAAGCGCCGGACGGCCTTCTTGTCGGTGGGAGCTGGAAATGTGGCTACTGCGATAAGCTTGTCAGGATCGGGTCGGACCCCTCGGGCGCTTACTACATGGCCGAGGAACTTGAGCTCTTCATAGCCAAAGTGGCACTTTTCTGGCTTGAGTGTGAGAGCTGCTGATCGTATAGCCTCGAGTACACTCCGCAGGCGGTGAAGATGTTGCTCGAATGTTTCAGAAAAGACGACTACATCATCGAGGTACACGAGACAAGTCTGCCACTTCAGTCCAGTGAGTACAGTATCCATCATTCTCTGGAAAATTGCCGGTGCTGAACACAGGCCAAAAGGAAGTACTCGAAATTCATAGAGACCGTCGGGAGTCACAAAGGCCGTTTTCTCGCGGTCTCGCTCGTCTACCTCAATCTGCCAGTACCCGCTTTTTAAATCCAGAGAGGAGAAATACTGGGCGCGGCGTAATCTGTCTAACGAGTCGTCGATGCGTGGCAGCGGGTACACGTCCTTTTTAGTCACGTTGTTCAGCTTCCGGTAGTCGACGCAGAAGCGTAGCGTGCCATCTTTCTTTTTGACTAGAACGGCCGGAGACGACCACGCGCTGTTGGAAGGGTCGATGATGCCGTCGTCAAGCATCTCTCTGACTTGCGTACGAATCGCTTCGCGTTCTTTTGTTGACACGCGGTAAGGCTGCTGGTGTATCGGGCGTGCGTCGTCGTACGTCAGGATTCTGTGTTTAGTGATCGAAGTCTGGCGGACCTTAGAAGAACTGGCGAAGCACGAGTTGAATTCAAGCAAGAGCTGTCGAAGTGCTTTCTCGTTAGCGGACGAAAGATCAGGATTTATGTCGATATTGCCCAGGGACGTATCCACGGTCTCCACTGTTTCAGATGTGAAGCAGTTCCGAACGTTGGCTATTTCGTCTGCAAAGGCTAACGAAGTGCCGCGGAGAAGGTGTCGATGTTCGTTACTGAAATTGGTAACGAGCAGTTGAGATCGGCCACCACGAAGCTCTATGACGCTCCTAGCGGCACACACACCTTGGGTCAGCAGGTGTTCCAAGTTACCTTCTGCGACCGCTTCACCATTTCGGAGTCCACAACAAGTGACGTCTACTATAACACTGGCTCGCGGAGGGAGCATTACACTCTCAGCGGAAACGCGAAGAACGTCAGAGCTCCGTTGGTCGTCCTGCCCGTCGATTGCTCGGTCTGCAGCGAAGGTGATGCGACGCTCTTGGAGATCAATAACAGCTCCATACTCCTGCAGGAAGTCGACGCCAAGAATAACGTGGCGGGAACATTCACGTAGCACAAGGCAACTTGCTACAAACGTCGATCCGCAGATGCGAACTCTACCCGTACACGTTCCAAGCGGAGTGACAATGTGGCCGCCTGCCGTTCGAATCTGCGAGGCGTGCCAGGGCGTGATGACCTTCTTCAGAAGTGTGGCCATTTTCCCGCTTAATATTGAATAATCAGCCCCGGTATCCACTAAAGCACTAACAGCGTAACCGTCAAACAGCACCGGTATATCGAGAGAAAGGTGGTCATTCCGTTCAGTTGGATCTGCACCTGTTCTTGTTTGCGTCGATCGGAGGTCTTCAGCACGTCGACTGCCAGCGACCTCGCCTCCAGAGGTCGCTTTAGCTAGTTTTCCCGGCGGGGACTGGGGGACCGTGCGCCAGCGTATCGCTGGGGCGGAGGTGAAAATCGCCTCGGCGACGGTGAACGCGACTGCCGCCTGGCAGGAGGTGGCATGCGCTGCTGTGCCAGGTAGTCCTCGATGTCCCGGGGTCGCTGGCCATACCGGGGAGGCGGCGAATATGCAGAAAATCCCCGCAGCCCCATGCGCCGGTACGGGCACTGGCGGTACAAATGATCTGCTTCACCGCAGTGGAAGCACAGAGGCCGGTGATCTGGAGTGCGCCATACATCGGACTTCCGAGGAGACGTGCGTCTGTCGTCGAGGTAGTGTGCTGGCTGCTCCGAACGACGTGCAAAAGGACCGGCAGAAACGAAAGGTGGCGACGGGCGTGTATCTTCGTAGTACTGTAGCGGTTGCGCCGACTGAAGTGAAACCGCAGGTGGTGCATGAACGAACGACGGGGAAGGGGAAGCAGGGCGCTTCAAGGCTTCCGCGTAGGTCGCCCGGCGGTAGTCAGTTGGTAATGCGACGGCGTTAGCAAGAGTCACAGGGTCACGGAGCGCTTGGTGTAACTGGTCCTTTATAATACTGGCAATGGAGCTTACTGTAGGGAGCGGTGGTGCGGCGGCTTTGTGCAACTCCTCGCGCACTATAGAGCGGATCAGTTCTCGCAGACTCTCGGTGTTGCCGCCGAGAGCCGCGGAAACCTCAGTAGCGGACGTACTGTTGAGTTGCCGCTCATAGAGGGTGGATCGATGCTGAAGCATCTTTTCCATTGTGACGGCCTCAGACAAGAACTCGGCGACCGTCTTCGGAGGGCTCCGTACAAGACCAGCAAAAAGCTGCTCCTTGACTCCTCGCATCAGATGCCGCAACTTCTTCTCCTCTGCCATTCTTGGATCAGCTCGTCTGAACAGGCGCGTCATATCTTCGACATAGGTCGTCACAGTTTCATTGGGCATCTGGATGCGGGACTGGATCGCTCGTTCCGCTCGTTCGTTGCGATCAGCACTGGCGTAAGTGTCCAGCAGCCGACGGCAAAATTCGCGCCACGACGTCAGTTGGTCCTCGCGGTTCTGGTACCACGTGCGTGCTCCGTCCTCCAAATAGAAGTACACACGTCGTAGTTTGGCAGCGTCGTCCCATTCGTTCAAGGCAGCCACACGTTCGAAGTCGACTAACCAGTCTTCGACGTCTTCAAGCACAGTGCCATGAAACGGCGTCGGAGCCCGCGGGCTCTCAAGTGTGTACCGGTTCATCATCGTGCTTTCCGTGCCGGTTGGAGTGGTCTGAACGGAAGTGCTGGTCATGCCGGGTGAAGTGGTGCAAAGCGTAACGTCGGCGTCGGGAGGTAATCCCCTGATCCTGCGGCTGGCCCGATGCACGGGAGTGTTGACTGGCACTGGGCTTGTGGGGCGGCTTCCAGGAGGGGTCTGCAACATCCGTGAGACTACCCCGCACCTCCACCACTTGTCACGTCGCTTCAGAGGTCCAGGCGAGGTTTATTGGTCGCAGAGCAGCAGGGCTCTTGGTAAACGCGTCCGTTAAGCTCGCTCTCCCGAGAGATAGCGCGCGCACTTATTTCTTTCGTGACCTGTGCCTCCGCCCATGCATTTCACCCACTACTACAGGTGGCAATATGAAGGAGTGCCTCCGGACATAATGCGTGCTACCGTGCCGCGGAACTGAATATTGCCACGATAACAGTATAGTTACAGAGCAATAACGTGGCGTTAAGCTTGATAAAGGGGAGACGGGGGTGGGGCGGGGGGGATAGACACAAATGCTTGGCAAGAGGCAAATAATTTGGCTAGATTTCAAGTTCTGATACATTTAATAACTGTTTGTTGTCAAACCTGTCTAACGCACATACTTCTACAAGAAGTTAAGGTTAGGTAAAATGCGCGGGATTTCGATGCTTTCCTATAGGCATAACAGCAAAAGCGTAACAAGAACCCAAAAAGACACAAGACATAATGCTGGACAGAAGACACAGGGCAGAACGCACACTGCAGAGCACTCTTTCTTACGGCTTCTTGGTATCTTGTTATGTTATTGCTGTTATACCTACGTCACCAACTAGCCTGCCAGTAAATGTTACTGAAGTTCAATACCTCCAACCGTTGCGCTAGCATAGAATAATTGGATTATGGCTGGTAACTAAATCACAATGTGTGCGGAGAATGAGAGCGCCGTAAAAGACGCACGATGGTATTTAAACGGCGAGAAAGAAAAACGACGATAAGAGATGTTTATTAATCCCCAAGTTTCTGCCCTATACGTTGGTACCGATAGAATTAAATGATCGTAAGCTTTTATTTTCAAAACCATATCGGTAATCACCTCGTCATGCCTTGGCAGCGACATATATAGGCTCAAGCAAATTTTTATCCTCCTTTGAGTTGCGCTCTAGTAATCCAGGTCCCCTCTGAGTAGTCGGCATAGCCACAACGTGCGCTGATTTTACAGATTGACTGCTAGCCGATAATTCGCAATCTCTAACAAAGTTATTGATCATTACATTTGCATTCTGGATGTTAATCTTCAACACCGCACTCAAGCTTAGTCAAAGTCAGGGTTGCCGCTGGAGGCTATTTTGCGCCGAATTGGCAACTTTACGATCCTCTCTGGGGATGAAAACTTCGGGTTGGCTCCATGGCTACTTCCTGGCTACTCTGAACTTCCATTCTGGCGCATTTACTAGACATTTTTATATTGTTTAAACAATATAAGGCTTTTATTGTTTTTATATTGTTTATATTGTTATAAATATTGTTTCAGTAAAACTGAAAAAATTGCCATTTTTTCCCTTAGGTTTGCAGTTGTGTTGGCCGATGCGCGTGCATTTCCTCCTTCCGCCAGAGGGCGGGTGTGTGCCGACGCACTGAATACGCGGCGCAACCACAAAGACGGAGTGATGAAGTGGCGCTCATGTAAAAAAAACGCGTGGCTGTCATTTGACTCTGCCCGCGATCTGCGCTAACGCTGCGCACCGGTCTCAAACGCAGAAGCACAGCGCGTATTCTCGTGTGAACTTGACAAAAAGAGATATCCGCAACGAATTTAAGCTGGACTGTTCATCTTCAACCAGATTTCGCTGCTTGAAGCTGGACTGGTATTTTGGTAACTCTATCAATTTCAGTCTACGGCTTCAACGAAAAACAACTTCAACGTTTGATGTTGCTGCTAAGTTGCTAGACCAGAATTACTGTAGCAAGAGCTCTGTGCTTCCTAGACAAACATATTCAGGCGTACTGTACTTTTAATAATTAGTGAAAAAAATTATATGCAACTTACTTGTGGCTTGGAGACCGAGCAAGAGGGGAAAATACCGTGCTCTTTATTTGATCTTTTTGCTCTTCGAAAACCACATTACTTAAATAAAACTCTACTAATAAAATCGCCTTTGCACAGTTTGGCTGCAAATTTGGCGCTCAAATTGAACAGCATGGCTACTTTGGCTACTTTTAGCTTGACTTTTGGCTCCTTTTCGAATCCACCCAACGGCAACCCTGCCCTCAGTTATTTCCAAAAAGTCGTCCTGCAGCGCTGCTCAACAGGATTGTATAACCCGTAAACCGAAGATGGCTGAGGTGTTCACCGACACCGTTGATCCTCACCCCTCCCAATTTTTTCCCAGTCTAACAGCTTGAATGCTTCTAACAATGCACTGTATAGCACTGAAGCGATTATATCTGCTTGCCGGACCCCATTTCTTAAACGATAAACATGCTGCTCTACCGACGAGCGCGCGGGACAAAAAATGATGAGCCGGATCTCGCGATCCGCACTCGCATTCTTCGTGTCGAATGGCCAACTCACTACACACGTTATCCCAAAGACAGGACTTTTTACTCTCCAGCAGTACTCCCTCCACACCTACACCTTACGCTCGACAGGTTCTCGCATTATGGGAAAACGCCTGAAGCGCTGATTACTTCCGCTTCAAACATTTCTCGAGGAGAAGGCGACCCTGACCGCGTGATGACAAGCCTTCCATCATTGGTTACGAAACTAATTGCTTCGTGGTATTTTCTGTCGCAAAAGAGCGAGCTTGCGTGCAGTGCTTCCGGTCGCATCTGTGCTTAATCCCGCTCGATGTGTTCACTCAGGCACATTCAGCAGTCAATGAAGGCATATAACCTGAATGTGCGCCCTTCCGCAGATCTTGCTCCTTGCCATGACTAAGCTGAGATAGATAGATAGATAGATAGATAGATAGATAGATAGATAGATAGATAGATAGATAGATAGATAGATAGATAGATAGATAGATAGATAGATAGATAGATAGATAGATAGATAGATAGATAGATAGATAGATAGATAGATAGATAGATATACAAGACGCGTATGTTTGTGGAGCATGAAAGTTACTTTCAGTGCAGTTCCAAGCAGAGGCGTGGCTGTATGGTAGAGCACCTGCTTGCCACGCAGGCGGCCTGGGTTAGATTCTCACTCGGACCCAACATTTTTATTATTTATTTTATTTGCAGCTTTCTCGATTTTTCGATGACGGACAAGATGATGATTTTTCGCTCACAACCAACGACGCCGACACCGACGCCGACACCGGAATTTCTGCGAAACGAGCTCTTTAACTCTATCGCGTTAGAAAGCAGAAAGTAGGGATATCTCTTTGTCTGATAGGGCAATTGAAGGATGACTTACTGCAATCATCTTTGTGCTGTCAAAATTCATCCTTCAATTGCCCTATCAGACAAAGAGATATCCCTACTTTCTGCTTTATTGTGATTGTCTTTTCATGTGGTTTCGCTATGTGCGCTGATGTGTTGCCAGAAGCGATTCGCGCAGTTCTGTACGGATAAAAAGACCGAGTTTTTTCCGATAATAAAATCAGTTGTTAGAAAGCACAAGTCCTGTGTGTTTTCTCTGCTTCGTACCCGTTTTCTTCGCGCTTCTTAAACATGAACCGATTCCAACTATAGGCCAAATAGTCATGTTGCCGAAGTTCAATTCCGTGTTTACAGAAACTACACTCTTAATCTAGTTCCAGATAAGTTCCAGCTAGTAAGCGGAACTTTTTTGCAAAAAAGTTCCGCTTATGTAGGCGCAACTAGTGCTCCAGATAAAGCTCAGCTATGCGGAACAGTGTTCGGTTACTTGCACTGGGCCCTATGCGCTCAGCGTCCCACTTACTAGCTGGATCAGAGTTCCAGCAGCTAGGTCTGTTTTAATAGCCCTATTGAACGCTCTTTGTAGAACGTATATATATATATATATATATATATATATATATATATATATATATATATATATATATATATATATATATATATATATATATATATATATATATATATATATATATATATATTAAAAGAAATTCCACTGTTACAAAATCTATGTGAGGCTACAATTGTGATAGCTTTCGCCCATGCTTCACATGGGCATGATCTGAAAGCTGAAGCCTATTGCTGATGGCACTCAACCCTATGAAATAATACTCGCAGCATAACAGTACTGCTAACAAGGCCTGCTATTCCGGCTGGCAGTACAACATCAGTAAGATGTGTGGAAAACACTTTTGACTCCTTTATTTTGCAGAAAACCTTTTGCATGCATGGTGAGATGGAGACAAGTACAGCACATACAGGCAATGCAAGGCCAGACTAGAAACTCATGAGTAAACTATAGTACACAAGTCAGTACGATGAACATCAGCACACTTGGAATGAACACGAAACCTACATATTCAGTTTTCAGCCCGGTCAGCCTTGTAGCTTGTCCTCGCGAGGCAGCTATTCAGCTGCTTGAACAAAGCTTTCAGCCGATGTGACATAAAGCATTGCTCAAATGTGTTGTTCTTTACTAGGATGGTTTGCAACAACCCTAAAGTTTATCCAAACGCATGCAGATACGAGATCAAGTATGAAACAAAAAGTCAAACACAGAATCAGTCCACGTTCAACGGAACATCCGGGCACAAGGCGCACAGTGTGTTTCTTGCATACAGTTCTTTCTGATCGAGGTTCCATGATAACACACGGCCCTAGAAGAAGCTTGCTGGTATCATGCTGGTCCTAAAAAAAGTTTATTGCATCCCAATGTAAAGCCTTATCATGTAGCAGTTTTATAACATTTCCACCATAATATAACAAGCGCACTGTTTTGAGCCACTCTTAAAGGTTGCAGATAAACATTAGCCTCCTCAAATAATAAAATATATTAAGTCACATGTGGCAATCTGCACTGAATAACAACAAGAAATGTGGAAAGGAAAGCTTATTAGTGGGTTACGTTTTTATTTATTGTTATTCAGGGCAACTTTGTACATTTATGACAAGCCAAATAAACCATAAACTTAGAAGACTAGACTGTTTGGCGAGTTGGTAATTCATGATGAATGAAAATAGCGCGAACAAACGTAAGACAAGACAAAGAAGGCTACAGCACAAGCTCATACTAACAACTGAACTTTTATTAGAAAGAAGAAAATATATAGGAAGACCAAACCACATATTCGCCACGGAAAGAACCAAAACCCTCAGATGTGCGCATTCAGGTACCTTATCTCTGCCTTATTTAACGCAAGGGAAGGCTTTGCCACACAGTCCCCCATCTCCAGCTTTCCAAATGAAATAAGCTTCAACGGGCTCACGTGCCGTCTGGTCCCTATGACGTGTGAGCACTTTGGCATCAGACAAGCCAGGAGTACACCTACACTCACGGCAGTGCAGGGCCAAATTTGACGAAGGCTGACCATTCAAAGATCGACGGTGATCTTGCAGGCGCGCATTCAGACAGCGGCCTGTCTCTCCTATATAGCATTTACCGCACGTGAAAGGCACCTGAATCACAACTCCCTTGCCACAAACCGAAGGGCTGTTCCTGTGTTTCACCTTACATTCATGCCATTTCGGCGCAGTCCCGTCCACCTTCCTTTCAACCGTGGCGCATACTCTACCAAGCTTATTCTTAGCCGAAAAAACAACATCAATATCATATCTAGCACCAACCTTCTTGAGAAGATGGGAAACACCGTGCATGAAAGGGATGGGAAACACTGTGCAGAAATGGCATGAATGTAAGGTGAAATAGAGGGACAGCCCTTTGGTTTGTGTCAAGGGAGTTTTGTATCAGGTGCCTTTCACGTGCGGTAAATCCTACATAGGACAGACACGCCGCTGTCTGAATACGCGCCTGCAAGATCACCGCCGATCTTTGAATGGTCAGCCTTCGTCAAATTTGACCCAAGCACTGCCGTGAGTGTAGGTGTACTCCTCGCTTGTCTGATTCCAAAGTGCTCGCACGTGATAGGGACGTGATAGGGCCTTTCACGTGCGGTAAATGCTATATGGGACAGACAGGCCGCTGTCTGAATACGCGCCTGCAAGATCACCGTCGATCTTTGAATGGTCAGCCTTCGTCAAATTTTACCCTGCAATGCCGTGAGTGTAGGTGATTCCAAAGTGCTCGCACGTGATAGGGACCAGACAGCACGTGAGCTCGTTGAAGCTTTTTTCATTTTGAAAGCTGGAGATGATTGTGTCGCAAAGCCTTCCCTTGCGTTAAATAAGGCAGAGATAAGACACCTGGATGCGCACATCTGGGGGTTTTGGTTCTGTTCGTGGTGAACATATGGTTTGGGCTTCCTATATATTTCCGTCTTTCTAATAAAAGTTCAGTTGTCAGTATGCGCTTGTGCTGTAGCCTTCTTCGTCTTGTCTTACGTTTATTCGCGCTATTTTTCATCATACACCATAAAACTTAATGGACTGCAAAGAACCATTTATTTTAAGGTGTTAAACTTATCTGTAGCAAAGCCCCTTTGGTGTGCTCACTGACATATTTTTATTAGCCATTGTTCCTAGAAAGGATTAAGCACCTCAGTGCACTGAATTAATGCCACCTTATTTATGTTTTCTCCCAGGTGCTCACCATAGATATTAAAGAAAATTCTGATTTTTTAGGACGTAGATAGCTGTCAATATGAACAGAGCTGCTCAAGCTGACCTTTTCCAGCATTCTATGAAGTTCACTTTCCATAGTGTGCAATGATGCCCCAAACCTAATCTCAACCTCCATGCCAACTGAAAAGACAGTACACACGGCACTCAAATGTCACATTCATTAGGCACATAGCTTTTCATAAAATAAATGGCTTAAGAAACACTCAGTGTATAAGTTTTTGAGTTAAGGTGGTTTGTTCTTGGGCACATTGAAAACTTCCATGAGCTCTTTTTAAATTGGTGAAGCTTACATACTTTGTAACAGAAGCCCCATTTTTCAACAATTTATATTTCGCGAAAAACGGTTACTTTCAATCCATGTTTTTTTGCTCTCTTGCTAACAGCATAACTGTACGAATCACTCGGATTTTGCCTGTTCTAGTGATGCTTCCCGCCTTTTGCTTTTCATGCACCGTGCTTTGCAAATGGACTATGCACTAAGCATGTATACTCAGGAGCCTGTGCATTGAAAAAAGCATGCGGACAAAGGTGTGAACGCTGCTGTTCTTAGTAGTGAAATGAAAATTTATTGGAAGAACATTTCGTTCAGAAGCAGCTTAAGAAAAAGACAGTTCACAAATGTGAAGCCATACATGTATAATGTTACATGTTTATGGAGATATGCTTACCACAGCTGCATTCAGAAGGTATACAGGGAGCTCCTCAACTGGATTTTGCTGCCGTATTTGAATGGTTGCACGCAGCAACATGTTCATTCTTGAAAGATCAATTCGATCTGGGTCTGTGAGAGTTTCTGAAATTGCCTGTGAATCAGTAAGGAATATTACGTAAGTGCTATGCCACAAATACCCGTGAATTAGGTCACAATAATTATTCAAACACTGGCATCCAAGATGCATGCCATTAATGCATCTGCAGAAACAATGGTATACGTGGAGTGCTGACTTAATATGAAACCAAAAATTTTTTTCCCAGAGCAAATGAAAATGACCAGGAGGACTGGCTAAAAATTGTGGCCCTCACCCTTAGCTCACGCTGTGCTTCAGCGCACGAGATATCAGTTGTTTGTTCAGAAGTGTTAGAGGTCAGTGCAAAACGTGGTTTAATTTGCAATTTCCGGGTCTTTCTTGAGCTGCTGACTGAACGCATGAACCCAATCTGCAAAAGAACATATATTAAATACTAACACAAAAAAACCCTGCTATTTAGTGACAACTTTTTGGAAATGCCAAGAAACCAAATATTTTCTCATCGTTACATGCCAGAATAGCACTTTCAAATATATTCGGTGTTCACTGTATACTGAAGCTGTGGCCAATTTTCGGCAGCAGAATACCACGTTGAACAAGATATAGCTGCAACATTAAATTGATTTTTCGCTGTGCTTCATGACAGCTGTTGTGATCACGCAGCCACTTCATTTAAAAAACAAAGCAACTAACGCTTTTTGATAACAACGGCCAGGAATGCTTCAAGCAAGCTCACCCATCCAAGCTGCTGAAGTTCCTTTTCCTTCCATACCATTCGTGGATAAGCTTCATGTAGAGTTTCTGCAAAGGCACAGTAGTTCCACCTTCTGGCCGCAGGGTTAGAGCTTTCAATCAAATTGTTCTACCTGAAACAGAATTTGTGTAATGCTCATGAAGTGCCTTAACTATGACTACGCCTCCAAGGACAAGTTATGCAATTTTTAATCACTCCAGCAATTCAGTGACTTCATCTCTTAAGTGTGCTGTCATGCGGCGGCGTGCCATAGTAAGCATTTCTTGGCCATGAAGCAGTGGATTTAAGCCCGTAGAGAAAGAGGGAAGTTTTTATCCCACTTCCGACAAGGTTCCCTGGTGGTTTCTTATGCATGGAATAATAAACACGATAAGGGACACAAATTATTAAATAATAGTTCATAGTAATTTTATTTTAAAACAAGACATCTGAAAAATGTTAACAGTAATGTTTGTCAACAGAAGTATTTTCACAAACAATGATATATGGATGAATACTACAGGGACAGCTTTTCACTGGTCAAGTTTTACTTAGGCTCCAAATGTTTGACTTAAACTAAGAAATATAAATACAGCTGAGAGTATGATGAAACACTTTCTCAAATTATTAATAACCAAACACACTTTTTGTGTACGGAACTTATATAAATCCACTCAACAAAATAATGAATACTTCCCAGATGCAGCCGTTAATCAAAGAGCCTAACAATAGCCAAGTACAATGCTGGTTAAGAAATTGTAGGACAATTGTTACGGCAACGAAGCATAACAGCGCGAGAAACAATAAAAAATGCAGCCATGCTCGTATACATACACAGGCTAAAGCAGTCAAAACTTTTTTTAGATGTGACTGTTTAATGGCTTGTCTCCCTCAAAACAAAATAATTCAAATTTGAGTAAAAAAATTCCATGACCATAACATGGTAAACAAAGAATACCTGATTCAAAAACTGAACAATATTGACTATTTTCAAAACCCGGCATCTCCAGAAGCTGCCTCAGTCGTTCACTTTAGGAACAACATTGTCGCACATTATTTTTTGTACTGATCGGCCAACAGAATTTTGTGAAGAAACTGGCAAGCCTGCGTGAACAAAGGTCTAGACGGGACAGTATGATGCGGCCCCCGGTACGACGCGACGACCCCCCCAACTCGACGCGAGGACCCCCCCTCTCCTACATCGCCACTTCTTTTATGAAGGTCGACATGGTAGTGTTGGCCTTAAATGAGGTTTTTGCTGTTAGCGTATGTTTGTAAACTGCAACCTCGTCACATGCGTGCTGAAAATAAACATGATTTTTACTTCAGTTTTGTACATTATTGTAAATTCACCAGTTTTCTGGCACCGCCCTCCCTCCCCCTCCCCGCCTTAGACATGCCGTCCGGACCCGCCGTGTCGACTTCGTGCAACTCGGCCCTTTGCCTCAAAAGTTTGCCGACCCCTGCTCTAGTCGGTACCGCCACAGCAAGTTCGTTATTACGTTAGCTGCAGTGGGCCATAACATGCTCACATAAAACTGAATGCTTTAAAAACGTGTCTTGGTTGTGTGGGAAGTAGCGCTACAAAAAATAATTTTCGTTTATTATTCTCAGATAAGTTCGCGCTAGGCTCGAGCGCTTTTTGAAGAGATTGCAGCAGCAGTTGCACCAAACGATACCACGCCAAATAAAAAAGTCGAACCTCGCATCAAACACTACGCTGAGCAATACGTTGTAGCATTTGCCACCGTAACTTTGTAGCCTCCGCAACGCTCCGCTAGTAAACGCTTGTCGGCTATAGCGCGCTCTTTTCTCACAAAAAGATGTAGTCATGAAGTCTCTGAGCGCGATGCGTACCATTTCGCTGGAAAGACTGCAGGGGTCAGCCAGGAATGCAAGAAAGGCCAGCGCGAATTCTGCTAGCTCGCTTACGAGCGCTATTATGGAAGCAAACGATGTCATTCACTGAAACTCCCCTACAAAAACTGTTTAATATAGCAAACCTCTCAGTGACCCGAGTTCACAGGTGCGCGCACCTAACCGGAACACTGTCCCTGCCGTCAATGACATTCTAAAGTTCGCAATTTCTCAGCTGATTTTGCACATAAAAGAGCTACATGGGGCTACGAATACACTATTTACAATTGTCTGTGCGTTCATGCAGCCTTCTACTGTGAGCGCCCGCATGTGCCGCCTATCTTATCACTAGCGCCACCTACAGCGCTGCTATGCCGACTCAACACCAAGCCCAAGCGAGGGAGGGGTCAGGTTCGCTACCGCCGCCGCGACGGACGGTCACGGTTTTGGCGCGCTTCACTATGTTTTTTAATAAATAGTTTGTTACCTTGCTACTCTCGCCTCAGCCTTCATGCCTCAGCCATCACGCCCAGCCCTCACATCTGGCGCAGTCGACGCCCGAGCCTTTGTGCAGCCACTCAGCCACGCAAGAATGCAAGCGCATCAGTAAGCAAGCGAGCCAGCCTTCGCCCCGCGACAGCCGTTCCGCCATTCCTTTCTTTGTCACCGCCAGAGCATTTCCCGCCGTCCGCTCGCTTCCATGTGCGCGCCTGCGTGCTCTTGCTGGTGGACTCACTGAGTAAGAGTGTGTTTCGTGTGTAAACGTCAGCGTGTAGCCGGCTCGGCGCAACGCCATGCCGGGAATTGTGTGGCAGAATCTCGACCCGGTGACCATGTCGCGCCTCGGCGTCGACCTCATACGCGAAGAATTGGCCCGTCGACAGCTGGACATCACAGGTTCGAAAGAGGAGCTCTTTCAGCGTTTGCAAGCCGACATTCAGCAGCAGCGTGAAGCTACCCCCTCGGTTGAAACGAATGAATTCGCCTCGACCGCTGCGGCGCCTTTAACGCTGGACCCAGCCACTCTACAGAGCCTCGCCATGCTGTTCCAGCAGCTACCTCGCCCTGCAACAACGGTGACGACACTGCCAGACCTGTCATCGTCCATTCCGCAATTTGCTGGTTTGCACAGCCACAGTGTCAATACATGGCTTGACGACGTGCGACGAGTACAGCAGCTCGCCTCGTGGGACGACGCCACCACACGCCTGATCGCAGCTAGCAAGCTGAAAGGCACGGCGCGAGACTGGCATCTCGCGTTCGGCAACCAGTACAGCACCTGGACCACGTGGAGTGCCGCCCTGAAAGACACATTTTGTACAGAATTGTCCCTCATCGAGTGGCAAGAGCAGGTCATGAGGGTAACCCAGGCCCCGTCCGAAAGTTTGCACCAATATGCCTTTGCCAAGTTGAAGATCATTGAGCGTTGCCCCGTTCACCTCTCGGAGGCCCAAAAGATTGACTACCTGCTGCATGGTTTACGGGAACAACACATCCTCGCCGCCATAGCAGCCAACCGGCCGCCCACGGTAGCTGAGTTTATTTCTACCTGCCAGCCTCGACCGCCTCGACAAGAGTGCGCAACATCTGCACGCCATAGCAAGCCCGTCACCATTTGCCGGTTCTGTGTTGCCGCCGACGCAACCCTTTCGTGCCGCTAAGCCCGCAGAGCGACAGCAGCCTCGCTCAGGACAATCGACACCACAGTCCTCCCGAGGGGCCACACCAAAAACGCGCATTTCAGAGCTGCCCACCGAGCAACAAGAAGCTACTTATGCAGCTATTTCGGCACAGTACGACGCTCCAGCTTTTCGTAGTGGTCAAGACCTGTCTCAAGCTGTCTGCTACCAATGTCATGCCTTGGGTCATCTGGCATCCAAGTGCCCTACACGCACCAGCCGCTTATCATCAGCGCCTCCAACCATGCCAAAGACACAGCAGCCTCCAGCACTGCACAGTGCACCCGTTACACTTGACGGCTCACAGCAACAATGCCCCTTCTTCAACGCAACTCTCAGTGGAGTCGGTGAATGTGAAGCGTTTCCTGACTCTGGGTCCAAGGTGACATTAATATCTAAAACTCGTGTGCCTGCAAGCATGATCATCCCATGGACCGAGCCTCCACTCGTGGTGGTAGGAGGAAGCACAGTGCTACCTGTTGGTGCTGCATTTTTGAAGATATCCATTGGCCCAGCCACAGGAGTGGTTGAAGCTGCTGTTTTGGAAGATAATGTACTTCCCCTCATTATAGGTGAGGACTGGTTCTCAGCAGCACAAGCACGCCTTATATTCGAGCCGCCAAAGCCAACGCAGTTGCAGCATACAGCCACGAATAGCACCATTACCGCAAACCAAAAGCTAGGCCCAAGAATGGCAAATGCTGTGATCCCAACAAGGTCCGTCCTTTTTCCTGAAACCAGGCCCAGTTCCAAAGACTGCCTACAACGCCAACCACGCCAACTACCACTACGCCAAAGCCCGCAACGCCATCGCCAACTACAACAAAGCCCACCACGCCAAAGACAACCACGCCAGCGCCCACCACACCGAAGCCCACATCGCCAACACAAACTACGCCAAAGCCCACTACGACAATGGCCACGATGCCGACACCCACTACTACCACGCCAACAACAACGCAAGGCACGACCGCTAGTTTACAGCCTCATCGAGCAGCTTACACCATCCACATTTAGGGCTTTACGTGTGTCATGCTTGACATCTCGTTTGGTTAATGAACCACGAACGGTGCACGTGTCCCAGCTTAAGCCTTATGTACCACCAGTTTCTCCAGTGACCGAGCAACAGCCCGCCGTCAATGCAGAGCCCACGCCTGCCTCAGGAGCAAATGTTGTCGCCTCTACAGAGCAGCAACAGCCTCAACGGCCTCAACGCACTCGATGTCTACCGAGCCACCTCGACGGCTTTGTGCTTGAGTGAAATTGCAGCGTTTCCGCACATGTGTGTGAGTGTGTTATCGTGCGTGTGACAGTGTGCAGAAGCAGTTGACCAAGAGACTTGGTCAGTTAGACTGGGGTGGGATGTGAGCGCCCGCATGTGCCGCCTATCTTATCACTAGCGCCACCTACAGCGCTGCTATGCCGACTCAACACCAAGCCCAAGCGAGGGAGGGGTCAGGTTCGCTACCGCCGCCGCGACGGACGGTCACGGTTTTGGCGCGCTTCACTATGTTCTTTAATAAATAGTTTGTTACCTTGCTACTCTCGCCTCGGCCTTCATGCCTCAGCCATCACGCCCAGCCCTCACACTACAACACGCGTAAACTTTTTTCATTATGCTGCGGCCGTTGAAACGTTCAGGCCATAGAGTTTCCTACAATACTTACTAGAGGGAACTCTGGCGCTAGTGTCTATGGGAGCTGCAACGCATGACGCTTCAGCCAGCATGGGAATGATGGGTAGTACACAAATTTGTCTAAACTTCGTACTTTCGGCTCCGTTTGGCTCCGCGTCGGCTGCATCCGCTTTGTCGCAAAACGAAGTTCAGCAAAAGTCAGCAGTTTCACTTCACTACTTTAACCCTTTTAGGCTCACCAATTCAAATCTGCTCACGAAGTTCACAACGGTCTATTCTTTTATCCGAAACAAAAGCCAAAACACACAATAAACAAAGCCACAAGTACGTTTGAAGCCGCAAGCACGAAGACTAGGCAAATTTGTGTACTACCCATCATTCCCATGGTAGCTGAACGATCGCAGCGCCAGAGTCCCCTCTAGTTAATTTTAGGAAACTCTATGGTTCAGGCCACACAAAACATTACGAGATGAAAGCCAGCGGGCAGAATGGCGGAAAGCATGCCTGGGATCCCCATTTATACCCCGACTCGTCACTAATTTAAAAGCAGTATAAACGTTCACCACTCACCTGAAGTGACCGCTGAATGAAACGCCAGGAGCGTAAACAGAAAAACTTGTGAACGATGGTCCAAGAATATCCGGAACTATGTAGACAAGCGTGATCAAATGTTCGACAAAGCACGCACGTTCACCGGCACAAAAAACGGCGGGGCGGCAGGCTCGGGCAAGCTTCTATTGCTTCTATAGTGCTGTGTCTCAGTAAGTGGAACTAGCGAAGCATTTGCCACCGTAACTCTGTAGCCTCCACAACGCTCCGCTAGTAAACGCTTGTCGGCTATAGCGCGCTCTTTTCTCACAAAATGCGCTGCAGGGAGACACGGCGGCGCTGCAGTCGTTTCTTTTCCGGCGTCAGTCCAGATCTTGGTGTGCTTTGTTCCGTTGCAGCACTGTAGTGGTTTCGTAATCGGAGAAAGGGGTGCGCTGAATGTAGTTTATTCTTCGTACGGACGCGCACGTTGCATTTTTTGTAGAAGGCGCGACTGCGAAAGGCAGGTTATACCCTAACGGTTTAATTAAGTTTTTTTCTCATTTTTATTCGCTTGCATTGCCACGGGGCTAAACATTCAAAATGAGTATAAATACATGCACGAAGGACCGTTTGAGGCAAATACGACATAAGCCATTTATCAAAAGTGTAGTTCATGTCCCCATTAACCTGGAAACGGTGTGTCTTATTGGCTTTTGTATTAAGAGCTTCTGTTTTCTATATAATGTGAACGAAAGAGAAAAAGGTGAGAACTGGTATAACAATTTACTTACGTCGGCGGAGATGAGAAATGCACGGCGGTTTTTTTTTTCTTTTTGTATACTATAATTTTATGTGTACAAGTCGTCTAGCTTAACAAGGCGAAAGGCGTAGATAATCTATTTTTTCTTCGATATAATCTCCAAGAAAAAAAAGAGCGCGAGCGCACATTATTGCACAATTCTAGCGAACGGGAAAGTAATCTTAATGAAGTAAGATGTGATCAGCATTACCAGCTGGAAAGGCAGTATGAAATTGTCAGAATTTAAATAAGTCATCGTGTTGGCTAGTAAACTAGCTGGCATCCATGGACATGGATTTTCGCTCTGGCATGCATCCGCAATGCAGTAACGTCTCCGCGTGTTGCTATTCTTATGTAGCCTTCATGAAGTGGAATATTCAGCGCTCAGAAATATAAGCTGCACGGCTATGCATGGGAGATGCTGCCAAGCGCTCAAATTATTAAGCCTGTCCACATGTTCCTAAATTGATGATTTTTCCCTTAAATTTATGAGTTTTTCTGCGAAGTTCAATGTGGCTAGGTGAAACCAAAAGTAGTCCTTCCTGTGTATATATGTACGCAAGAAATGCTAACGTTTATGTACCACAGAAAGTGGGCAAGCTATAGTCACCGCTGGTCCACTGAATATGAAAAAGGGAACACACGGGCGTCAAACGCCAATTAAAGTTTCTGGACAGACGTGACTAATGATGAAGAAAGGCTTTAACGAGTCGACGGGATTAACCCCGTAATAAACATCGGGGCCGCACGTTTAAGGTTCGCTGGTTAACCATCTGTGCTGAGTGCTTGGGTGGGGATCTTTACCACATGTATAGGTATTCGTATTATATCTGATTATACCTAAAGGATACGTTAGGTGTAACATGAGGAATTGCGCATGCGGTCTCGGGGCACGCCACACTGGCCGACTCGTCGCGTCCTTGATTAAAGTCTACACATATGCGCATTAAGTATATGAATGGAACACACGATCCAGATACGACATTGCCTCAGCGTCTTAAGTGGAACAAGTGGCAAAGCACGCCATTCGGTAACTGGAACCAATTGCTGCTTTAGGTTAAATATGACCTGTTCCACTTAACTAAGCAAAAACTAAAAGAAAAAACAGCTAATGTTCCGGATAAAGCACGTGAATCAACCCAGTTCCACATAAGACCCATGTCTGTTACGGTTAACTCACTTCGAACACTGTGTTAAGTGGAGCCTATGTGGAAGAAGATTAAGAGTGTAGAGAGGATTTAGAGTGCTACATGTTTAGAAAAATTTATTATGAAAACTTCTCACATGGTACAGTTCAAAAAACCGTTCTTCAAAAGTACCAGTGGTTTGTCTGCTAGATGTTCGTAGGGATGATACATCACAGGCGCCCTGGTGTTACGGCCGTCTAGGAGCCCCCACGCTGAAGAGGAGAGGAAATAGAGCGCCAGACTTTGCGAAAAAGTTGTGTATTGAAGTGAAGCAAGATATTTTTTATTTCATAAGATTTTAATAATTACATTTCAAGGCGAAAATATGGAACATCGACACATATGTTCCTGTCAACTCTTTGATTCGCATTATGAAATAAAAGATGTGTGTACAGGGATGAGGTGCGTCAGACAGGCCTCTAGCCGACGTTTTGATGGATGTACTTATAAGGGAGCTTTCGAATAGCGTACGCTAAGTTAGCGTTAGCGGCCCTCTATTTCCGTCACTTAACGGGAGCCCGCAAGCGGTTAGCGTACGACGCATGCGCAGTTGCGCGAAAAGCCAACGCAAAGCTTTGCGTACGCTATTCGAAAACTGCCTATTTTTGTGAACGCATTTGCCGAAGGCTCCCTTAATCCAGAAAGCCGTTGGCGACCACTGCTTCCCGTGCCTGCTTCATCAGATTGCGCTGATATAAGCGCAGTAACATGAGGAGCGTGATCGGTGGAAATCTGTAGTACGAATTCAAAGGGACGACGATGTCTTGATTACGAAGTCGCTATGCGCGAAAACAGATTGCAGGTTTTGGTAACTCCGAACGTAAATTTCTCTTTCTGCTGACGGCAGAGCGGGAACTTTGGTGTAGTACACGAGGACTGGTCTAAAAAAGTAGTGATATTGCCACAGTTTTCTTGATGCTGAGTAGTAGGAATTTTTTCCTCCGACATATATTAGCCGTTTTGACCATCACAGGGTATTACCTTGACAATGTTCTGGGCCCGTATTCACAAGAACGCCTTACGCTAAAAATGTTCTTGAGGAAAAATGTTAGCCAATCCTGGTGCCGGACATATCATTAGTGAAGCCGGCCAGTCAATGGCAATAGTCATTTACAAAAGATGAGCTTTGTGAATTCAGCCCCTGTCCTTCATTTTATCGGATCTGTGCACGTGCTGTCTTGTGTCCGTGTGCATGCCCAGTCTTTTAACGCGAATACGTACCAACTAGCTCAGCTCTGTTATTCTGTGTTGGTGGAAATAATATTTTTCACGAAATCTTACTTTCAGTAACTCCCCTGAAGTGCTTCCCAATCGTCCCTCGTAGAAAGCGTAAACCTCCCCTATAACGCGTGCGAGGCGTTTTAATTTCTGACAAGCATGCCGCGCTTGTTCAGAGCGGCTCCTTTGAATGTCCTCCTTTATTAAGCCATACCAGTATTGGACCAGCTATAATGGGTATTCATCATTTTGGCTGTTTCCTATTCCTCGCGTGCGTTTCCGTCAAGGTCAACGACGACAAATGAGCGAGCATTAATGAACGACCGAATGAATGAACTGACCATCTGAAGGCCGGCCGGGCATGTGGCGACTTGCCACAGACCACTGGTCTTACGCGTCTCGCTCATCTTCCGAAGAATACCTTCTGGAAGCTGCGTGTCTCAATCCGACAATCTGTATTGTCTCGTCGAGGAAAGAAGCACGAAGACTGACTGCCTCGCCTCTCCAACGCAGCCCGCGACCAAGGTGTGCGAGCGAAAGCCAACAACGTCGTTTCGCACTCGGTCATCCACCACACCAAGGGCGAGCGTCACGTATCGTCGCAGGTTGGGCGCAGTATACGATCCTCCTCCTCACCTTGCAATACCACAGGGAAGAAGAGAAGAGAAAGGGCGTGTGCGTACGGGGCGAGAAGAAAGAAAGAAAGAAGCTCGGCAGGGAAGAGAGACTCTCGCAACAAGCGGTCCAGCAGTGCCAACGTAGATGGCGATCCAGATAGAAGCTCAGCGCGGACTCGCCGAGCGGCCTTTGCCAACAGGAGTAACAGGGCGTTTCATCCGCGCCTCTATGACCGCCAGTCGCGTGGCTGCATCACCGCGCGTCGGACCGCGGTGAATCGCGCTCCCCTTCGTGGCCCTCCCTTCAAAGTGTGCTACTACCTAAGGATCCCGGGGGTGGCAGTCACTTTCTCCGCGTGGTGAGATACTCTACCCAAGTGGTGCGTGAGCGGTGACGGGACGTGCTTCTCGTCGTCGAGTTCATTCGGACGTTTTGTCAGTATCTCTCTGGCGCTTCGCGCGCGCACTCCTGCTGCGACAATTTGCGTGCCCGCGCTTTCAAGCGAGCCTGGCATCGCGCGGCGTCTCGACGGTTGTTTTGTTTGAGGTGTGATACGGACGGAGAGAGTCAAGCGCTGCATTGACGACTCGGCAGGTGACATCTACCAGCGGATGATAAGAAAGGACGGGTGAGTTGCGGCTTTTTGAGTTGCGAATTTATAGAACTGAAGGAGGCAGAATTGACTTTTCTTTTCATGGTTTCGAAAGATATGTGAAAATGTCTTTTCGATAGGTTAAAAAATATACGTGTAAGACAGTTCCGAGTGTGACTTCAGGTTCTTGTGCAGTGTTACGGATTCTTTTTAACGCTCTGCTTAAATTAGGTAAGAAGATTCAGTGATAGCGGGCCCCCTAAGGAATAGCATTTGAAGGCTGCTGAGGGTTGAACAAAACGTGTTCATCACATAATCGAAATGCGAACACGCGCTTAGCAAATGATGCTACACGGTCAAAGCTTCTTCACATAACACTGTAATAGCGATGGCTTGTAGACACTGACTGAAACCCTTAATTGTATTTCGTGACATGGGATCTAGCGGATCACATGAATAAACGTGCAGCGTAGCAGGTGGGGAAGAGGTGACGCACATCTCTGCGCTGTAGCTATTAAAGATGCATTGCCTTTAAAATATATATATTCCTAGAGGCTGAGGGGAACAGCGCAAAAAACGGGACGGAGAAAGATTGAGCACACGACACTGTTCCCCTCAGCATCATGTACCAACTGGGCCTTCAAGAAACCCTTCTGCAATTTATTCCTAGAGGGTTACGCACTTCAATGCACCCTCTGCCATGACCTTTATCCAACTTGCACACCTCAGCACAAGAATAATCTCTAGGGCCGTCTATGCGTACGGTGCGACTGCCTGCACACAAACGTACTGCATTTTTTCCAAAGGTTGTGGTTCCATCAGACGAACATTTCTTGAACACACGGGTATATACAACGCCACCAGTCAATTCCTGATGGCGCATGTCGTGCACGAAAAATCAACATTCATGAGATTAAATCTAGTCCGTTCACGAAGGACGTGAACAAATAGCTGATGCTTTTGTATTCATGCAGTTCGCGGCCTTCTGTAAAACACGACACTCTCAATAATTTCTGCTTGTATCAGCACATCGCACCCGTGGCTCATGTTGTAAATTGCTGAACCTTGTTTTCAGACAAGTGGACGTGTTCTCCGTTTATTTGTGTGCTATAATAGTCGGCGGATATCTTGCGAAATTTTTTGCCAGTAATGCGGTGATAGCCCACAGCTCATCTTTCTGAATTTTGAAGAATTGATACGCGAACAAGAGAGATAGACGCCTTGAGCGGATGATTCAGCTTTACTATGCGTGCTAATAAAGCGGGAAGGAATGCAAATCAGGAATCCAGAGGACAGCATATTCAAGATTCGATCGAAAAAGAAGTGCGCAGGTTGCGCGAGCGGCGCAAGGTTAGAACCCACTAATAATAATAACAATATCTGGGGTTTAACGTCCCAAAACCACGATATGATTATGAGAGACGCCGTAGTGGAGGGCTCAGGAAATTTCGACCACCTGGGGTTCTTTAACGTGCACCTAAAGCTAAGTACATGGGCCTCAAACATTTTCGCCTCCATCGAAAATGCAGCTGCCGCGGCCGGGATTCGATCCCGCGACCTGCGGGTCAGCACTCGAGCGCCATAACCACTAGACCACCGTGGCGGGGCAAGGTTAGAACCAACAGCGGAGATAGTGTTAGACCTAGCTAAGTTTTGCTAGTAATGCCAAGCTTTTGCTAGAGATACCAAGTTTTTGTTAGTAGTATTAAGTATGGCTAGACTTGGCTATTCTTCTCCTG
The DNA here is from genome assembly GCF_013339695.2 of Rhipicephalus sanguineus. Classification (NCBI taxonomy): domain Eukaryota; kingdom Metazoa; phylum Arthropoda; class Arachnida; order Ixodida; family Ixodidae; genus Rhipicephalus; species Rhipicephalus sanguineus. Next base: position 59,351,106 of record NC_051179.1, read on the forward strand.
TTTCGCTCGGTTCCCCACACTACGCACACAGTCCTCAGCAGCTTGAAACTTGATTTTATCAGCTCAACCCAAAATATCAGCCTACATAATTAGGCAGAGCTCCACTTCATTGTGTATTGGAGGATGACTCAGACGAATCTTGAAAACCCCCAAATAATAAATCTAGGCTTTCTTTTTGTTTAGATTCGATTTTTACTTTTCGCGCGCGGTATTGAAAGTGGTTGCACTGGGCGCCGTTCCTGCAAATTCAAACTTATCACGTTTCAAAACGCCTCGCTGAGTCACATGAGTCCAAATACAAAATAGGGCTGTGAAATCTGTAACGTCACGCTAACATACCGGTACTCGAGTTCTGGAATTAAATTTAACAAAGAACTAAACTAAAACAACAGAACTTTACCTGAGTTTTTGTTCTAATAACCAGCCTATTATCGCACGACACACTAATAATCAGCACAAACCTTTTCAGCGTTTATCTATATAGTGCATCTTTAAACAAGAGACCTTAGAAAGAAAGAGAGAGAGAAATAATTGAGGGAAAGGCAGGGAGGTTAACCGGAATTGAAACATCTTATTTGCTACCCTAACCTAGGAGGGTGGTGAAGGCGAAAGAAGAGAGGATACCATGGAGATCCCATGCAACTCTTTCGAACACCCTACAGACGCATATAAGCAGTATTTCGGAGGCGTAGACACCGCAGCCTACTCAAAGCTTTTTTAGCCCTGCGCATTCTCCATCAATCTTCGCGCAAGCAGCACATGTAGCGGTCACACATCGCCGAGCCTAAGCACGGAGTACGGCGGTCAGCGACACCGTGTAAAAGTGTGCGTGACAGAATTCTCGAGCAGAGCGTATGCCGAACATAAGGGGCGTGCGAGTCATTTCTTTTCGCCTCGATCGCCTTCGCACCCAGCGTGACCAACGTCTAATTTCCGCGTGTGTAAACTGACGTGACCCATTTCTTTTGAAATTCACCTCGGCCTTGAAAGAGCGGCGAATGTGTATCGAAGGGCGGCTTCGAGATGTCAGGTGTGAAGAGGCTGCGGCATCTATTTATGGCGTACATCGTGCTTTAATGAAAGCATAGATGTATAGCTTTCGGCATCGCATCATGAAGAGTGTGCGTCTATCTATGCTTGTTTCTTTGTTTTTGTTTTTAACTCTTGGTTTGCCACGCATGAAATGTAAGCATGTGCCCTCATTCATCACTGACAGTTGCTGTATTTTCTCACGGAGGTTTAGATGACCGATATAGTAACTGACAGTGCGAATTGACAGTTGTACAGTCGTATGTTGATACAGTCAGAGACATATATAGTTCGATTAATATAAATCCAGCGATAAAAGTTTCATTGAAGAAGGCAGAAAGATGTGATTGGTAAAGTGCGACGAGGTTTCCAAATGAACTCTTTGTCACATTGTGCGCACATTTTCTTGAAGTCTCAAAATGACTCCAAAGTGAGCTGGTTGGTCAAAATGTTGAACAACGGTTACTCAGAGCAAATGTGTTCTTAAGTTTCTTCTTTTTTCCAGCTGATACTTTACTAAGAGGGAGCAAGATAAGAAGAAGAAGAAAAACCGGAGTAGGATGTGATCCAAGTTGAGGGAAAATTGGGGGACGCTTAAGCTTCGCCTTTAAGAGCTCAACGCGATAGCGATATTCTGTTCCTACTGCGCAGTTCGAACACTACGAGGGTTTAACAGAATGCGCCCACTAAGGCGTGTGCCTTATGTAATGGGTAGCATGCTTTAAACCAGGAGCAATTATGCGCGAGAAACTTCTTCGAAGTTGCGATGCACCCACTACGTGGTCTTAAGGGAATACGCGCACTAATGTGTGCGCCTTTTGTAATGGGTGGCTGTCTTTAAACCACGAAGTCGTTATGATATTGGCATGGTGTGACGCCCTATGGCAATGTACACTTGTACCACGCAATATTACTGCGATATTACATCTCGTACTGTGACACCTGTATACAGGACGCGTATTTTTGGGAAGCATGAAAGTTACTTTCAGTGCAGCTCCAAGCAGAGGCGTGGCTGTGTGATAGAACACCTGCTTGCCACGCAGACGGCCTGGGTTCGATTCTCATTCGGACCCAACATTTTTATTATTTATTTTATTTGCAGCTTTTTCGATTTTTCGGTCACGGACATGATGATGATTTTTTGCTCACAACCAACGGCCCCGACGCAGACAGCGCAATTTCTGCGATACGAGCTCTTTAACGCTATCGCGTTAAAAAGTTACCTGCGGTATTTAATTATGTCATGTGGAATCGCTGCGAGAACGTCGCGTGTGTGACAACTGAATACATGAAAACAATTGATGAAAATTTTCACTTGGTTACATGCACCGTGACTGAGACAAAGACAAAGGTTATGTAGACGCGTACGAGCAGAGGAACTAACCAGTGAATTTTATTTGTTCCCGTTACTGTTCACGTTGCACACGTAATTGTTGTGCAACATTTGCGAGAGGACACGTGAACTGTTTTAGTTCCTTGTGGTCAAATAAGTGATTACACCGCTTTAACATGCTTTAGAAATATTTTTTTTGTCCCTTACTCTCCCCCCCCCCCCCCCCCCAATTGCCTTCCTCCACAGCCCATAAGCTCCTAGTGCCATCTCTCCTAAAGTCCTCTTATCGTCTTTAATCGATGTCGGTATCAGGCGTTTCCACTGCGGCTGCTGTCTAAAAGAGTTTAACAAAACTTAGTATTCGGCGCGATGGTACATAGCTCTTGGGAACATTAAAGCGCAGAACAGACATTCACATAGAACGTCCCGTGTCTCTCCTTCTATATGAATGTATATTCTTGCAATTTAACGTTGCCAAAAGTCTAAAGGAGCTCATCTACTTTAAAAGGTAATCCCACGAGCTCAACTATTAACCAGTGGCTATATGTACCGCTTTTTTTAAGAACTCATTTTTATTTGGAGATGTCGTCTGACAGAAGCACGTCTTTGGTTGGCGGAACGCAACAACATTACTTTTTTTTATTGACTAGTTTTCTGTTGAATATTAACTGCTCGAACATCGCCACACGTTCTTTAAGTGTAGGCGACTTTCCTCTCTCCTCTTTCGCTCTCGCAAAACTACACAGAAAATTGGTCGCTAATGTTATGGCATCGCAACAGTTACTGCACATGCCCAAGAAAATAACGGCTTGCAATATTTGAGCCAATATCCGTTGCCGTATGCTATGCTTTCAGTACAGCAGGACTACGGTGCTGAAAAACGTAGACGAACAATAATCAAACACGCGCGAAAGATCAATCACTTTATCTTACGGCTGTTTTGCGCCCTGTTGCAGTCCGAGAAGAACGTACTCGATTGACTGCCGGTAGTTATGGCTGAAGACCGTTGTTTCAGAAAGAAGAGTGACACGGTTCCAAAAGAAGTGAAACAGGCAAGAAATACAGGATAGAGACCATTTACGCGCGTTATTAAGTGCGCTCCACTCAGTTTTGACTGCGTGATCGAGAATATTCCGAATGGTGCATCAGAAAAGGCCCTGAGTGAAGTGGTGTCGCGGCGATCTCAAGCGTATGAAGACAAAGCTAGTAAAGCGCTGTTATAAAGTCATCTGTAGTCTCAATATTGCCACGCGCACTTTTTGTATCTCTAGGTAACCGGTCCATTACACGTATAACGACTGCCTTTCGCAAACCGCGCCCGAACGTCTGCGAACCTTCCAGATTATTGTAGAATCGTCTGATCGGCTTGAGCGCGTAAACGCGAACAGTTGAGTTTATTCTGGAACTAGCGCGGCCACCAGCGATAAGACTCGAATGTTTGATGCCGCATGTATAAAAGCTGACGCCCCTAACCGCAGATCAGGTTACCGACAGCCGACGCTCTGTTGCCGCTAGCAGTGCACAACGTGTATTGCTAGTACCGTGACTTTACATTTTCCGCGCACAAGTTAGCCCATATAAAGAGTTTCGCCTTGAACCTACCGACTGCCGCCTTCTTCACCGTCACAGCAATGTTACAATATATGTGAAAGTTGTTCCCTCGTTGTTCACTTTTACTATATTTAAATATTATGCATATGACAGGAAACCGCTGAACTGCTCAAGGATTTATTTTATCAACAAGTCATCCGTTCATTCGCACAACCTATAGCTTTTTTGTACAAATAATTTGCATATTTTGTTGTTATAGCTCGTGAGCTTAGATTTTGCTGCTCGTTGACGAATCCAAGGTGGTCAAAATGAATCATGTAGTCGCTAACTAGGGCGTGCCGTTTAATCGTATTGCTGCTGTGACACGTAAAAATCCAGAATTCATTTATTCATTTGCACGTAGGAGCAGAGGAGGAGCCGGCATCGCTGCGATAAATCGCACCCCCTAACACACACACACACACACACACACACACACACACACACACACACACACACACACACACACACACACACACGCGCGCGCGCGCGCGCGCGCAAGCACGCACGCACGCGCACACACACACACACACACACGCAAGCACACACACGCAAGCACGCACACACACACGCACACACAAACGCACGCGCGCACACACCCACACACACGCGCAAGCACGCACGCACGCACACATACACACGCACACACACACACACACACACACACACGCACACACACACACGCAAGCACGCACACACACACACACACACACAAACGCACGCGCGCACACACCCACACACACGCGCAAGCACGCACGCACGCACACATACACACGCACGCACACACACACACACACGCAAGCACGCACGCACACATACACACACACACAAACGCACGCGCGCACACACCCACACACACGCGCAAGCACGCACGCACGCACACATACACACGCACGCACGCACGCCGGTGTGTATGCATGCGTAATAAACAGGTAAAGGGTACGCCGACTTGGGAATCATTGTTACTTCAACTCATAAGTAAGTTCCTCGAACTTCGACGTATGCCATAATCGTTTTGCTCAGCAGACACAACAGGATAATGACTACAACGTGTGAACATTCCAAGCGTTCCATATTAGCGACCACCGCGGACGACCTGTGACCGGAGTGTGTCACTCGATCGGCGCACAAGTCATTTCCTGGCGACGTATGACACAACAACGACTGCGCCCAGTGGCACGGCCGGCGGGCCATGCTCTGCTTGACGCGGTGTCGCTGCGCGCTTCCGTCCGAATATGCACGCAATGTATAGACGAACAATGGGCGCATAGCAGTTTTCTTCTGTGTGTCATTGGCTTCGCTGCACGGACGTTGTCGGGGCGTGCTTGGCACGCACCGGCGGGCGCAGTTTCCGCATGCGTTTCGCACTTGCACGCACCTTCCGTTATGTACTATTTGACACGTACCGCCACAGCGTGACGGGAGGCGGGTCACCGTACCGTTTATCCGCATCACCGATTTGTGCCGATGTTATACTGCGCGGACTACGCCGTTTCGCTTGTGGGACACGGTTTCTTTCTTTCTTTTCTTTCTTTCTTTCTCAAGCGACAAATGAAACGAATGCTTCGTGTACAACATACGGGCTGGTGATCGTATTGTTGTGGCTTCTATTACGACGCCACCATCGGTGTGTAGAATCTCGATTGTTGCAGCGTCTTAATGGACGTCACCATAATCGATTCTATTGTATTACGTCGCGTGCCTATGTGCGCTGTATTTTACATATATTTTTTTTGTTTCCTATGTGAATAACCGTTAGCTTACTGTTTTCTTATTTTTTTTTCCTTCATGCACGCCTGCATACGCAATGGGGTGTGCTGTCTGAGAAGCGCGCTTTGTGGGCCAGGACCACCAATGTTAGTTTCTCGCTAGAATTCTCGGCCAAGGATCACGAACCGCTCTGCCAGGTTGGTGCAATTGTATTTGTCGTATTATTGTGCATAGCAGTTATTTAATACGTGCAGTGAATAATCGGATATGTGAGTGTAATTACAGAGGTAAAAATGAAGATATGAAACGATACGTACACACATTAGAACTGCCCTGTAACCAGACTTCAATTATTCGTTGCAGGTTTATTAAAAAATATATATAAAAAGTAGTGACTTCATCACAGCTTTCGTGCGAGATTGTTTGAGGTACATTATGCAGAGATGCCCAAAAAACAATCATCATAGCAACGTTGGACGAAGAGAGAACAAAAACGCGTACTGTCGTCATGACGTGGTCTCGCTGTCCAGTTGATAAAAATGCTGCTCCTTCCGAGCTTGATAGCCTCAAATTAAATCAACCAACTTACGATCACCATATATCTCTTCACTTTCGCGGTACAAATAAAGTTGACGTTATCCTTTTTTCTTGTTTTTTTTTTTCGACAAGGACTATACACGGTATCAATGGGCTTTTCTGAGGACGATGCATGCGATCGAGGTCGTAAATTCTTGTCCACTCCACCGCAATGTTTATATGGAAGTCTACTACAACACTGATTTGAGACCATCGGGCGGAGTCTTTGTTTGAAAAGCACTTTGTTCGCTCAGATTTCTAGTACCGCATACGCCCTGCTCAAGTAACGATTGTCTATCGCGCTTAATTCACGTAACACAAAATTCAGGCAACTCAAGACAGCTGAATTGGGTCAACAGAAAAAGATAATATGGAGGAAAGTCCACTTTCGAGCGAACAATTAGCGCGACTGCGTGGATGTAGAACGGCAAGATAGCAATATCCTCATTTATATTTGTCGATTTTTAAATGCTTTATTTTATGCCACATTCAGTTTCACGGGCTTCTGCAGTCGCTGAATGTACATCAACTCGAGTCTCACTTAGCAAACTTATCGTTGGACTGTGCTCAGTTGATACAGAGCTGGTTGTCTCTCGTCAAGCACTTGTTCCTCACAGACGAAGCGCTGATACTGCAACTAGGCCAATCGGTCAAGTTCAGTATAGCGGCAGAGGACCAGGTTGTTCGAGATTCGTGTTGCGCTGAATGCGCTAAGATATGCACGAACCCGTTGGTATAACGTGCCAGTTTTGAGGTCGCCGGACCAGCGTTCGAGTGGCGATGTAACAAGCTACGCAACTGCGGCGACGAAGAACCGACGCCTTGGGGAGTGTGATGTAGTAAAAGTGAACGGGGGTGACGTGTCAGATTGAGGTGGCCTCCAAAATCGGTGCAGCGCTTCTTCGCAATTATAAGCGTTTTTGTTCTGTTGTTTCTTGCTTTTTTTGCAAACAAAAACGGGGGAAGGGGCGATATTTATTACGCAAAGCAAGGTGCATAAAGTCATCAGCAAGTCTAGCCCACAAGCATTTGAAGCAATACCATATAGTTACCTTAAAGGGCACCAAACAACCTTTGAAACTAAAAAAAAAAGAGCATGTTGTTCTCTCCATACGTTTCTAGTCTTTTATGCACAATTTGCGACGCCAGCAGTCTGTTCACGTCACATAATGAGAAAATAAGCTCTCGACTGGTCCCTGTACGAGGAATACAAGTTGTGAATTGTCCGCTACCCTGCTTTGCCATGTGGTCGTACGCCCGTTCTGCGTTGTCTCGCATGGCTATCGGGCGCGATCAACTTTCACTTCGTTTTGTGCGTTTTCGACTACGCAGCCTGAGATAACAGTCATTGAAGCCATAGCACCGAAAACGTAGGGACGTGCGCTTCCTCGTTCCCTGAGCTTTCAGCGCTATGGCTTCATTGAATGTACCCAAAGCAAACTAGGCCAAAATTCTGTTCTCTTGAGAGGTATAAGCGCGCAGCCGAAAAGAGCGAAATCACGATATGTTCAACGCTTAGCGCTGGCATTGTCCACGTCTTTTACGGAGAAATAAGTGGCGACGAGGAGATAGCGCCTGTAGTAAGGGTAGTGACGGCGAGGAAGGAACCACTCTTTCATCTTTTAACTCGGAGTGATTTAGGGGCCCTTTAAGGGGTGGCCGAGACAGACCGAAAAAGAATTCATCCGTACGAGCGGATAAGGCATCAACTATAAAGTGCAGATATTGAACCCCGCGCGTCTTTTATGCTTGTGTGCATATCCCAACCACGAGCCATGAACCACGACTCGAACCACGCGAAGTTCTGACTTTAGTGCTTGTTTAGATCTCTTTCGCCCTACTACCCGTCGCAATTTAGGCGACACAAAATCCTATAGATGGATAGACGTCGACATGCATCGACGCATAGAGTGCGGCGCGCTGTTGTCACCCGACACGTGCGCAATGATTGTCTCAAAACACGCCTGCCTGTCACAGTTCCCCGAGTTGGTCTCCACTTTTCACCTCACCGTCAAAGGCACGTCGCCCGGCCGAGTTCACGTACGTCAACGTAGTTTGATCCACTATGAGGTCGCGTGTGTCCCCAAACAAACAAAACACGCTCACCTGGCGTCCGACACTTTCGGTAGCTGCCTCTCTGAATCGGGGACACAGAACAACGTGCAGGGATTAGCCGATTCGTCGCTTCTAAATCGGGGTCCCGAAACGGCTGTTCAGTGTAAGAGTTCACCCACCGCGCGACGTCGACCTCCTTTCGCCGCCAGATCGAGCTGCCCTCGCTTAACAGAAAAACAATCAACCAGAAAGACAAGACAGAAAAGACGCTGACGTCTGTAACGCGGAACTTTGATCTGTTTTGAGCACGGGATGATAACTTCTATGTTTCTTTTTTTTTTGTTGTTGCAATGCAGACTTGCCCTTAAGGCACGATGCTTGGCGTAAATATGTGTATTATATGTGTGCTGCAATGCCTGTGTTGTGTATGAATTCAAGCAATCTATTGGTATCTGTTGTGTATCTAATTGTCATGGCTGGTCGTGGTTATGTGCAACTTTGGTATTGAGTTTGGTTGTATGCAGCTGCAGCACCTCCATCTGGCCCTATCGAATAAACATCAGTTGTGACATCGTCAATAAAAGGAAGTATACTCCGAAAGATCTTACTTTTTTTTTTCGACATAAGAGTCAGACAGACCGATTCGGGAAGAACTTTTACGAATTCTCCGTATAGCCTCTCATGTATAGCCTCTCACAGATTCAGTGAGCTTCCACTAAGCCTAATGAATTCCCTTTAAAGGAAATCTACATAGGATACTTATTATCACAAATTTAGCACATGCGGCGCGAGTCAAGCTTTCAGCGCAAAATGAAGGGGCGGGGGAGGGGGGTGAAGTAATACGGGTATGTGATCTACATCTACAACAGTCCAACCACACAGGCTTTCGTGACACCATGACACTACGTAACAAAGAACGCGTCTTCCTCCTCTCTAAACAGACTGGACTACGATTCTCTTATCTTAAAAATGTTGCCTTTTAAGTAACGTAAACGAAAGATAAGCAGTTGCATTTCGAAATCCAACTGGTGTAACACACGTTCACCTGAAACAAACTAATTCGCGCATTGAAAGCAGGTCCCGTTTAAGATTAACAGCCGCGCATGAAATAAGTACCGGTCCACTATGACTTAAACACCGAGAACTCACTCATAAAGACAAATCTTCACAAGCACTTCCTCCTCAAATAAACCGGCGAGAAATTGGTTCAGGAACAATGCTGCGTATAATCCCTGGCGGTCGCATGGAGGCTTCGGTTTACGCTCCCCGCTCGCCCGTCCGTTTAGCATCTATGACATAACAGGTTGCGTCAGTCGCTCAGGCGGACATGAACGCTTCAGTCTAGGCTTTGGCGGAAAAGCCCCTTCTCTCATTCGCCATAACACCGCTTCTATGTATTGCTGCCATTTTTCACCACGGCCGGGGAAGCTAAGCCGAACAGTCATTCATTCCGTGTGAGCGGGGACTCGAAATGTAGAACAGGAAACATTCGCCACCAAGGTTACTCCGATATATAGACAAGAGGAACCGATAGCCGCCCAGTGGGTGCCTGCATAATGGACAACCAGCGGCGTAAGTATGCATACGCAATATTGCGTTGCGATGCTCGGGGGAAGAAAAAAAGAAGTAGAGCGTGCCCATGCATGCTGACGGTTCGGAGGCGTGGCGTGCGAGCCGCTTTCCGTCAAGAACAATGGCGTTTCGTCACTCATGACGTATATACACGGCGCAAGTGCAGAAAACGGGCAGAGAGACGTATGAGGTGCGGTGTAAGGTGGGCAAGTCTTCTGAATGAAGAACGAAAGTGGGGCAAGGTGGCGCGTTTAGCGCAACGATCGAGACATGCGCGAGTCGTTTGATAAGTGGCGAAAAGTTCCGCAGCTCAAACTGCTCATGCTCGCTGGAGCGCGTGTCGTGGAGAATACGTCTCAATAAGGGATGCGAAACAACGAAGTAACATTTGAGCACTATAGTGTTGAAGCGAGTGCGATGAAACGGTCGTAAAGATTTCTCTTTATTTCTTTTTTATTATTTCATAAGCCTGCGCTGAGCATACATTGTTGAGTTCTGAAAGCGTATGGGGTCATTGTTATGTGACTTCGCAATGCCAGTTTTACTGTCGATTGTCGAAGCCGCCAGTCTCCGAGTTAGTGAGCGCCGGCTTTGCCGAAAGAACAGGTGAAGCTGCTAGCGCGCGTTGTGGTCGATATCTGTGACGGCTTTCTCGCATTCTTGTGGTTTGTATACACTCTTGCAGACGCTCTGTCGGCTAGCGAATATGGTTATGATTAGAGCAAGCTAACAGCGACGTCGAGCTCTACCGCGCTTGTCGATGCGCCGAATATCTTGGGCATAGTTAGAGCTTTTAGTTTATGTTTCCTTGCGGCCACGAAAAGCTTCTCAGATGTGGGTTAAGTGGAAGGCTGTGTAATTACGGCGGAAGATGTTTTTCCCATTATTTGCATTGTCGCTGCATCTAAATAGGGCGGCTGCGGCATTCAGTAAGGAAGGCATATATCTATGCTTATCAGATAAGAGGAATGAAGATCATAAAGATGACGATAACGCCTCATGAACTGCGTCGCATGCCATCATCGGTAATTGGCCAGGAACGAGTCGCATTGTGAGAAAAGACAGTTTGACCTCTTCCTGTATGGAGTCATATTTTTGGGAGGTTTAACGTTGCTTATTCTTCGTGGCGCATTGTGAAGAAACAATTCTCACGAGAACATTCTCAGTAATAACCGATGACACAACTCGGTGAAAACTGATGCGTTTAGAGAAGGGATTTTTTTATTAATATGGGCCCCGCGCACCTGAATCATTCTATTCCAATTACTTTACCTTCGGAGTTTCTTCACAGGCCGGGGAGACGCTCTGCCTACGTTATCGGTGCTATCTATCAACCATTCGTGAGCGATGCGTGGTATAAATTGAATATAATCCCGCGAAAGTAGTACTAAACGTCATACGGGTCCCATTTTCTGGCGCGAGAAACGTCGCCTGCAAGAGCAATGGACGCCTTTCCTCGTTCTAAGCCTTCCAGCATTCGCCCTCATCGGCGTTGATTGCTACTGTCGCTCTTGCAGCTATATAAGTACTGGCGCGTCGCCACTTCGCAGCAGATGCGCTTAATTGCACTTCTTTCTCTTTCTTTTCTTCTCATTCATTCGCACTGCCCTGACACCAGTCTAGGAGTCACGACTTTCTGACTTTCGCCGAGATGAGCCCGAGAGCTGGATATTGCGCACGAGAGAGAGAGAGAGAGAAAGAGAGAGAGAGAGAGAGAGAGAGAGAGGGGGGAGAGAGACAGGAAGTCGTCGGTGTGTACGTCCACTTTCTTGACGAGTATGCCGGGATGTCTCAAGATCGCGCGAGCATTTTCATCTGTCAAGGTAAGGTGTTCAAGGTCAAGCAATCCGCCTGTCATTCGGGCAACATTCGCTTCTTTGTATATGAATGGGCCTGCGTTAATCGCGACGGCAGTCTGCCAGGGGCTGGTACTTGAGAGACGCTTTTTGCAACAAGCAGCGCAGCGCCCGGAGGATATTTAGGATGTGAACAACTAAAACAATAATAAAAAATTGGTATATTATCGTTGTGTCAAATGCGTTATTATAATTATAATAATAATATTTTTTTAGTTCTGCGCCTGTCCTCTTAAGGATATCGACGCTGATGTTTATATTTGAGGAACGGCTATTAGACGCTTATAGTCGATGCGGTTTATATTTGGGATAATTTTTTTGATACGACCAAAACTCTCCAGATCCATGAGTGGATCAACATTGTGAGCGTTCAAAGTGCTCAAGATGATCGCCAAGCACACACTGCACGGTATTATTACGTTTTGATTTGGCAGTATAAGCTGGCCACTGTAACAAATCTTCATGAAGAAATGTACATTGTGTGAAACTATGTTGACAGATAAGAAAGAAATGCGCTACAGAAGATGAAATAAAACTCATTAGCTCGTCAATGTGACGTAACCGCGCCGTATATTTGCTGGAATGTTCTTATACGCTCTAAATAACCGTAAGCGCGGATTCCAGCCCACTGTGACGTTGAAGACGTTATTTACGATGACAGCCGGTGGCGAACAACACTTATGTACGGAAAGTCTTGTAATTTCGGCCTTCCTTGCATGGAAGACACTTGCGGACTACGGAAGTATTTTACTAACACCATGGGCCGCCATTACGAACTGCCGCGACTGCTTTAAGACTGGATGACACGTTGCCGGCTTACGTTTGTTACATTGTTTTGTGTTTTTCGTTTTATAGGACATCGGTTTAATTGCAAAGCGTGCGAGTCTTTTTTATTTTGCTGGGCGTCACATAAATTTATGTAATATAAGTTTATGTTCTGCAGGTACGTGTGTTCACGGCGTGTCATTCACTGAAGGTACGCTCTGAATCCATGTTCACAAAAAAAAAATGTTCTTACGCTAGAACGTCACGCAAAAGCACATGCTATTCAATCGCCTGCTGTCTGACGTGCTGTGAGAAGGTTCCCACCCTTCTTATGGCGGACACAACTTATGCACACAAAAGCTGTGTTAATACGGGCAACGATTTTCACACGCATCGTATTGCCACATATCGAGGCCGTCTTTTATCTTAAGTACTTTGTTTTATCAAACATCATTGCATGTTTCGTTTCTCCATATAAGACAAAACAATTTGGGCAAGCAAGAAGAACCAGTATGATTATATTCAGTTTTAGTATTCCTAAAGACACAAAATTAAGCCTTTCAGTTGGTTTTTGTTGAACTGAAGGTGCTTTTTCACGACTTAGAGACATATTCTTAAAGGTGTCATACACAGTACGCACGGACTGAAACGCGAAATTTAGGGCTAAACAACGCACGTACTTTCGTTTCCCGCGTCTACAGTTCACGTCATATCGGAGTAATTATGACTCGAATATTTACATCAGAGTCAACACCACCATTAGCTGGAAGATTTGCTGTGACATGACGCGGTGATCACGAGCTATTGCTCATAGTAGTCGTTATACTTAAAAAAAAAAACGATGTCGCGTTTCAGTTGTACTTTATATACACAGAAGAGGCACGCATAGGGAGAAAAAAAAAGAAGACGTAGACCAACCGAAATCTCCTTTTAGTTTTAATGCAAACGCGACGTAACCGGCGTGGCACCGATCTGCCCTTACCTATACGCTTTCAATACGCAGCTCGCTCATACTTTTCGTACGTTCTTTGCACGACGATTTAACGTTACTTGGCCCGCACGCATCAACGACCGGCGACGTTGTCGCAGAATTCAGAACGTGCAATAAAACTCGGTCCCGGAAGCGCACGCGAAGGAGAACGCGCGAGTCCTCCGCACGCATCATTGCGTGCGTACGTATAGACATATGCACGCGATAGAACGCCTGACCATTGTCGTCTCAATGAGAACGGGCCGAACGAACGCGGAAGGACAGGCGACGTCGCGCGAGGAACAATGATCCAATCGCGAGACCCGCTTTCGATACGCAAAGCACAGTTCACACAGCCCCCGTATGTTATTGGCATTGGTATATATGTACACACGCCGTGCATGCACCCTTGGGATACACCCTCGGGTGAAGTCGTGCCTTCCGGATTGCCGAGTTCCCAGTGAAAGCGAAATTATGCCTCCGTGTGTGTTAAGTGTCCGGGAAACTTGTGTGTGTGTGTGTGCGTGCGTGCGTGCGTGCGTGTGCGTGTGTGTGTGTGCGTGCGTGCGTGTGTGTGTATGTGTGTGTGTGCGTGCGTGCGTGCGTGCGTGTGTGTGTGTGTGTGTGTGTGTGTGTGTGTGTGTGTGTGTGTGTGTGTGTGTGTGTGTGTGTGTGTGTGTGTGTGTGTGAATGTGAGCTTCTGTGCAGGGCCTGCCACATAGATAACGCAATCAATAGAAATTTCCGACACCTCGTCGCTGTACATACATTTATTGGAGACTGCAGTACACTACAGCCTGATTCTGCGAAGCGCCTCTCTCGAACCCTACAATGTGCATTTACCGCTCTCAATCTGAATCAAATGCGACAATCCAGCGACACAGAATGCGCGGCACAGAAAAAAAGAACGTACACGCGCACAAACGCCAGATTCTGATTTCTAACCGTTGTAGCATTGCTGCTTGTCTGCTCTTTATGTATCGCATAACGAAAAAATAATCCTCATAAAGAGAGACAGAGAGAGAGAGAGAGAAAGAGAGAAACGTCGTGGCAATTCAGTGATAATATTTCTTTGTGCCCACTTATTCGCAGTGCGGAAGTGAAATTTGTATCAGAGGTCACACATTGCTTTATTTATCAGTAATAGCGTTTCACAGTGTAACGCGACATTTGGAAATTTCAGAATGCAGGTACACACATTGCAATGGCCTGCCAAGTAGTTAACGCACGCGTTCCTTTCATAATCCCACCCACTGCTTCACGCGATACCTTAAAGCTTTCACTCTGTGAAAAAAAAAAAAAAGTAGTTTCGAAGGACACGTCTCCACACATATTACATACATTCACCATTAGCGTTACCAACGGCTTTCACGCCAGTTCAACCGCCTGTGTTTGTGAAAGCAACCTTTTCAGTTCCACTCTTTATGACCGCGTACGCATACTCGGAACTGTTTACACGCGGTATGGCCGCCACTCCCATCAGCAATTATGTAAGCATAAATAATAATCTCCAGGGACAAATTCCTTCCGGCATAAGCTTGCACAACTGGAAGTTTCGTTCTCTTCAACGACCCTTCGTCTAGCGGCTGCCGCAATAAAACTGTCATTAGGTCGCGGAGAACGTCACGCCCTTTTGTTCGCGCGTTTCACCCGTCTTTGCCGCAATTTCAGTGAAACGCACAGCGACAAAGAGCCTCAGTGATCATTTCAAGGCTTCAGCCACACAGAAGATAATAGTTGAAAGAACGAAACGTATAAGGAGGTTAACACAAAAGGTCACTTAAGGGCATAAGCGGCTTCAGTGTAAGCGGCAGTTATTCTGCAGCAGCCACGAAAACCCGGACAACAACTGAGAAATAAATGATCTATGGTGCGAAAAAAAAAGGGTGTCTCTCTATTTCTTGCTTTCGTAGTGGAGCGGCAGGTTACTAGTTCAAAGGTTGAGAGCCAGCGAATTAGTGAGAGGTCGCACGAAGCGGGCCAAATGGTACAAAACAATGGAACGTAGAAGAGCGCGCGCGACGATTACATGCGGCCTGCAAAGTGTCACACGAATGCCTTACTGCAGCCAGCAGCTTGGGTCAGGCACAAAGCCACGCGAGATGGCACCCTCGGGGCGCAGACTCAATCAAAACACAATTTTTTATCGCCAGCTAAAACGGCTGCCCGCAGCAGATGGGAGATGCAGATAAACCTAAATTAGACTGACCACAGCGGGCTAGAGGACAATGCGAGCGTACTCACGAGCAATTATAGAGGTGGCTGTTACATATTACGCGCTTCTACACTATGCGAAAAGAGGGCGTGGCGAGAGGTGCTTCATAGCCTGTTGATGCCTTTCTCTCAAGTTTTTTTTTGGGGAAAGAGTGAAACCTCACAGAGACAAAGTTGATAACCATATAGTTGAGTGAGTTGTAATTGCTTTCGTGTATGCCAGCGTCTTTCTCACGTTGAAGTAAGCGGTGAGTAACACCGCGGGATATATAAACAGTAGCCCTAGATTAACGCCAGAGATATCGCGAAAGCGGCGCTCCCATGCACGTCTGCATGCCGTGAAGAGTGAGTGCGTAAATATATATACCCACATTATCACTGTGCGACGGCGGGAGGTCATTAGCGGGTGAAGGTCGGCGAAAGGCAACGAACGTCCGAGGGGAAGGTCGACAAGTGTGAATTACAGTCGTGTATATTTATGCTGGTATTAATAGGGGGAGACACGCTCGCAGGTTCAAGGACACCGGCTATGCCATAATCACGACTTGTCACTGTATGTCTTACTTTTCTGGCATCGAGCGCCGGTTCGGCTATCTATGGAATGTCGTACCGTGCTTCGATCCTCATAAGGGGTCAGAGTTCTCGCTATGGTCTCGGTAGCATGTATACTTCATGCACAGACCGACTCGAGCCGTTTATAAATGCTTTAATTTAGGAGGAGGAGAAGGAAAGGAAAAGCGGGGAGAGTTCAACCAGACGCACGTCAAGTTTGGTACCCTAATTTGGGCGAAATACTTAAGAAATAAAAAAGAGGTTGAAGGTGCTATCACGGTGGAAAATGTGTGTCTGTCCTTGACACGCATATCAGTCGATCATACTTATCATCATCAGCATCATCATCAGCATCAGCCTGGCTAGGCTCACTGCATGGCATGGGCCTCTCCCATGTTTCTCCAATGAACCTAATCCTGCGCTTGCTCAGGCCACGGTATCCCAGCAAACTTCTTAGTCTCATCTGCCCACCTAACCTTCTAACTCAAATATGAATACAATCAATCACTAAGCGATGATTAAGAGTTTACACCCAATAAGCCGGGCGTCTGCAAAGATCGGGGAGCTGACCGACAAGACGAAAATACTTCTTTTCTTACGCACGAGTGCCTACGCAACTCTCACGGACGCTTATCAAAGCAAACAAATCAAGAGAGAGAGAGAGAGAGAGAGAGGGAAAGAAAGAAGAAGATATAGCAAGAGGGCATCGCTCGCGTACGCCTCTCACGTTTGCCGGTGCGCAATCTTCGCGGAGGTAGAAGAACCGAAGCCAAAATATATTTACGCCGGCTTCGATACACGTGTGGTCCCGGCGCGTTCAGCTGGCCGCGCGCGGGTACGTAGTGTATATATATACTTCAGCTGAGAGCTGTAAACATTTCGAAGCGGCGCTCCTTGGCCATCGACGCGCATGAGCACAGGATATGGGCTCACATGCGTTTTGTGATGCTAATGTCCGCTCTTCGTCGTTGTCAGCTTCTTCTTTATTTATATAAAACTCGTTTCTTTAAAGATTTTTGCAGCTCGCCCCCTAGGTGGGCAACTGGACATGGCCGAAAGCGCACACACGCGCAAAATGCGACGATAAAAGGATGAGGAAACACGGGAAATTGTTGGCATACTTCTTGATGTTAAATGCCATCAAAACACTTTCCTTACTTTCCTAATTCTTTTTTATTATACACGGTGAAGAAGCCAATGACTTTCGCGCGGTACTGAGCTTTCGTGTCCAGGACAACGTATACGTTAACGCGGGGACATCTTCGGCTGGCCGCTTCAGAGCACTTCTGCAGCGCTGCGAATGTTACATAAACAACACCTGAGTTTCGTTACAAACGTAAACTTCCTCTCATTCATATGTTCAGACAAGTTTAAACTTGGTGCGGTATCTGAGAAAACGCACAATATTTTCTTGTAGAATGCATTCCGAGTGCGCAAGGGACATCGGATACCAAGACCGACAAACGTTTGTGTTAGTCTGCAAGTTTCTCCTACGGCAAGCGTTAATCGCTTCTTTTGTTTAGAACCTGATTCAGAAGTCAATTCTTCGCTATCATCTTGAACTTTCCCTATTTTTCTCACATGCCGCACGGCGAGCGAGCATTGAGACATGGGAATGTATTCAACGGCAAAAGTTATCTCGCTGTTTCTAGATAGACATGCAGGGATCACCGGCATCACCGCATGGTAATACGCCTACAACCACGCGCCATGCAACGCCTGCAGGTTTGATGGACCCTCGCGTAATGAGACGAACGCTGCCAAGATAACACGGTAGCCTATGGTTTACAAGCAAGTGGTGGAACGTTTTATGTAGTAGTCGACAGGGTTCTGCTCTATGGGAAGTGCTCCTGCGTGTGGTCAGTTGGCATCAGAGTTAGCCTGTCTTCGTTGTGCCAGTTTTCTAATTTGTACTTTGACTTGTTTCTCGCTGCTAGCTTTGTAAACCTAAGCTGTGTACTCATCACTAAGATCATGAAACTTTTTTTTTTTTGGCCGCTCTTGCCTGCTTTTGCGGGATTACCCACGTCAGCGAAGCAGCCCGCTTCAACTTGCAGCTCAGAATCACAGCTGGCAAACGCAATTCGTTATCTGGCATAGCAGTAAGAGACACCTTGCAACTTCGAGCCCAACAAAAGTGAATAGTAGAAGAACGGTAGGCGGTGTGGGCAGTGATGATGCATCACACCTCGCACACCTTTCGCAGCGTAGTCGCAAGTGACTCACAAGCCCGAATGGAGTTCAAAGACTGGCATGGTTACGAAGTGGCACGGCATCATGTGGGCCGCCGCCACGTAACACTCGCGTGTTCTTTGTTTTTTCTTCCTTCATACTTGTTGAGCCGTTTAGCATACGCCCAATATATATAAAAAACTGTCAGGATGATAATTGCTTTTCGCGCTTGACGAAGCTGCGCAAGCGCTAATTTTCTTATTGCACGCCTAAAGGGTACAACAGCTTCAATGAAAAAGGTTAAAAGGTCCAAATGAACCGATGACGACATTTTCCGCGAAGGAACCCAGACGGCGCCGAACCCTCGCCGACCCCTTTCGATCATAACGCGTGTCCACGCCAATACCTGTTGAAAGGCGTGGCCTGTCTCAGGCGCGCACAGCAGGATCTGTTGACCTGGCCGCCATTCAAGCCGTATTCGCGTCGATGCATGCAGTGACTGTGGGGTCGTTCAAAAGAGCACAGAAACTGTTGTTAATTACGCGACGCATGTTGACCGCAAGCACTCGTCACGTGTTACAAGCGGACCCCGCCCACCGTAATTAAGCCTCACGAACAATAACAAGTTGTGTAGCAAGGTGTGCAGCCATCTCTGTGTAGCTTTACACAGACTGTTCCAACTTGTGAACTTGTTTGTGCTGGTTAGTGTTACTGCAACAGAGCGATTAAGGAACAGGGACGGGACGGGGAGGGGGGGTACATAACCTTTTGTTCGTAGGATTGTTTGCCATTGGCTGGCAGTTCGTTAATGTTAAGCCCAACATCAAGATCCGTTAGAATCTGCCGCCTTATTACAGCGAAAGCTGTTATGAGATCATTTCACCGGCCGTTTTTGGCGCCGTAGTTGTCCGCCGCCGCCGCCGCCGCCGCCGGTGTCCGTAACCAGTATCGCTCGAAATAAGAAAAAAAAAAACGATATAAGAAAAAAATTCCAGGATGGAACGAGGTTCGAACCTGGGCCCTCTGCGTGGGAGCCCAGTATTCAACCTCTGAGCCATGCCGGTGCTTGAAACTGCTTTGGAAAAAGGTCCTACACAGGCTTCATGTCGGGAAGGAACCACATTAGCGAATGCAATATAGCGTGGTAGAAGAGTAAAATAAGCACCAAGCGTCGCACAACGCGAATTTTGTAACCAGGCGTCACACAATGCGAACTGCGCAACGAGTAGGTTGTTGAATGCTTCCAACCCATTACAAAGGACTCTGCCATAATTCTTCATCGTCATCAGGCACAGCGTCAACAAAGTGCGCATAATGCCTTACATGCGTAGCAGGTACCAACGCTCTCCGTAGAATGACGAAAAATGGCACAGTGCCTGCTGCCCTACTTCTCAAAAATTACAATGATTTATAGCGTAGTGGGTTCCTCGCAAGTGCACTTGTATTGGTTGCCAAGGAAGCTCATAAGCGCATGATCCACTTCCTCGGAGTCTCAGTAAAATTACAATGATTTATAGCGTAGTGGGTTCCTCGCAAGTGCACTTGTATTGGTTGCCAAGGAAGCCCATAAGCGCATGATCCATTTCCTTGGGGTCTCAGTAAAGCAAAGCTTCAATTTGGGCTAGTTGGTATG
Source organism: Rhipicephalus sanguineus (assembly GCF_013339695.2). NCBI lineage: Eukaryota > Metazoa > Arthropoda > Arachnida > Ixodida > Ixodidae > Rhipicephalus > Rhipicephalus sanguineus. Next base: position 59,371,133 of record NC_051179.1, read on the forward strand.
GCATATCTATGTAAATGCGCTGAATGAAGCACAGACGAGAAACGTAACAGGGGACAGGACCCTGTTACGTTTGCACCACTTGTCCTGTCCCCCGTTACGTTTCTCGTCTGTGCTTCATTCAGCGCATTTACATAGCTATGTCTCAGTAAAGTTCTTCGCCTCCCCCCCCCCCGTCTCTCTCCCACGTCAGCCTATGTTATACAGCATGACGGGAGAGGGAAATAACGACCGTGCGTCACCCAATGCAAATTACATAACTGGTGGGCCATTTAAAGATTCCAACCCATTACAAAGGCTGAGCCTTAATTCTTCATCGTCATCAGTCGTCGTGTCAACAAAGTGCACATAATGCCTTACAGACGTGTAGCTGGTGCCTCGCTTCTCCGCAGAATGACGAATAATGGCTTAGTAGGTGCTTCCCAACTTCACAAAAATTGTGATTTATGACGTAGTGGGTACCTTTCTAGTGTACTTGTATTGTAGCCCCAAGTGAGCTTAACGGGCTCTAGAAACGCCGCTCTTCCAGCTTTCGCTGTGACTGTGCTGCGGTTTCAGCGCAGGCCTGGCGTTTTTTTTTATTAATAACGTTAGCGTAAGATTATTTCTGCGAACAAAAGCCAGCCTGACTAAAGGCGAAAGGGAGGGGATAGAGGAGTGTTGCTAGCTGCAGCTTTACATGGAAGAACAAACAAACAAACAAACAAACAAACAAACAAACAAACAAACAAACAAACAAACAAACAAACAAACAAACAAACAAACAAACAAACAAACAAACAAACAAACAAACAAACAAACAAACAAACAAACAAACAAACAAACAAACAAACAAACAAACAAACAAACAAACAATGCTTACTGAGCATCGCTTATCAAGTGAGATAGACCCTGAGAGCACGTCAGAATGCTTACAGGGAATTATATGCTAACGAAGAGTACAGATTTCAACTGGTGTGCAGCATCCACGGCGCACCATCTATTCCACTTCCCACTGCTATCCACGTCAACACGGTTCACCAATTACACACCATCTCTGAATCCCGGACGAGCTTGAGGAGGAGCCGTAACAAGATGCACCGTTGACTTATACAGACAAAGGTGCTGTCGCGCGACCGTAAATTATATTCACTTGTTTATCTTGGCCTTGTGAGAGTATGTCTTGCGGTTGGGCGTTAAACTCTTGAACTCATATTTAACGCTGTGGCCTGGTTTCTTCTACACATGTCAAGTTTCTTGCCGTGTACGAGGGAGGTCGCACAGGACGCCAGTCCTAGCAACAACAACGACTAACATACAGAGATAATCACGGCAAAACAAGATTGCTAACAAGAGCAAAAGCGTCCGTGGTTAAGAGATGTGTCTGCATATGGAAAGGGCCTCTCTCCTGGCGGGCGTATAATTACAAAAAAGCCACATCTCTGCAAACTACGCCAGAAGACCTGCGTTCTTTCTCCAAATAAAAACGTTGCACGCATATGCATACTAAAGACGTGAAAAGCCAACAGTCTAGCCGCGAGGCGCCGGTAATTTTGAGTGCGCCGCGTGTGTTTTTCCTCACTTAAGTGGGGGAGACACAGAAACAGCGGCAGCGGATAAACAGGCCAGCGCTGCATGTGAAAGCTTGTTTTATTCAAACCTGACATTGTGAATACAGTTGCGGTTGTCGCCACTATTGTTTCGCTTCTCTTATCGCCTCAAAAAATCAGAGTACATTCTTCTCGCCTAGTAAGCTTCGGCTACAAAAAAATTACTAGACAAAACTGTAGCGTTTACGTCGCTCACTTATACTGTGGAAATACTAGCTAACGTGTTCAGTTATACTGTGTGCCCGGGGGCTCACAGTAGCGTATACCTAAACTTACCTAACTTTTATGCCTTTGCCTAGCGAGGTTATTCAGCCTTATTTATTGCGCATTAGGCTCCTAAGTATCCAAAAAATCCTTTTTTTTTTCCTTTTACGCCACAAGGCGATTCGAAAATCATTACGAATTGTCGCATTGACAACGCGAATCACAGTTAGAAATTATCTGTTTGCAAAGTTACAAAGTCCAATTTGTAGCCAGTAGCACAATATTTACGCATGTTTATTACCCTTACACCGGAGTTTCAGTCAGCGTGAATGCATGCGCCATGCAACGCCAAGCTACAGAGCTCGAGAACTCTACAGTTACTGCTCTTAGGAAGACAAGTCCACTCGTCAAAGTGTTCGGTTTAGTGAATTTCTTTGTTCTATATCGATGTTAAGATTTCCTTGCTACAACTTTTCCAAGAATTTATTGACTCCTGTCCTTTTTTTTTTTTTCGTTCCATACTTCCCACGCTATAAACTCATCAACGAGACAAACGAAATGTCTGCAGAGATTGAGCAGCAATTCCTCTCTGTGAGGGTGAATACACCAGCGAAGCTGTTTAACACACGACACAGAGGTGACACAGAATTTCGAACAATAGCCGACGACACACCCTGCAACTAAATCCGGAATATCTGTCCTGAAAGTCCCTCGTGAATAAACGTACGCTCCTTCAAGGTTTTCCGTTTTAGCGGCATGTGTCTTTTCGCCGCATTCTCCGTTACGCGACATGCATCGTCTTGCGTCTGACTTGCCGCATGCGTTGGTGTTTGACGCCCGTGTGTTTCCTTCTTCATTTTTAGTGGACCCATGGCGAGTAGTGGGGTTTGCCCAATTTCCGCGGCACATACGTTTCTATTTTTTTAATTGCGATATTGACTTGACTTTAAGGCATAATACTTTGCGTGTACATGCGTATTAGGTGTATACTGCAACACCAGTGTCGTGTATGAAGTGAAACAGTGTCTTGTGGAATCTGTTATTGTCTATCCAGCAGGCATAGCTGGTCGTGTCACTGTAGCGAAGGCCTGCTTGTGGTAGTAGATGGGAGCGTTCCGGTTGTAACCCTTCACATGTACATATAAGATGGAATGCATCTGCTCGCATCACTGGAATAGAGCAGTACGGACACGTAGCACCCAGTGATAAATTCGACCAGTTCCACGTTGAGATGACAGCCGGCGTAAGGGCCAGCCCGACCCGAAGCCTCCTAAGCACGGCTTCCTCCGCTCTAGTAAGGTGAAGCGGGCGGGAGCAGACACACGGTGGAATAAGAGCGCGTGCGTCCTGCGGGAGAAGACCTTTAAGGACTCGGAGTTAGTTGAGTAGTAAGTAGTAGTAAGTAGTAGTAGTAGTTGAGTAGTAACAGACTGTCCTAGCCGTATACAGCTTTGCTGTAAAGAAGTGCGCTACGAGCGGACCCACTGTGACGTCACTGTGCTTTGCAACCGGTGGAAACAAATAGCAGCGTCATCGAGTCTATCAGTGAGACGCTACGTGATTACACCGAGGGAGGCATACGAAAGGAAGGAAGACGGAAACCCCGCTCCGTGCAATTGTTCGGGAAGGAAGGCACGCCCTTCCGCCGCCACACAGACGTGGCCTCGCTCGCAGAAGTGAATCAGTGTATACCGTTAGAAAACGCACACGCGTCGATCGGAGGTGGGAGAGCCTCACAGGACGTGCGTGAATGTGGGCGGCCGGGCACTAAATGAAATGCTAATCAGCCTCTCGCGCTTCGGCGAGCAATGAAAGAAGAGCGAGCAAAGTGAACGAAGTGGCTGTGGCGGAGCTGGAACGGGGCTCGGGTTACTTCTTTTTTCCTTTTCGTATCGCTGGACAGGAGCCAGCTTAGATCTCTTTGACGATAACCACCTCGAAGCGGCGCCTATGTGAGCAAGCGACGAGCGCGCTTACACGACGAAAGTGCCCGTAGTAAAGCGTCAAAGCATGCTCTTTATATCGCACGTGATTGCAGTAACGCGCATATAAATCAGTTACGTTAGGGAGAGGTCTAATAACTCAAGTTTTCTAACTGCGGATGAGATGCCGAAGTAGGGACGGCGCGGCCACCACGCGTGAATCGTTCTTTTTCAAATAATAAGTGCTCGAGTGACAAGGTGACCTCCCCAGGCGACATCACGCAACCTAGATGCCGCACAGGTGTGACGCTATGCGCCCACAATAAAGCTCCCTCTAAAATCCATCTACTCTTTCAAGCCGAACGTCGCGGGATCGAATCCCGGCCGCGGCGGCTGCTTTTCGATGGAGGCGAAAATGCTTCAGGCCCGTGTACTTAGATTTAGGTGCGCTTTAAAGAAGCCCAGGTGGTCCAAATTTCCGGATCCCTCCACTACTGACCCATTTCATGGCGTCAATAAAGTTGTATCCTCCTCCTCCTCCACTACGGCGTCCCTCATAATCAAATTGTGGTTTCGGGACGTTAAACCCCAATAATAATAATAATAATTATTATTATTACTGTTTCAAGCGACGCAAGATTTGAAGCCTTGGTTATCTTTACAACTTCGACATAACGTGGCTCGATAACCCTTTCGGCAAATTATGGTAAGAAAGTGGGATAGACGCGACATTTATTTAAGATAAAATGAGGTATCTTTCTCGTAAGACGGAATCTTTTGCTCGTGACACTGCACGTGCCCGTTGAAACAGCACACGCTGCTCCCGTGGCTCTGAGCTCGTCAGCGTAGTCTCAAAAAGAAAATTGGGGCTAAGGAACCGGTGGGGTTGTTGCTGAATTTGCAGCTGATGATGATCGAATATGTCTGAGCGCTTTGTAATGGATGGGCCTTTAAAACACCCACTCGTTGGGCAATTCACATGTTTTGAAGCCGGGAGCGATTATACGCTTCTGCCACGCAATATTACATGCACTAAGGAGACTCCTCCCACTACATGACATTCATATAGTGTTTTTTTTTTTTTTTTTCGAAGCAGTTTCAAGCAATATCGTGGCTCCGTCGTAGAACACCTGCTTACCACGCTGACGGCCTGTGTTCGATTCTCACTCGAACGGAAGATATTTATTATGTATTTCATTCGCATCTCTCGATTTTTCGGTCACGGACAAAATGATGATTTCTCGCTCTCAACCAACGACGCCGACACCGACGCCGACGCCGGAATTTCTGCGAAACGAGTTCTTTAACGCTATTGCGGTAATAAGCGATCTCGTGCAACAAGCAAACAGGTTTTGGATAGCCCCACGCAGATGTCGCAAAGCGCCGAGCTCGCGTCTGTCATCATAATACGCTAACACACGCTAGTGCACAATCAGAACAGGCGCTAGTACACAATTGGAACGAAGGCTTCGTCGACGCTGTTTCTTTTATTCGGAGATATATAAAGCTAACACTTCTTGTACGCTCTACAGAACAACCACAACGGTGACGACGACAACGTCCAAAGAAAACGTGCTGACATAGACTCGCCACTCCCCGTCTGTTGAAAACGCATCAGGCTATACGATACCTTGAGCTGAATCCGAGTTGCAATCCGTACCTCGGTACTATTAGCTATTGCCTTTCACTTCGGACGCGTGCCGTACGCGCGGCGCACACGAACGAAACGGGGTCCTCCTCGGTGATTATGCAGGAAGCGCCGTGCATGCAAATACGCTAGCTACCTGTAATCACGCTTCGCAAGACTATTGGTACACATCGGCTTCTTCCTCGGAAGCTAATCGCTAAGGGACCCCTCCGCATTCGCAATCGCGATATAATTGACTCGGCACTTTGTCTGTGACAGCAGTCGCGTATATATCCATTTGTCAAGCGCGCACACAACGGCGGCCAGCCGTCAACGGGAAGCCATTAAATCGGCACAGGCAGGTCAATGGAAGATAAGTTTTGTGTACGTTTGATGAAATACGATTCCTGCAGTTGATAACGCAAACCAATATTTCTGGCTCTCATTCGTTTCTTTTGAAACCCGATTGTGATGAATACGGGTTGACGTTCGGAACTGTCATCAATTGTTTTTTTCGTGACAAACGATGTTCTGAAATGTTTCGGAAGTGCATGCGCGGATCGATTGCGTGAGCACTTGAGGTCTTGCCGCCTGTGTTTTGATTTCCATAGTTTCGATTCAACGGAGTCGCTTAAGCAACTATCATCGTTAGCGATAAAGAGAGAGATAAAGTTACATTTATAATGGGTCGAGAAGCTTTTCGCGACGTTTTGTTTATGAAGTAGAACGGCGCATATCGATCACCGCGTTATCACAATGTGCTCTTCTTTCGCAAGGAATTTTGATCGTATCGCTCGTTATGGATGAACGCACGTACTAGAGCTTTCGATCGCGTGAAGACCACTGTGAGGCCGTCGTGGTGCGTCGTATAGACACGAGCAAACTCGCTGCTTCTTTACACGCATGTAGGTACCTCGCAAAAGGTGTTTCACGAACTGACGTGCCTAATCCTTTTTTGAAAGAGAATACACAGACGTTAATCAGAAAAAAGAAATCTGCAACCTATGTGTCTCTTCCTGTCCTAGTATGCAAAAAGCTTCTGCTGTAAACACTCTGAGAATACGGCGCACCAACAAAGGTAGAAACCGACCTTTCTTCACGTTTTCGGTTTAGCGTACTGACCACGGAAAGTTGACATTTTTGATGCTAGAAATGACGGTAATCGAGGTAATACAAGAAGTGACATTCCTCGTCACCTGCAATGGTGCAGCAAGCGTGATTATAAACTTGGAACGCCGCCGTATAGTGATTGTACGGCGCATGAAACACACACGCGCCCGCCCACACACACACACATAAACACACACACACACACACACACACACACACACACACACACACACACACACACACACACACACACACACACACACACACACACACACACACACACACACACACACACACACACACACACACACACACACACACACACACACACACACACACACACACACACACACACACACACACACACACACAAACGCGTGATATGTCTGTACGCTGCCAGCTTCTCCTTCGTTTGTGAACCAAATGCGGCCACGCGGGCCGACTTAATATAAACGACGAAATGCGCATGAATGTTTATTGAGGCGTATATACGTTGCAGAAGCCGCGGTCGTGCCCTCCGGTGCGCGGCTTCAAATGTGTACCAGATATATAATCTGAAAGAAGTTCGCTCACAGTCGCATCTGAGCTTCGCAAGACAGTCTTCCCAACCAGGGCCGCCGAAAGAACAATTATATTCAGCAGACTGAAAAATCATGATGACGTAAACTGTTTATTTAGTTCATCGCAAGGAACAAGTTTGCGGGGGTTCGGTTATTGGCCCGAAGCTATGCTGAGAAATGGAGGCAATACAGCGAACCTTTTGGCATTTACTGATGTTCTCAGACACACAGATCAAACTTAACGAAGCTGAAACGTAGCAAAGAGTAAGAATAAATCAACAACAAAAAGAAAGAAATATTTACCCTTTTTTATGTTTTATGCTATAAATGTTTTTTTTGTTTGATATATATGATGTTTAGGAGATGTAGAGGATGCTATTTCACAGAAAATTGAGCAAATAACTGCTGTTGAATGAATAAAACAAAGAAATAAATATTTAGTTTTGAAATTTATTCTGCATTAATAGTTCTCTCAATTAAAGCAAGTGACACACAATTAAATCTAGTAATCTGTGTTCGATGACAACGCGCTCGCATGGACGTGGTGGCCACTGGCTCTAGCGCACCATGAAAAAAAAAACGAGTACGGAGATCGCCTTGTCGACTGCTTTATGGTTACCGTAGAGCATCAGATGTGTGCAGCGCAATGAAGGAGCCGTGTAGCTCGAGGCAGGGGGGAGGGGGAGTAGTGGTTTTGAAAATATGAAATGAAGAGAAAAGTGCACCCCACAATTGGATCTCAGAGGGGAGGACAAAGGCAAGATGCCGTGCCGCGTGGTACGCGCAACTACTCGGTCTCAGTGAATAGTATACATTCGCGTGGACATGTATGACTACACATGGTTACGACGCCACACGTTATAAGGTAGCGGTTATGGCTTGGTGCAGCAAAGCGCGAAGTGGCGGGTTCGATTTCTGGCTGCGCCTGCCGTGAATTTGATGAGGGCGAAATGCTCCTATCGTCGTGGGCTTAGATTCACGCACATGCTAAGTAACTACGGGCGGTCAGAATTAACCCGTAGCATACGGCTACGGCGTTCCTCCGAAACCACTGTAGAGTTCCAGGTTATAAAAACTACAACAATGCCTTATAATTCGTATAAAATTTATCCCGAAGATTCAGGACGGGTATTCACAAAAACGACTTACGCTAAAGATGTTCGTAAGAGACCTTTTCAGCCAATCCTGACGCTGAACATATCATTAGAGAAGGTGGCCGGCCAATGGGGATGAGCTCTCATGAAAAAGGGGTTTTGTAAATTGGGCCCCAGGGGACCAATTCACGAAACTTGCTTTTTCGTAAATGCACTTTCCTCATTGGCCGGCGGGCTTCGACAGTGACATGTCCAGCATCGTGATTGGCTGAAATATTCTCTTACGAAGATTTTCAGCGCAGGACGTTTTTGTTAATACGGACCCAAGTTCATAGTGGACTTCCTGTCAGTAGTTTATAGTAACTTCTTGCGTGTAGCCCATCGCGGAAACTCTGTAAAGCGAGCCTTGGATAAACGTGTGATCTGCGGATACCTTCTTGTCAAACGTCTACAGATCTTTTGCCCGAGCCTCCCGTACGTGCGCCGTTGACACCCGTATGTCCTTCGGTCGTGCACAACGGAAAAGTGTCTCGCAATCCGAAGAGGAGGGAGAGGTGCGTATAGCGGGTTCGTCCCTGAGGGTGACGAGCGAGTAGACGCCACCGGAGGGGCAAGATATCGCGCACCTGCGATGCCGTCGTCCTTGTTAAAAAAACGCGAGGACGGAAGATTCCACGGGCATTCGAGCGGCGCTCGCTGACACCACTTTTCGCGGGTGTGACATCAGCCTTTTTTCCTTTCAAACCCATAACTGTATCATATCGATAGTTCGTGCAACTTTCTCGATGAAATGCGAGAACAGTTTGTTGAACACAAACAGAGCGAACAAAGTAAGAAAAAGAAACTTCCCCATGGTAACGTGCTAAGCTGGGAAACTTGAAACTCCGAACCCGCATTATTGATCAGCGCGCGGAAATTGAGATTGACAGGAAGCAAAAACAGGTAAACACACACAGAGTGTTGTTTGTATAGTTATCAGGCGCGAGGCAACGTTTACTTCATAACAAATAAGAATCCGGTTTCAAGGCAAACGTTCGGTACTACTGCGCAGGTTTCGTTGCTGGCTGAGTGACACATTTGATATCGAGGAAGCGGCCGCCCATTATCGTTCGTGCATCACTCTCCTCAATAGTTTTTCTGTGCATGGAGAGAGAGAGAGAGAGCGAAAGAGTAAATACAACATAAAAAATCAAAGCAGCATGCAACAACAACAGTTCAGGGTCGGCATCTGTCACGCGTATCGTAACGCACGGATGACAAAGTATAGCGGCGTCTTTCGTGAGCGCCCACACTAATAGCAATAGGAGCGTCAACTCGGGCACGTGTAACCATTACACACAGAAACCTTCTTATCTCTACCCTCTCCTCCTTCAACGTATCGGGGAGAGAAGGTAACGTACGGCCCGTTAGCGGTGCTTCACGGGTGAACAACCTGGCGGCGACGGGTGTACCGGCCGCTCGGCCGCCAACTTTTCCTTGCCTCGTTCGAAGCGACGGCGAGAAGAATATCGTCTTCGGTCTCGACCTCCTCGTCCCGAAGTTCCCTTTCCAGGCACACGCTTCTCTTCCACTCCAAGGGCGCGCCTAAAGTTGCAACAAGTCGCGAACGGAGCGTGCCAACTGTAACCTATGAGGAAACGAGCGGTCATCATCTTCTTCCTCCTACTCCAGTTCACGCACCCCCAACAGTCGGCCCTGTATATACTTTCCGCGTCGTCTCGTTGCGTCGCGACCCGAAGAAAGTTACGGAGTAGAAAGCAGGCCTACTGTCTACGCGTGCTTACCACGGTTGGATAACACGCGTCTGCGCCGCCACTGACGCTGAGACTATACCTCCATCTGTGCTGCTCGAGCGGCCTGAAGACAGCCCTTAATTACACCGACCCCACAACATCCTCGTTATTTAGTGGCAAGCCTGCTTACCCCGCATATTCAATCTACCTTCTCTCGTAACGACTTATATTTTGTTTCGACAAGGAGTCTTCGAACCGCGGAGGATTACGTGTTGGCGTGGCCATCAGGGATGGAGGCGGTTGGTTTGGTGTACGACTGCAGGGTTTGGGTTACGTTAGATGGACGCCGCGTGCAAGCGAGAATAGATGCAGTGATTGCATGCCAGCATGCTTACATCAACAACCCCTTTTTTTTCTCGTATCACCGCCTCTACGGTGCATTGAACTCCTTCGTTGCGTGCAGTGATGGAGGCGATACGGGCATATGCATGCAGGCTCGCGCTGCGGGAAGCCGCGATCGAAGCGAGCTTATCTATGCGGCGTTAGTGCAAAACCGTTGCACTGCACGCGGCCTCGTTTTTCTTCGCCGCCATCGTCTTGCTCGCCCGCTACTCTTCAGTGCTGTGATAAGGGCTATACTGTCGTATTTATTTGCTCGTGTATACGTTTCAATTTTTCGTTTTCGCTCCGCTTAAACGTACCGAGTTCCTTTCTCGCTGCGCTTGCGCCATTGAAGAAGACCTTGTCTTTGTAGAGCAGTCGATAATTGTAAGTGCGTTCTCATACCACGCTTGGATAGACTGTGAAAGTGAAACAAAAAGAAGCAAACCATAAAGAACTATCCTTTAGTGAAGACGCTTCAGAAGAAGAATGCCATGGTGTTGAAACGAGGCACCTGGTTTACGTTCGGTTTTGGCGAAACAGCGCAGACGATGAGTGAGACGATTGTGTTGTCTGGTTCACCCGTCCAGCCGTCAGCCTTGTTTTTTTTTCATAACGAAAGAAACGTGTCGTACTGAAATCGACGCAAACGCGAGAAGAATGAAGTCGTAGCGAGCGGGCGAACAGTGAGCTGCAGTGTACTTCGTCGCCGACGTCTTCCTTCCTGTTTTGTTCACCCGCCTGGGGTTTCCCAAGCAGCATACATTTTGCAGTTTCACCAGCCAAGGTACATTGTTGACTATATAGCTGTGAAAGGTCCATTCAAAGTGATCTGCTATTATATTTTTCGTACGGCAAAGGCAGGTCCCCCCTTTGCCCTTCTCTTCCAACTTGTAACTGATTATTACCTAAGTTGATTATGACGTAATTTCGAAAGCGTTGAGTCATCGCTGTTCTATAACGAAAGATAGACAGAGAAAGAGAGAGAGCGAAAGGAGCAAGTAAAGGCGCGGAGGTTAACCAAATGCACATCCGGTTTGCTACCCTACACTGGAGGCAGGGATAAATCGACGAAAAGAGAGACAGAAGAACAGAGATAGATGGACAGGATCACATGCACATTTGGGGGATCGCATCGTCTACAGGCGGTCGCACAGATCTGTCGACTTCTAACTGTACTTCAGTGACGCTTTTGTTGCCTTCTGCGCCTTCTGCGCCTTCGAGACACACGCGCATAGTGCTGGAATCTTAGTTGCAAAAAGAGGTCTTGAGTCCAGTTGGTTCAGAAGCATCCGGAGTGCGTATCGCAGCGGCACAGGATGTTCAGTTGCCTCTTAAGCCTCGCAGGATCTGGTCGCATGTAGAGGTGTCTCCACTGTAACGATATCAGAAAAAGGTAAGGGAGGGTTGGGCAGACGAGCAGAAGATCCTCGTGTCTCCACAGTTTGTCCTTCAGCCATTGCCCGACATTCTTCGACCGGTCAGGGTCCTCATAAAATCGAAATGGCCGGTATTATCAAGCGACGATGTCGGCGCACGAAACGTGAAAAACAGCTCTCGCGAATGCCTAATAAGGTGTGCATTTGGATTCAGTCCATTAACGAGATGATATCAGCACTCGCCATTCGATCATTGTGTCGCCATTCCGAAATGCGTATATCGAGTTGTAATTTCACAATCCGCGCTGTCCACGCTCTTGCCAGCGAGATAGTGGCTGCGAAAGACCTTAGGAAACGAGTGTAGGTTGCAAATAAGTCTCATAGACTTATCGTCACTGGTATTCCTTACTATTTATGTCTTTCAGAGCAAAATTTGGTCGTTGCGTGTCTGTCAATGGAATTAGCATTCTTTGGGAACATATTTATTCCACCCACGGGCTTTGTCGAATGTGTGTTTTGTATGTAACTATTTTATCCAGTGACCCAAGTTGCCTATTAACTTCGCTAACTAGGTACGGTTGTAGAAATTTTAAATACGAACAATTTACGGCTACCTATAGAAGCACGTTATTCCGTTTTTGTATTGTGCGGTACGCTTAAAGGTGTCATGACACAGCCACCCAACAATCTGCAGTTTTTGAGCAAAAAATAGAAGTAGAGGGTCTATTCTGCCTATATCTATATAAAAAACGGACTGCATAAATATATTTCACTGCAAAATAAGCCCTACAAGTCGCCGGCTATAGACCCTGCCCACTGCTGACGACGGCCATTTTGCCATGGCGTGTGTGACGTCACATGCAGCATGGAGCGGAGCAGTCGTCTTCGACCAAAGTTTTAGCCGCTGCAATTGGTTCCATCTCAATGCAAAGCTCAAGAATAGCTTGACTGCCCGCGCAGTTGACCACGGAACGAAATCGTTCGCCCGAATGCAGAGGCGCGCACAACAAGCAGCTTGTTACGTCATTGTTCGCGAGTGCGCCAGTGTTGCCCTCCTGTCAGGCCGCTCTCATGTTTACAAAATTTTCAATTATAAGTTAAGTGCTCGATCAAATGCGCTAAAAGTTAGCCAGGTTATTTGCGAACGCACGAAGATCAACCCACATAACGCATATTATGATCGAAAATTGGGTGTCATGGCCCCATTAATGTCGACACGATTTGCTTTGTACTTTTAGTGGGGACCCAATCAATCTATTGCAACCGCAAAATCACCTATACGAGATTGTCGTCTCAGGTTATCGGTTGTCGGAAGCTGTTTCACTTTGTAATTCCGTGTCCACGTTTCATTTGTGCATGACTGCATTTACTAAATGCCCTCTGACATATATATTAGACAATTTGCGTCACTGGGTAACTGCCCGAATAGAGAACCTATAGGCATTATGTTGCATTGGTATGCACTTACTCTTGATCAATACCTAGGAATGGTTGAACCAAGGTGACACAAGCGGTATGCGTAGCTCTAAACAAAGTAAAGCATTAGTATTCCACTCAAAATATACACTGCCGCGTTGATCACGCCTGCTTGATAAACAGCCACTGCAACTAAGTTGCAGCTATGGCGCTGTAGAGATGTGCTGTTATGTTTCAACGCGGGTACACTAGTGACAAGCGAGGTAAATGGTTCTTGTTATCAGTTGGTATCGTGCATGAAGACTGCCACTTCGTGTGTTTATGGAGATAGTATAGTGTGTCGCTACAATGCATTAATGATAATCGCAGCAATGCTGACAACTGTGAGATGAGTTCTACCAGATCCCCCCCCCCTTATGCAAAAAGTATTGCTTCATGAAAATGTATTCAAAATTCAGATGTGCAATGCGTCCGAAAATTTCTAAATGAAATGCATTCGGCAAGCTGTCAAATGTCTTACAGCTTTCCGTGTTTACTCGTTCTTTTTTTCTTTTTTTTAATGCGAAGCATTTCTTAGCGAACCCTAGGCACTTTGAGCGTTTCTATCTACGTATCTATCTATCTAGCCGCCTACGTCGGCGTGATCTCGTGATCGCCTCCTTAAGTTGATGTAGACCAAAATTGGCACGGGAGGGTAAGAGGATTTGACGAATGTGATTGTCTGCTCATGACATGAATAACGTGAAAATCTTGTCGCGTACGTCAACCCTTTCCTCCAGACACGTGAGGCACATACCCGTTTACCACGGACCGCGGTGTACGGGTAGGCGCCACAGGTGATTGACAGTTTATATCTAGCCAGGAACGGTGATAACAGGCTGGTAATTCAAATGAGACAGCGTTAAGAAAATGGAAATAATAAATATTGGGATCCCAGCAGGAATCGAACCCAAGCATTCTGCGTGGTAACCAGGTATTCTACCACAAAGTCACGCCAAGTCTAGAAACTGCTTTGTAAAAACACCCTATGCGGGCGTAATGTCGGTGCAACGTCAATTGTGGTTGTGCTGCTGGTTATCTAATTTTATTAAAAAAGCATGTACTCCTACGGTACAGGCGTTATGTCAGGTTAACGTCTGTGGTTCCAGTATAAATTGGCTCCGCTTTTACAGCAGTCTAATAAATATTGCATTTGTATTATTATGATTCAGCAAGCAATATTCAAGCGTTACTCGACCACGGAGGAAACGCTAACAAACGTTACGTATGATATTCACATCATCGCACTTCGTTTGCTGACGTAGGTGCTCTAAGTGAGTGCTGACCTTACGGCAGGCCATAAGTTACCCTTTAAACGCCAATGTTGTCGACGTGCCTGGTAAGCCCACAATGTACACACAACTACACTGACGAAAACACGTCGATACACCTCGTAACGCTTGGCTCAAAGCCAAGAAATGCAGCATAGAACTACTCGCTGACAGCTTCGCATGAAACCGATTCCCGCAAGGCGTGGGATTCAGGACTACACGCTTGACGAGGGTCGTCGAATAATGCGCATGTTGAAAAAAAATCAATACAAAATGTCCAGTAACATGAAAACAGTTATTTAACAGTGGCTCAATCAATGTTCCGGGTTGTACCCACTAATAAACGACTGGAGGTTTAAAAAAATGCCACGTCTACTTTTTCACTACGTAGAAAGAGGGCAGCTCAAGAGCGTTTATTACGTGTGGTGTTGAGGAAAACAGCAAATTATTGTCTCTCTCTCTCTCTCTCTCTCTCTCTCACACACACACACACACACACACACACACACACACACACACACACACACACACACACACACACACACACACACACACACACACACACACACACACACACACACACACACACACACACACACACACACACACACACACACACACACACACACACACACACACACACACACACACACAAACACACACACACACACACACACACACACACACACACACACACACACACACACACACACACACACACACACACACACACAAAAGAACTTATGACCGAGATGGCAAACTAAGTGCGAGTGAAGACCGACCCCGATTGATCAACAAAGCTTTTTGTTTGCTCTCGCTTGAGCAGGTGTGTCACCTTGGCTGGCTCCCTGATCGCGTCAAAAAAAAAGAACAAGAGAAGACAAATAATCCGACGTCATACTAAGAGCTCTTGACGGAAAATGGGCGGAGAGTCAAGCTTTTAGCTCCGCTGCATTTCGTCCTGTTCCGTCCGATTTGAGATGCTTCACACGGAGCGTATATGTTATACGCGGGATTAAGTCAAACGTGGTCCAAGCGGATATGTTTCTGTTTGAGTGAGAATAAATTGAGGTAGACCCTCTGGCGTTCCAGCATGAAGCTCGTGTATGCGATTCGTAAGGGAAAATGGCGCAGCAAGAAGTGTCAAGAAGCGTTTTCTGTTCATCGTGTATCGTTTAGTCACGCATAGTAGTTGTGCACGAATAGTGGTGGGCTCCTTGTGTCCGGTATATCAATGCGACAAGCACGACAGTGCTAATCTCGACGGGTCATGAGCTTTCGCCCTTCGTACTAAACGAGGTTTAAAGCAGATTAAGTTGTGCTGAGGTGGCTGGAGGCCCGAACTACGGAGTGGCAACCGAGTGGAGGCCAGAAGAAGCAGGACGGGCAGCATTCGAAATGTAACGCCGTCTATCAAGCGGTGGTGCCATCAACCTTTTCTGAAATATAACTCCGCGCTTATGTTATCGCTTCAGTTGTTCGCAATTACTAGTTCCTTCTTCTGCTAGATAGAAATACAATACTTATGTCCCTGTAACTGGCAGGGGGCCCCTGTAAAGGTTCTCTCCGTGTAAAGGATGCGCGGAAAGGACCTATTCATGAATTAACGGTCGAGCACTGCTGGCGTTGCACAGTGTCATCACAACAGCAGTCGTAGTTTGCACGAAAAAACAAGAAGACGAAAAGCCTCACACACAACGGGAATAACGTCTGAGCTGTTTCAGAGACTCTTGGGATTATCCTAACTCTTAAATGGCTTCTGACAAGTCCTGTCTAAGTTCTTTATAATACACTGATAGGTAATATTAGTAATGGCCACACAACTGAGCAGCTATTGAACTGCGAATACCTTCGTTAGTAAATAAGGCACGCATGCACGTACGTACAAAAACAGACAGATAACTGTTTGCGAAAGCGAAGGCTGTTACATCGCGAACCGAACCGGTCGGCTCGCGGTGGCGCAAATTAATGGTGGCTGAGCACTGCAAGGTAAAGCACGTGCGTAATAAAGGAAGCCTGGACCATCACCAACAAAAAGAGAGACTTCATCAGATAGGCACTAACGTTAACTTCCAGACTAAGCATTGGTAATTGGCGGCTTTTAACTTCGGGATGCAGAACACTGGCAGCGCAGCTCGGCCTTGCGAGCGACGCGAGGCGCCAGCCTGCCTTCATTATCCGAGTTGTTCCTGCTTCAAATTTATGAGAAGGAGGAGCGTAAAACTGCAAGGACATCTTCGAAAACAACGCTCGAGAGTCCTTGACAGCTTTTGTTTTTATTTGGCGCGAGGCACAGAGAAATCTGAGCGAAAATAACTCCCCGCCCACCGACCCGGCGCCGGGCTTTTACTTAAACCGCGAGCGTTATCAGGCAGCACGCTCTATAATCCGAAGAGTCTGAGCCATATAACTTACTCGAGGCCTTCCTTTCGCTCTTATTTTGCTGTTGTGCCACTTAACTTGAGATAAAGGGAGGGGCGGGAGGAGGGGGGGGGGGAGGGAGGACACGGCAGCCATACTGATTGTCAGACGAGAGAAGAGCTCCCTTTAATCAATTTCGTATGCAGATGTCTGCGAGAGCTTCAGCGAATCGAACAGGTAAAGAGATAAAAGACGCCACAAACTTCGATAGTATCGGCGGCGAACGAAGCAGTGGTTTCTTGTAAGCGTCTAAGTCATAAGCGTAGATCTCCGGGATGTACGACGCGGTAGACTGCCGACAACTGTGAGGACATGATCTTAAGCTTAACGACATATTCTTGAAAAAAAAAAAAGGCGAGGTACCCGTGTTTATGCGGTGGCCTCAAGGCCAGCGGAGATTGCATTCGTTAGTTAAATGCTGCTACTGTTCTAGTTCTTCAGAAAGAAGACTGCGTTGAAATCTCTGTGCAGACGCTCGTGGGTTTGCTATAGACGATTTTCCGCAGCGGCGCACGGGCGCTGCCATGTTTGATCACGTGATCGTAACTGGCCTTCCCCCAGCCATTTGCCCCAGCCAACGCATTGGGCCAGCGAAGCGGCCGTGGCCGTACACAAGCTGGTTGCTGCAGGGTGTAAGCAAGTCACATGCTTGCGCAGCAAAACATAGTTCTACATGTAATCGCCTCAGATTTGAAAACGTTGAGACATATGCGCTTGTTTGGTACGTACCACGCCACAACGATAAGGGATATGTTTAATCTGTGTCGTATTTATGGTGTATGTCTTTAATTGTTGTATTAGCAACCGCCAGTAGCTGGGGTTACAAGCCAACATGCAGCACCCATGCAGACGCGACACCCCGCTTCGATCCGAACTCGCGCTTGCTACTCGCCCACTATCCTCACAGCAATAAATAAATGGCAAAATCGGCCATCGCTTTGTGTCAGCTCACGCTGGAGAAGAAACGTCAGGTATGCTTTGTCTTTATTATTGCGATCAGCTGTGTTTATTTAGCCATGCCTGTTAAGCCTTGTCTCGGGCAATATGACGAGTACCGACGAGTACAACGCTCTCGAAGCTTCAGGACGCGAATATAAAGAAAATAAATGCGTAGGTTTTGAACTTACGGGCCACACAGCGCAGGACGACGACGTGATAAGTTCGAGGCTGAAGGAAACTACATCCACAGGTGCCGCCATGTTTACTTTTCCGGCGCTGCCGTCTGCGCCGTCTGCTCGCTTTTACTCGTGTGCGCGCAGACGCTATGGGAACGCGGAGCAGACGACGCGACGCGGATGGAGACATATTGAGCAGGGCTGCCAAAGGCCACGGCAGGGGGATGGCCATGGAGACGGCCACGGTAGGGGGACGGCCACGGTGCGGTGGCGCCAGTGGCGCCATCTAGTTTGACTTAATAAACCAGCTGCGGAAAATCGTCTATATTTGCCTACTGGTCTTCTCCTTTTGCATTGGTGGAGCAGGTTGTGCTCGCTCGATTCGGAACTGATAATATAATAATAATTGTTGGGATTTTACGTCCCAAAACCACGAGACACGCCGTTGTGGAAGGCTCCGGAAATTTCGGCCCCCTAGGGTTGCTTAACGTGCACCTAAATATAATTAAACGGGCCCCCAGCATTTCGCCTCTATCGAAATGTGGCCGCCGCTGCCGGGATTCGATTCCGCGGCCTTCGGGTGAACATTCAAGCACCCTAACCACTAGACCACCGCGGCGGGTTATTAGGAACTGAGAACTTGATACTAATGCAGAACACCTATCAATTTTTGCAGACTGCACTGAGTGGGAATGTAACGTGAATGCGCTGTAAATCACAATGCGTACCAGACCTCGTCAACCCTTTTCCACTTTTGCCACTATAAGTTGAAGAAATTGACGCAATGAACTGGTGCAGAGAACTCTTCTATTCTATACATTATATGTGCCATTCTTCAAGCACTCAAGAGCTGTGTTTGTGCCTATTTATGCCGTAACTAAAACATTTCGTCTCGCACTTCCAAGTTTTCTTAGCATTGTATACGACAGTTTCGCTTCTCTCACATGCTAAGTTTACCATTCGTTCTTTCTGCATGAAACTAGCATGACAAGAATGGTAGAATAGGAAGGCCGGTGTAAAGTGAATGTGCCGTTGCGTTCATATATAGATACGCCCCTGGTTTCCTGCCTATTTTTTTTCCGCGTCGGCACTATATCGCCTATGGCCGTTCAGTAAGGCCGCCGAATGTTGACCGCGGGACATCACCGTTGCGTCTTCTTCGCACGTTCGTTCGTATTAGCTATAGAACAATGGCGAGGGCGATTACCACAGAGCTCGGGAGGAACAATTGGTGGCTGTGTATGCGAGGCTAACCCTGCCTGCTGCAATGCCACCACCAGAGCTGACGCGACATTTCATGCTGAAAGAGTCATAACGCACTGGTCAACGTGTTCTCTTTGCCCAGTCATTCTTTCTGCATTAACCTCTGGCATCCTGGCCTCTTACGTTCGCAGACACTCTCACTCACGCGCTTAAGCCTCGAGTGCGAGCCTAAACAAAGCGTATGAGAAAGTGCCGCGCCTATAGCTATTGCCCTCCTCCGGACAATGCAAAGGAGCCGGTGCTATATCAGAGGTCAGAGGTGCGCTTCCCACAAAGATGGGTCCTTCTTTTGTCTCGCCACTGGCGACGCACTCACGACGCAGGCGCACATGCAAGAGTGGACGCGGCCTCGCTCTTCCTTTTCCGAAAGCGCGTACTGATGGGCGCCGCTTATTCATGGACGAAACAAGGTCCGCCATTTCGTCTCGCTACTTTGACATAATTGTGCTGGTGCTTACGAGCTCCACATAATTGACCCCCAACGTAAGAAGGGGGCAGGTACCCCGCCGTCCGTCACGCAGTGTCGAAACAATATGACCATGCTTACCATAGGGACACAGTTAAAGTCGCATTGGACACGAAGTAAACGATAACTGTGGTATGTTCAACGGACTCCTTGCCTTCTATAGCCTTGAACCTCCCACCAAGCGCTTCACTGAGAGGCAACGCGAACCAACTCTTAAGTGTGATAGATGTACTATGCCGTCCGTCTTGTTACGTGAACACCGTAACACGGTGACCTTGGCCAGTATAATGGACAAATTCTGCTTGTCCGATCCTCTACCCTTCTCGTCATCCATCGTTCGTGACTGGCCGACCCTGCTCATTACGTAGCCGGTGCTCTAATACGACCACTGATGAAGCACGATAAAGAATGGATTTGGAATAGAAACAACATTACACTGGCTGTTCATCGGCGTAAGAGCTTTTCCGCTATTCGAACACCTGCTGCGAACGATTACAATTGACGTGGATTGCAAAAGAAATTATAGCCTTGATGTTCGCATTCTTAGGGCTAACTTTTTTAAAAGGGTTCAGATTCACAAAAAATGTTCTTGTGCTACAAACTTTTCGAAAGAGAAGGAGCGAGCCGATCATAACGTTAAGCTATTTACCAATGAAAGAGAAAATTGATAACCACCCGTTCCACGCGCGAAGCTACAAGGAAATCCATACGGATTTCTCAGAAACAAAGCCTCGTAGCTGACGAAAAATTCGCCCTGGTGAGGTGATCGAACCCGGGACCATCGTCCATTTGTGACGATGTGACGGGGCTCTCGCGCTGCCAATCCAGATAACCAGGATGCTTTCAATTGGCAGCGCGAGGGGAATTAATCGACAACTCGACGAAAATCAACACAAAAGTGAAAATCATCTGATTTGCAAAACTCATAAGATATGTATATCGTATAATTTGCGAAATCATCTTGCAAATCGAAATCTAACACGTTCACATCGATTTAGATGTCGCACGCAAAATGGTCTTCGTTTACATGAACTTGAGTCGAGCGGGTCGAGTCAGCAGTCGGCATGACAACTCGATTCCAAACATCTTACATGACTACCTATGAACGTAAGAGCGCAGATATAGCCTGCGGCCAGATAAGGTATAACCAGACACACTTGCTGCTTCGCTACCTGACATAAGAACTAACACATCCGCGTTTACACTCGTAGTGCAAATAGTTCGAGCTAGCTCAGGCTGACCTGGCTATACCACCTACGTGACCGCGCCAGCCGAATTGCAGCATGAGATACTCACTCTCAACGCGCTCTTTGTAAGTGGTTTGAGGAGGGTCCTCGCAGATAAACTTATAAATACATGGAGCAATGTCTCATGTCGTTATAGAACTTGAGTATGAATTAGATAATCGACAACCAACGGTTCATAGTACGAAGCAACAAGGAAATTTAAACGGATTTCTCATAAAGGAATGCTTCTGATTTGACGAAAAATTCACGCCTGCCGCCACCTTGCGGGATTCCGCAGAAGACATTTGCAAGAACTTGGGTATATATTGCTCATATTAATAAACGAACTTTGCGAAACGCGTAAATTCAATGCCTCAATTTCGTTAAAGAAACGTATCGCGTGAAAAACCTGTCTGTGAGTTTATTCTCGAATAACGGGCAAACCGCTAGTAAGTACTTTCTCGATATCTCGTCTGATCTGACTTCACGCATGGTTAACATGAAACGCGGCTTTAATGGACGAGGTAGCTGCGAGCGACTATTTATTCGACGTATACTCGTTTAAGAAATCCGCAGATCGCATCAAGGTCTCTGCAGAAGAATGATCGAGTTCGCCGGATTTCCCCGTGTCGCCCTTGCAGAGACGCCCTCCTCTCATCAGCGGATAGAAAAAATACATGCGTTCTCAGCGAATGCTGCAGTTGAACAACGCACAGTCCATGCTGTTTTGGCATGCGCTTACGCGCTTTCACACTAAGCCGCCATAATAAGTTCCAATGAAAGAAATATCTTATGTAATTGCGCTGGCCACAGCGTACACGCGCTATACAAAAAATAAAATAGAATCGGGCCTAGAAAAACGTACAGAGGCGCCGATGGCTACGGTTACGACAGACATTGAAAACGAGAACGCATCGAAGAGACCGAAGGCCACCTCGACGGTTGTTGACAGTTGCGGAGGAAAAACGCCGCCTTTCCAAATATACATTCGCTGGAAACCCTTCGCAACGGGCGTATAACGATGAAGTGCGGTCGTTTTATTTTATTGAAATGGTTAAGTCGTAGCGCCCGAGTTTCGAGGCGTTCAGTCGACAAAGCCATGCTTCACGGCGAATGATCTTTCGCGCGTGACAGCATAACTCCGGCAGCCGCGCGCAGCACTTAATGAGCGCGATTGTGATGCGTATAGCATTGTTGTTCGGTGAATAGGGCTTACACGCATCGTTTCACCCGCGTTGGTCAATGCGGTTACTGTGGTTTTAATGTGTGCGCTATTTGGTAACATGAGCAGCTTATAAATGACAGCGATTGTTGGAGGTAAAGTGTTTTACTACGTGTGAGTAACTTCGTTTGTTTCGTTTGCGCTGCGTGACGTTCACGTCTGGCGATTGTATTTTGCTAACGTATACAGAGTGTGAAAGACGTGGCGAAAGCGGTCACACATATGGCAGGAACAAGCGTCAGCTCTAGTAGAACACCGACAACACCGAAATCTGAAAGAGAGAGAGAGAAAGACAGAGAGAACAGGTGAGAAAGGTAAGAAAGTCAATCAAAATAGCATCCGGTACGCTACACCATACGGGTAGCAAGGGCATAGGGAATACAGACAGCAAAACAGCGGAGACCGTGAGACACACACACAATACACAATACACACAACATAAGTGCAATCTGTCACTGAGACCTTTGTTCTTCAAAAAACTGCGGTAGTGCACGAACAGCTATCCGTTTTATTGACGAATGTGACCGAGTGCAAGAATTTTCATTCAAGAAAAATGTTCTTCTACAGTATGGTCGGCTTAGTGAACTATGCAAAGGGATGCCCTGGATGCCCTACATGGCGCAAGTGCGCAACCAGATGTTCGATGTATTCTTCAGACCTACGCCGAGAGCTGATACAGCGCACTGTACTTTCATGACCGGCCCACACAAACCGGGCAGGCAGATGGAAGGATAAACAGTACTACACTCGGCATTAATGCACCGCGCTTCTCAAAAGGGCGAAAAAAAGAAGAAAAAAACAACGACGACACACTGCAGCGGAAAAAAAAAGGGTCAAGTTGGATGCAGCGCAGTGTTGTCGACTCTTGCGTGTTTTCTGTCGCGAAGGCCGGATATTGCACCGCTTTCTGTGCGGTGTTGCTTTAGGTGAGAAATGTTGGGCGTAGCAGTCGCTAAAAAACACCGCTATAGCTTGTTTGCTTAGAGAAAGCTTATCTGGAGGCTTTACATATATTGCGTTGAGCCGACCTAAAGCTATAGACTCGTGGGAAAAAAAGCGCCCGTCTATCCCTCACTTTTTATTTAAATTCCTTTTACACACGGATGACGGTGAAGGACTCGTTCGGCTATGCACCTTCGGGATATGCGTGTTTTTTCTTGGGAGGCTCTAATGCGTCTCCCAAGGTGAGATCCATCACGCACGATTGCTCGCTTTAAGCGCCACGAAGCGTTGCCATCCAGTATATAGCGTGGGAGTCGACGCACCGCTCTCAATAGGCCACCACGCCCATACCATGCACTTCTTTTAACGATGGGGCTCCCAGTCACTCGTGTTTATTTCTTTTTTTGTTTTCCTCCTACTTTAACGACGATTATCGAGGCCTTCTTTAGGCGCTTGCCAGGTCTACACCACCCATCATTTTTCTTTTCAACGCTAGAATAAAACCTTCAGGCTCCCAATGAATGTTTTATGACGGCCACTCTGCCAAGAGTAAGAACGCGGTGGGATTCTTCACTTCTCAGAAAACGAGGTCTATAAGGAGAAAAAAAAATTGTGGCGGGCTGTTAAAGTAAAAACCTTAAAGTGCCATACAAAACAGGGATAGCAAGCCCGACGACGGCTGCTACACTTCGATACGGTGGAATAAAAATTGATAATATGATCACACAGCCATTGCACCGTCACAACAGTGCAACAACCATACAACTACATAACGAGTGCACTAAGACGGCACAACTCTATAACATGGACACGACGGCTCACATACACATCTTGTACTTCACAAATTAGTTTTTCCATACGTGACCGCGCAGGAGTTGAATCAACGGGACAAGTTGCCTACTCATAGGCTAGCTGGCCGACGTATCGATAGGGATATCTACCTTTGACCAAGATAGGTCCCCTTGTCCTATAGATTCAACCTATCCGCACATTGTGTTTCCGTCCGTCGGCTCCCACCTTGATTCGGGTTTTCTGCGGAGCAGCAACGCGAACGACACCTGGCTACAGACGCTGCGACATCGTCGTATAATATCCCTGATGGGTATAAGGACAAAAAATGTGCCCTCACTCGACGCGTGTACCGTATACCATTAGGATTAGCGGTGACTGGAACTTCTTCACGTGCACAGTACTTCATCTGGACCAACAAGAGCTCATGTTTGAACGCATAGGAAGCTTCTAGACTGCAACAGAAGGAGAGGGTTTCCTCGCGAACATTTAGGATACAGTCTTTCAGGAACGACAGCGAATAGCACGCCAAGAACTGCTTCGCACTGTTCCGTCATTTTTGCGGGAGACCGAACTGCTCGACTCACTGCGGTCTATTAGTTGAAGCGGGAAGAGTTCCTCAGCAGCAGTAATTGCTGACCACTCCTACCAGACTTAACCTGCCTGCAGTAACATCACCACTACCACCATAGCGTACGTTGCTTCACAAACAAGCAGCCGCCAGAGTAAACACAGCGACCCATGTTGCTTTCTTCGAAGATGAAGACTAGTGTCTAAGTCGACGTCAGCCGCAGGCATTAAAAAACTTTAACATTTACCTTCTTTCAACTTGCTACGCTAAATAAATAACGCGGATTTTCGTACTAAGCAAGTAACAAAGCGCTCTGTGTTGTACTCCTAAGACATGTTACGTTCGCGGGAGTGGAGAGGATGTATGCAGGGTGCAGGCTGTCCACCACTGCTTCACATTAAGTGCGCTGTATGCGCGAGTATACACGAACTTAGAAGTTGGGACAGTGCCTTCCTTTTCCCTGTAATTTTTTTTTTCGTCTGCACCGACGACTAAAAGAACTAGACGTTGAAAGAGCAACAGCGTTGACGTCTTTCTAGAAATACATCGCACATTACCAGAAAACCTAAAGTAGAAAGAGGACGAAATACGTGCGCCGAAACGTCCTATTTCTGTTCCAGCAGCCGTAACATCGCTGGCACAGTAGGGTTTCCGGTGAATTTAAACGGCAAGGAAAGACACGATCTCCCACCAGTGTTCGTAGAACGTGCTACGGAAAAAAAAAAATACCGCCAGCCGAGACCTGCACTGTTACAGCGCGATCGCGTAATGCGCGCGGCCAAGGCAGGGCGGGGTCTGCTTCTTTTCGTCCGAAATATAAAAAGAAGCAGTGCGCTCACAACCACGGCCGAAGCAGTGGATATAACGCGTTCCCAATGTATCGAGAGCAAGCGTGAGCCGATGAAGCTGGAATCGAGGTGCCTCATCTAAAGCCAGGTGGTGTGTGTGCGCCCAGCCACTTCTGCACTGCCGAACCGCCAACGAGGCGGAAGATGGGAGCTCCCTTAGCGCGAAGGATTTCTCCTGCGCGCAAGGGCAGTGTGGAGCCCATGTGGTATATCTGTCACTAATCTCGTCTCTTGTTATTGTTTTAACTTCTGACTTCTTTTTTTTTTTTCTCGCCCGGCAAGTCTTTACGCGAACCGCGGCAGGCAACCAGCGAAATAAAAGGAACTAGACGCATCCTTGGAGAGGGGTATGATAAGTTGGAAAAGAAGAATCGGAAAGAAAGGCGACGGGGTGGCAATGTTTGTGACTTCGGAGAGCGAAAAAAAAACTACATGCGACGAGGGCAGGCTGCGAAGGCCGGTTTAATCCGGTATAGCGTCGAAAACACACGCAGAGTTCTGCTCTGCGTTATCAGGAAACTGGAACAAACGGGAGCGGTGAGGACGTCGATGCTCACTGTCTTCGCTCATCACGTTCTGTGGTCTCGAGATGGGTTATTGTTCTTAGACGCTTTGTTATTAATTGGTTGCTTCAGTGACTGCATCGTGAAGACACCAATGTCTTTCATTACAGAGGCTACAGTGCCCGAATTTGATGCGATGCAGCAATTAAAACTCTGGCATTCGGACTGAGCACAGTCCGAATGCCAGTACATATGAGCGAAAAAGCGTGCGTCTAAAACCATGAGATGCGCGACAGCACTGCCATTGATGCCTGCTGAGTAAAGACAGCCCTGTAACCTTAATGTAGATGTCATTCACGCACTACAAATTTATTTGACAGTCATGCACTATTTACTTATATTAAAGCTGTGATGTCGAAGGAAGCATCGATGGACGACGCGAATTGAAGGGAATGAATCCGCGTGTGTGTTATCAGCGCAAAACTGCAATAGCACCGGAAGCAGCAGCAGCAGCAGCAGCAGCAGCAGCAGCAGCAGCAGCAGCAGCAGCAGCAGCAGCAGCAGCAGCAACAACAACAACAACAACAACAACAACAACAACAACAACAACAAAACTTGAAGGTTGCTTAAGCTTCGCATTTAAGGGAGGAACGTGATACCGTAATGGGGTCCCATTCGCATCGCCTTCTCATTAGCTTGTCATGATGATGATGAGTAAACTTTATTTTGGTCACGCTTCGCTTCTCCGTTGACTCCTAAACTCTGCCACGAGGACAGGAACATCTGTGCCCGTGGATTGGCCGTTGTAAACTCTCCCAGGGGTGCCTACTGCAAGTACAGTTGTGAAGGGCCCAGTACGCCATAATTCGTCATTTTGCGAAGCAGAGAAGCACCCACTACGCGTCCGTAAGGCTATGCGCGCACCTACGCCGCTGCACACGTTGTGGACGCGGTTGCTGCTGATGATGATTGATTAAGGCTGAGCGCTTTGTAATAGGTGGCCCCTTAAACAACAAACTCGTTGCACATTTCACATGGTGCGAGGTGCGATGCTATACGCAGTATTGTGTCTGGTAACGTGACCTTTTGCCCTACGTGACGTCTGCACAGGGTTTTTTTTTTTTTTTTCGTAGAAGTTTCAAGCACTAGCGCGGCTTTGTGGTAGAGCACCTGACTGCCACGCAGAATGCCCGGCTCGAACCCCAGCTGATTTTTATTCCTCGCTTCCATCGTGACTTTTCACCCACGGGCAACTCCACTGACGCCGACACCGGAATTCCTGCGACAGGGACTCTTTCACGCTATCGCGTTGAGAAAAAAGCGCATGCCATCAACTTAATCTCGGCAATTTGCAGGCGGTTTCCCAGGTGGACGAAAAAAATTGAGCAACAGGTCAGGAATGTATATCAAGCCTTCCGTAGGGCGCACGGAAATTCAGATTTCACCCGCATCGAGGCACCGACCGTTAGATGCTTTCAAGGATCCCGGATTCTATGTCGTCAGACAGAACCCTTTTTATTTTATTTATTGCTTTTTTTAGTTTTTCTTTCTTCTCATTCATGCTCTCCTTTCATCCTCGTTTTTCTTGTCTCGGCAGCTCATTTTCCTCGACGCTAGCTGCGACGCATCAGATCTACTGCAGACTCGCACTGCATTCACAATAGGCGCCTTGGCCCGTTTACTGAATGCGGAATGCTCCGCGAAGCAGCGCCGTTTTCGTGCCCTGGTAATGTCACACACACAAAGTAATGTGACTCTAGGTGTGTTTCTTTGCTGCAACTTTCTGGCGGTTTAAAAAGAAAATTTAGAGGAAGCTGTGTTCTTTGCTATCCGCTCTCAAGGATACCGCACGCATACATTTACTTCCGTTGTAGATATCGTATGCGTTGATGTGCGTGTTGCGTGTGTCCGAAAAAAAAATGACGCACACAGTAGGAAGTGAACGTATTCGAATGCGTACCAGAGCAATGCAACGGCACGTGCGACAGCTGTTTATACTATGGTTCCTCTCCAGTGACCATAATAGAACATTCAAATGCTGTTGAATAGGTACATTATTGCTCGTAATAGATAATTACGTAAATGTTGAAACGTTCAACTGTAACGCCATGTAACCATTTATATTTTGGGGAGGCAGGGTGCACGGGCACTCAGTTTTTCCAGAAGTACCGAATGCGAGCGGCGTTTCTTAAAATAAATAATTGACATCCACACGATTTTCTTATCAAAGTACTTAGAAAACCAATCAACGCGTGTTTCTTAGAAAGATAGCTTCGTTGTGGAAGAAAAGTTCCGGAGATCGAACCCGGAACCAACGCCTCACCATAGCGCCATCCGATTTCCGCAGAGCTGACTTGCAGTGCTAATCAGTGTTCCAGTGCTTCGATTTGATTTGTCATCACTCTTCAATTTATTAAAGCTGCATTTAATTTATTTTTTATTTATTTATCGAGCGGCGTCATTTCACCGCAATGGTAGATAAATCGCTTTTAAATCCGCAACAGCCGAGTGAATAATGTATGTATATTACAGGTCGAACGTACACACAGGGACAGTTTTTGTGGCATCATCATAAACCTGCTGAAAAACGATCGACCTATTATCGAGGAGCCGGCTTATCACGAATACACAGAAGTGACTTCACTGACCTCGACACACGCTGCGACCACCCGTGGGAAAAAAACTTAACCATCTGCATTAATGTTTGCTTTCGCGCAGGCAAACACCCAAGAGATGGTGGATAAAGATAAAACACTCAACTGTTATTATACTTTGCTATTTTCCTTTCCTGAATCAACAAAGGACAACCTTTTACCGATCTACTTCGCATTATGCAAAACGCGATCTGTCAAGCAAACTTTGCTCGTGTCATTAAGGACGCTCGCCGACTTATGAACGCCCAAGTTTTACCTCGTCACAACTAATTCTCTTCTCAACTCCGGGCGATGTTTCTATCTCTCTCTCTCTCTCTCTCTTTCTGACTGGGATGCGGGTACACGAATTCAGTTCACGAACGCAGTTCATTGTCGTCAGGGCGAAACACAAGGCGGGCGAAAAGTGAATTAAGCCTGGGCACGGAATCGCAAGCACGCTGCGTATGTGCGCAGCCTTCGGCGTGGGGCGTTTCCCGAGAGTGCCAAGCGTTACAGGTATCACTTGGAAGCGCAGTTTTTCCGAGCAAGGACATCGCAGGCACCAGCAGACTGCGACGGCACTCGTACTCATTCTGTGAGGCCACCGTCCTCCTTGCAGCATCATCATTGTGTGCACGCCCTCAACGAGGGTATCTCGAGCTTGCGCAAAACTTTGTATTTTCAGGGCAGAAACAAAAGCTGTGGTACGTACGAAGGGTGATTTTTTTAAACACTTATAGCGCACAGAAATGACAAGACACTGTGGCACAACACGTGCACAGCGCTAACTTCCAAGAAATTAATTATCTTACGAAGCAATAAAAGTAAAAGTAGCCACGCACGCAGGCTCACATGTAAGAGATTAGAAATTTTGAAACACGGGAGAGATATGAAGACGAAGATAACATCAAGATGCAGCGAAAATCCTGAAAAACCATCTTCGTCGTGTCACCCTTGGTATCATATTTAAAAAATGCACTTCTTTTTTTCACAGCTCAATTAAAGGCGCGCTAACGCACGTTTCCGCCAAGCTAGCCATCTTTGCCGCCTCGATAATCTCCCGTGTTCTCTGCACTGAGCTTCGTCCCATTAAACTGCACATAGGGACGCACCCACAGTTCCTGTAGTGAGAAGCGAGATGGCCTGTGCTTTCGGTCCGCACATCATCTGCGTGCTCACGCAGCCTGTCGTTTGCGCATCTTCCCGTTTGTCCAGTGTATTTCTTGCCACAAGACAACGGAAGCTCATATACGACTTTGTTCTCACACTGAATGAAGCTTTCTAAGTTTCTATGTGCTTTTTTTTTTTTGGCAACTGGACTTCTCGAAAACGCAGTAGCTGGCTTTGTACAGGGGTTTTGAGCGAGAGGGACCCACCGTTGGCTGTATTCAGGGGCATAACCAGATATTTCTCTCGGGGGGAGGGCGATGGACACAACCACCCTTTATGTATGTTCATGCGTGTGTTTTTATGTGTACATGTATATATACACATTCAAAATCGAAAAATTACGAAGTGTTCACCGCCGTCCCCCGGCTACGCCAATGGCAGTAATAGATGTAAGGAGTTGAAGTTATGTGGCACACGCCTACTCTGGGAAAGCTTTATTCGCCGTAACAATATATGCTACACAGAGAGGTGGTCAAGAAATAGAGGGTTTAATAATTGTTTTTAATGGGATTAAAGCGAAAACAAAACCATGAAATATTAGACAACGGCTAACACAAAAAACGTGGTAATGGAAAACAAAGGTACAATAAAATTTAGGATAAATGTTTAAGATCAAGGAGTAAAGTGGATAAAGAAATAAATCGTGTATCCTCTTAGTTATTCATTGCACAGAAAGCGTATGCAAGGCAAGAGGAAGAGAGGGGGGGGGGGGTTGAGCGCAGATATCTGTTGTCGAGCGCAGGCACAATGAAGCACACGGTGCACACCATTCGTCACTGTCGGAGTTCTGCGCTGTTCCCATCTACGCGTAGTAGGTAATTCATGCAGATTAATAAGCTAATCGTTTTCGTATTCCTACTGCAATAACGCCGTCTTTGTGTCGTCAGTTCGGCGTATACAGCGAACAATGGTACGCCCATTGTCGCTGTTCAGCGCCAGACAGCCTGCTCGGCGAGGCGGCAAACAGTGGTTCCCCCCCTTGTTCTATTTAGTCCTTGCCTTTCTTTTTCTGTTCTCTTCACAAATGAAGATAAGTGGCCCGCCGCAACGGCAGAAATCGGTTCGACATCCTTGCCAGCGGACGTGAGCCGACTGCGGCTCGCTTTCAACCTGGTAAGCGCGCTAACGGGGAGCGCCGGCCTTTTATTATACACGGCCGCGCGCCGCGCAGAGAAACCCGCAAAACGTCGTGCGCATGAGGTGCGCCGATTGCGTGACGCCAGGCCGCGTCGTCGTACGCTGTTGTCTGGCGTCACTGCGTCGAAAACGTGGGAGGCACGCATTTTAATAAAACAGGAAGCCCGCTATGTCTGCGGCGCTAGCCACGTCCGCGGTTTTGCTAGCTGTTCATATGCGAGGCGATCTCCCTTAAGCTACGCCCTCCTCCACCTCCTCCGCTTACTCTCTCAGTATATGCATTCGGACAAGGTTCGCGCCCAGTAATCGTCTCGCATTGGCCACTGCACGGTCATGGGCGCGCTTAATTGAGCGGCTGGAACCGATGGCACTTGGGAGTGTGCAGCATATGCGTGCGGTCTCGCGGGGAAGGCCGGATGTTTATACGCACGAAGAAAAAGAAAGAAGGCCTCGCGAAGTTATAATTGCGACCGCTGCGTGTCCGATGCCAGGTTATATATAATACGGGATTACATGAGCGGAAACAAGGCCGAGCGGCGGCTATAGCTGCCGGCCGTCATATTGGCACTTGTAACAGTGGAAGTGACGGGGATGGCGTGTAAGTGTTCGATTGTCCTTGTGGAAGGGTGCCGCGATACCAGCGCGAATCGTGTGGTTCCTTGTATACTGACCACCACCGTGCCAACTGTGCATGTGTTGGTTTGAATTAACGCCTTGTCCTGAATGGTAACACACAAGAATTAAAGAATTTGCCGCATTATCGAGAAAACGATCCGTGCGGATTAGCTGGTTATACTGCCGCGCCTGTTGGATTGATGGACGATTGACGCACTCGTCTAAATCGTTTCGTGGAAGATTAACTTTTGCGGCCAAATTTACGAAACCTTTCGTTCATAACTCTCTTTGCTATTGGACAGCCGGCTTCGCTAATTATATGTCCAGCAACGGGATTGGCTGAAATTTTCCCTCCCGATAAATTCTACAGCGTAACGCTTCTTTGTGAATGAGACCTGCGTTCTTTTTTGATAAAGAATGTTTTTTTTTCTATTTCTTTTGAGTCTCTACTTTTGCTTTTGTCTTGATCCGTGCAAGCTACATGCTATTCTGTTTGTGCCTCATATGCCAAGAAAAAAGCACCATGAGATAGAGAGAGAGAGAGAGAAAAGCATATGTTGATCATGGAATGCGAACCGTTTTCCGCAGGTTTTATAAGCACACTGAGTGCAGTCCACCTCGCAGAAAGGTGAAGCGATCCACGTGGGTGTTGATATTGAGAACGCTATACGCTATACGTGAATTGGTGTCAAGCACTGCTCAAGGGGTCGGTAAACGCGTGGGACCGGATGCACCCCACTGTGATGCGCGATACATACTCGTGAAGGCGCTGCTGGTATACACACGCAGCAGCGAGTCTCAGTGGGAGGGCGCGCGCCTTACAGATTAACGCGTGCGCGTTATAGGGCGTACGTCACCCCCATTTTTTGTTTTCCCAATTTCGTCTAGCGGTTTTCTGCGATGGCGAGTTCATTAATCTCTCGTGCAGAAAGTGTAGGCGTACAGATGATACGTATGCAGACGAGTGGAAGAAGGTGACGCCAGAAATCGCGGGAAGTGTCGTGAAAGAGTGCGCGCGAACGCCTTCACGAATTCGCACCTTCGTGGGCTGCGTATCGTGACGCGGAAAAAAAGAAAAGAAAGAAATGAAGAAGGAGGAGAGAGTGTGTGAAAAAATGGATAAAAGGTCATACTATAGAAAAGTCACAACACGACTTCTAGCTGGAACAAAATGTTCTATGCACTACACATTTACAGAGAGAAAAATCGCTTGGAGAAGCCTTAGGTTCTTAAATACGATTTAGTGTGCGCATTACATCCGCGGCTCATGAGCGTCTTCCTTGTGTTTCGAGTCGCCGGTTTCTTGCTTCGGCGAAATAACTGTCAGTGTGCGTTGTCGTGTTCACTCTGCACTCATAAGTTGGAACAAACTGTACATTTCATGGAAAATTTAGTGCCAGATTCTCCTTGGGGAAAGGAGCCGGTACAGCGCTGTAACAGTACTCTGTTCCAGAATATTTGAGTAATCCACGTGCCAGCTTCAGTACTATTAGAGATAGCACACTGGTTTGAACAATGGAACTACAAGTTGCTCAATATCTAAATATTTGTCGCTCTACCAGGTATACATGATAAGAGACGTACACACACTACAAAAAGATCACTAACGGTGACTCAATTCAAAAAGATAGCAAAGGTAACTATTTCTACACGTATATTTCAGCGATGGCTGTGTGCCCAGAACTTAAAAAGAGCTAGAAGCGTCGGTTGCCTCTCTATAGGCGATGCGCAAAGCGCCGACGACGCCATCTGCCGCCACGCCTCGGAAGCGCTCGCGGGGCACGGCGAGCAGCGTTCCCGCGAGCGTCTATACGCGAGTGCACGGATGGCTGTGTTTTTCATCGTGATTTAACGATTCTGGCGAGCCTCAGCGATGTCGAAAAATAACTGCTGCGTTGTCGGCTGCTCAAACACACACAAAAAATGGCCAGGAACGCACATCTACAGGTTTCCGGTGCTATTTCATGAGCGAAAGCGACGGCGGTGGTGGATTGCGGCTGTACGACGTAGAAGCTAAGCAATCGCGCTTTGTTTACGGCAGTGTTAGAACGATTACCGTGTTTTTATTTCTTCTTTTTTGTCGCTACGTTTTCAGCGAATGCTACTGCGTTTACACTTGGTCGCCTCGCCTGCATTGTAGACACTACAATTCACATGAGGTTGTTATTACTGATAAGACGCGATACCTTGGCTCTCTTGAAAAACGAATGGCGCGAAGCGCAATGCGAGAGAATGTAGGGCAGGTGACGGCTCCTTTAAAAAAGCGCCGTGGAATCACACGTGTGCTGTACGAAATCGCTTGCATTCTACCTATTGATGGCACTGGAATGCGATCATCGGTGCAGAATGTTCGCTGTGCGCTTCTGCACCGATGATGACAAGCTTATCGTTTATTTTTTCACAAGTTTATCGTGCTGGTTTCAAAGTTTTACCAACGCTGACCCTTCACGTGGCCGACCCTGTGAAATCTATACGCCGGTGCGACAGCGCTCCCTCAAAATCTACTATATCAGCACATGGCACGTAAACGAAGCTACTGTGTCGAGAAAAAATATTGGTTCACGCGTCAACGCATGCAGGCGTTAGTGATCGGGACGTTATAAAGAAAGCGGTGTACTTACGATGAGCTCCACTTCGTAGGAGAAGCTTGTTGTCGATTGTCTCTGACAAACACTTGTCGCGTATGGGGACATTGTCGTCCCACACAGCTTTGACATTGGACACATGTCCACTATTATAAAGTGCGGCTCCTTTGCGCACACTGTTGCCGCAAAAGTAATTATATGGGACGCGCACAACCGACGAATCGCACGCGCGCAAATGAGGCGTCTGCTACGCGACCCGCGAGCGGTTCCAACGGCCGCCGCTACGCGGCTTTCAGTGGCGCCCCTATAGGCGCTGCGCATCGCCACAAGCGTCGCAAGCGTGACTACATCGCCACAAGCGTGACTAGATCTTGCTTCGGTCCTTTTTCGACATTATGCATGTCGGCGGGCGTCGTGATGTCGGTGCCAAATTGTGGTATCACACGAACGAGTTCGCAGTTTTTTTACCATGCAGGGTTGACCACTTCGGCACAAGTCTCGCAACTTAACAAGCAGCAGAAGGACAGGCGGGCACTGTAACACCTCCAAGTTGGCCTTTCTTATTCAGGCGTCGAAGCGGCGTATAGCAGTCTCGGTAACGGGCTTTTATTTCTTCAAAGTAGTCGCACGCGTGTAGTGCCAACATAGTCGTTTTTGTCACTGCTGTTGCGTTAATGACCGGAGCTAGCTCCTCCTAACCATCTAAGTCCAAAGCGACGAGCACATGAAAAGCGTTTTCTGCACCTTTTCTTTGTTGTGTCACTGAATTCACTGTACTTCTCAATGAGAACACAAGACGAGGAAACAAATACCACCACGTACCGCCAGACAAGTACAATGACGACTGAAATGCATTTTGCATTGCGGTATAGTTCTGGCATATGTCGTGCACTACTGGTACTGCTATTGCTAGCAGAACAGGTAGAGTAGGTGGGGGAAGAGGGAGGAGGTGAGAGAGAGGGGCAGGTAAATGTCTGGTGACCAAACTCGCATTCCCTAATAGCGTCTGAATGCGAGCCAGTTGGTACGCATCTATAGGTAAAACGGCGCAAACTAAAATAAAACACGGACAAGTGATGACGTAGCGCTGGTCCTGTGTCTTTACGTGTCCGTGTTTTATTTTAGTTCATGCTGTTTTTAACTGTCGGCTCATATCCCTTCTTTAAAGACTTGTCCCTTCTTGACCACAAAACGTGGACTTCACTTGTAGTGAATGCAAGCGACTGTGTCTTCATTTGTAGTTAATAGAAGCCATAAAAAGAAGAAAATTGTTGTTGAATGCGACGCATAGAAGGAATATTTAAACCATCGTAAGCTATGAAAGTTCTATCTTAAATAATGAAAGGCGGACGAAGAGATAGAGAGCATCGTTCTGAGAACACCTATGCTAATTTATACATCAGCGCAATGCAGTGACACCTGAAGGTTATATTCTGCACCGTATTCTCCACCGATGGTACGATAATCGTAAATGGGCGAAGCCGAGCGACTCGTGCGAGCATACATAAACACCCCCTGCTGGGAGACCACGCGCACGCAAAGCAGGCGAACACGCTGTTAGAAAAATAAACCGGCGACAGGGCGCCGTAGATCTTGCAGCGTGCATCCGCGAGAGTGGAACGCCCTCATTTGATAATACAGCGAAGTTCGAGCGTACTGTGCCTCGATTTCACTGAGCTAATGCGAAAATTATACCGTTTCCCTTAGGTCTGCAATGAATTCTGGAAGACGATAGCGCGAGCTCTTCATATCGCATCTATTAATACATAACGGGCGTATTTCGAGCCAAAAAGCTCGCACAGAAATCCTATGTCGAGGACAAAGAGCGCGTTTGGAGCGATAATATCCAATCCCAAGACACAGTGGCCTCGAGTTTGCGGACGAGAATTGGAGCGTACGGAGCACTAGTGGATGCAACCCTGAGTGTATGGCGCATCATAATAAAACTCGCGTTAAGAGATTACGTTAGCCTACTTGGCGAGACGGCACCAGTGGCTGTTCTGCAGAGAACATTCTGACGAAGTCGTATAGTCGCATATATGGAAACGAAATGGCGCCTAAATAATAGAAGAACGCTCCAGCGTTCCGAGCATTTCTGACTACCGTTTCGTTAATAGACGCATGATAGCATCACTTGAATGAAAAAGAGTCGCTGATTTGTCCTTCACCGACGTCCGCAATCTTTTCTTCAGTCTTTGACTGAGCCAAGTAGGAGGAAAAATTTCGGGGGGGGGGGGTGCACCCCCTTGGCTACGCCCCTGACGACAAGGCATGCTTGCGCTATTGTCAGGGTTCGCGTTGGTTCTAAAGAGATTTCTCAGCGCGGCACTACAATCGGTGCGCGTAAATAACTGCAGCCTAGACTATCTTTTAAAGCGAGTTTTCCATTTACGGAGACCATTAACGAGGCGCCGCATTGTCCTGCTCCCCGCCACGACGTAAGCACCCCGTACAACGGTAACGCTTCGCAATTTATATTGCTAAATCTCACTTTTATAATGTCCAGCAAGAAAAAAAAAAGGCTGAGTACGTTGTAAATGACCTGATGTTTTGAACGTTTAAAGAAATACACAGGCAAACGTCGCTCTTCGATAGACAGAAGCGCGGTGGACGTTGTTTCCGTCCTCACTGGCAAATCCATTCCTTCTAGTTGTGCTGATCGAGCTGTCTCGTCGCCGGAATGATAAAGCATCGTAATGGCCCCGGGATATGCGGTGGCTTCTTATTACACAACCGAAAAAAATATGTTTCATTTTTCTGCTTCGTATTGTATTGTGTGAAGATTTTTCAGCTCCATTTCTATAAGTCGGTAAAACATGTATGTTCAGTATTCAGCCTGATAGTCGATGTGCATTTTTCAATGTTCGATTAGAATCAAGGTCATAATACATGAAGTTCTCACAAGAGCGTTGAAGTTATAATAATAATAATAATAATAATAATAATAATAATAATAATAATAATAATAATAATAATAATAATAATAATAATAATAATAATAATAATAATAATAATATCTGGGCTTTCATACGTCCCAAAACCTCGATATGATTAAGAGAGACGCCGTATTGGAGGGCTCCAGAAATTTCGACCGTGTGGTGTTCTTTAACGTGCACTGATATTGCACAGAACGCAGGCCTCTAGCATTTCGACTGCATCGAAATGCGACCGCCGAGGCCGAGAGCATCGAAGTCAAAACAGAGGCAAATGCAAAATACGAAAGCGTTCGAAATACAGAGCAAATGGACCAAGCAAAGTATGACAGAGTACAAATATTGCACGTGAGCAGACATACATAGACTCGGCGACTATATATGGCGTTCGACTTCTTTAACCTGAAAGGTGGGCGCGAATCATGGACACGGGCAAGCACGATAATATGTGAACGGACTTCTCCTATTTGAATTTGTGATACAACACTTGTGTACACATGAACCTATTAGACGTATCTGAACTGCCATGTGATGTTCGGCTGTGCGTATTTTCACATCGTGTGTTCTACTGTATTTTGTGCCCTTATTATTTTTCTTACTACATATTTTGTCTGCTAAGCGAGAAGGAGTAGCCGGTGCCACTGCCACCATAATGGCACCAACCTCTCCTATTTCATCATTTCAATAAAAAAACAATATCTTCTTTTTTTACTCCAAGTCTAAGCAATCTAATTTCTTTTCCCTACCATTTGCAGGAACTTTCGTGACGACAAGAGCCCACCGGCAAGACTCATGCTGCCGAGATAAGCACATCGGCAAGGAGCTCTTGCCGACAGCGTCGGTGCCACGAAAGAGACCCGGCACCTCGTGGAATGGCCTCACCACGGCTACGGTGCGGAAGGCAAGCCGTTGCCGGGCTGCCCATGTCTGCACTATGGTTCGGGGCGGTAGTGCTACTGTCGTGCCTGGCTTCTTGGGCATCGGGAGCCCCGTACAGAGGAAGCCAATGGCTGCGAGTGCCCTTCAAGTACCACAATTACGAGGACATGACGGGTGTGCTGATCAATGCGACGTCCGTCAGGCCGGACCTGGCGACTCTTTACTCCGTCGGACAGTCAAGACAAGGTAGGCGAAACGAAATGACCACGTATATGTCAACGACAGCATACGATGATGGTATATAGAAGAACAGATACTTGGGCGAGTTTGTTCTAGTGCATCTTGTGCGTTTTGCGCTTCCAAGTACCATCAGGAAGATGTTATACCAGCTGATATGCCTTAACGAGGCTTATTTGAAACTATGACACGAAAGTGCACATGGTGAAAAGGAAGACACGAGGGACAAACCTTACAGGCCTGTGGTTTCTCGAGGTGTAGTTTCAAGTATGTAACACGAACAAGCTCAGCATACCATTGTTTCTCTTTTTTTTAGCATACGGAGGCGACATAGGAAGATGCATTCAGATATAGCATATGAAAGCGGCGAAATCACCAAATGGCATTACATGGCGATGCGATGTTTTCAACTCGTCCGTGTGTTTTTAAAGAACACACCATAACGCTTTCAGGGCAACCAACACTGTCTGCATGGTCTCATTCATTTCAGTTCATGGCGGGCTCTGATATAACACGAACAGACGCCATAAATTATTTCGGCTTGCACCATTACAAGCAACCTGAAGTGGACCATTCACATTGAGAACATATGAGCGAAAGCATTAAAGCACCCGGGTTCCTACGAAGAAGGTTGGCTGCGGCTCCTGCTTCCGTCAATTTAGCAGCCCCTATAAAACTCTAGTGTGTCCCATTCTCGAATATGGCAGTACAGCTTGGAACCCCAATCAGGTATACCTTGCAGATAGACTGGAAATAATCCAAAATGAGGCACTACGTTTTATCTATTCAAAGTATTCCCGTCAGGATAGCGTCACTGCTCTTCGAAATGCCGCAGGAATTCCTACACTTGTTTGCCGGCTGCGGGTGGCAGCAATGAAATTTCTTTTCTTGCTTTATCATGACCGCATAAACGTAGATAAGCGCGAGCACTTGAAACCACCACATCGTCATTCCCGTAGAAAGTGTCACGATAAACACATCAGGCAATACGTCACTCGCTGCGACATATTCAAATTTTCAATTGTTCCCGCTTCCATTGAACTATGCAACGCTGCGTAGGAGTACAATCCACTCCCTGTAATGGCCTGTAAAAGGCTGACATATTTGATAAACAAACAAACAAATAAATAAATAAATAAATAAATAAATAAATAAATAAATAAATAAATAAATAAATAAATAAATAAATAAATAAACACCTTGTACGGACGTTGCCCAATATACGCACGATTTAAATGCCAGAGATGGATTAACTGTATTAAAAATAGGAGCCAGTGGTGCGGTTGCGTAGCAGAAGTTTTGCTTTGGTTTTCATTTTACGACAACAATATTGTTGCACTGTCACCCTCACAGTACATGAAGTACTCTGCTTCTCGAACTGTTGTCTTCACGTTCTCACAGGTCGAGAGCTGTGGGTTCTCATGTTGTCGTCTCGTTCAACGAATGACAAACTACTGAAGCCGTCCATGAAATACGTCGCGAACATGCATGGGAACGAGGTACGTAAGTGTGCATGCCCATCGCTTTTACAGTTCTTCTCAAACGAAGTAAAGTGCTTCAGCGTTTTTTCTCAGACGCAAGTGTCTACACTATAGAAACGCGAATACAAAAGCGAATACAGCTTCGCTGGTAATCCGTCTCCGTATTAATATTGCGCCCCACGAAATTCTTACCCCGGTCTTCTAGTTTCATCTTCTCTTTTTAAAGGTACAAGCATTCGAGGGCAGCTTACCGGCCGCCCCAAAAAACATCGTGCGTCCGCAAGGTAACGCACTGCTGTCCGTACGGGTTGACGGGTTCTTACGTTGGGTATTATATGACAATACCGCATTACTGCAGAAGGAAAGCACGACTGTACAGTTGCCAGCTACAAGTAACCATAACGTTACATGCTATAGTGTAGCATAAATGATGACTAATATTGGCTTCTGTCGGCTAAAAGACGGTTAGTGTAGGCTATAGTGTTCGATATTGTATGCTACAGTGCTGCCATGGGCACTCACTACGATGACATGATAAATGCTTTAACTAATTGTTATTCATAATCAATCAATCAATTAATTAATTAAGTGATTGCTTTTTGTTTGAACCCATTGGTTGAACCAGGGAGAATTTAAAAAAAATTGGCTTGAACCTGCCCCTTGCTTAGTGAGGAATTCGTGGAAGACATTTAAAGGGCGCTATTATAGGCATTTTCATTATACTGCACACATTTGGTTAACGGATGAAATGGAAACTTAATTTCTTTTTGCGCAATTTTTTTTTATTGTGAAGGTTATATGTAAAACTATTAGGATAGATCCCAGAACTCTGCAATAAAACCAGACCGAGCACGGTGACTTTCCAGGAAGAATTAAAATAGGCGTTCCTTCATCTACTTCGCTCCATACACATAGCACAACAGTGAAAACTTTCCCTATGCCATACATGCGTGACTGTCGGCAACGTCTGTATGACGGACAGCTGAATTATTTTCACGAAGTCGTCTGGGTAGTAACACATAACGCGATATTACTACAGTGGGCTAGAATCTTAGTGCTCTAAAATCTCTCTATTGTAATACGAGAGTACTACATGTTTCATTGCACGACCCCGCTCTTGCCAGAAAGCCGTGGCAGAAAAGCTGAACATAACTTACGTCATCTTCGAGGGCGTGCGCGTGGTTGTTCGAAAAGCGAATATTGGCAGGCGATTGATTGCATGGCACCCAACGCGCTCAAAATGCTGCCAATCGTCACTCAAACTTTTGAACCGGCTTACAGACTTTATCACAAGTACGCTGCGTTCTAATAGTTTAACTTCACCCCCATTATCTCTCTCTCCCTCTCAATATGCGCACGCATGCAGGCTGTGGGCAAGGAGCTCATGCTTCAGCTGATAGCCCACCTGATCAACGGCTACGACAACGACCCGCGCATCCGATGGCTGCTGGACAACACCAACGTCCACATCATGCCCAGTATGAACCCCGACGGCATGTCCATCTCCAGGGAAGGACAGTGCGTCGGCTTACGTGGACGGTGAGTCGCTATGACAGTGGCACGTGCATAGAACAGGAGGCCGTATACAGGAGCCAAGTGATCGCGGTTCTCTACATTCTGGGTTGAGACGTGGAATGAAAGCGATACTACTGGTGCCCCCCTAGGAGTACGGACGAAGGGGGAGGGGGTGCAGAGGGGGCGGTCACCCCGAGCCCCCTAATCACCTAAAGGGGGCGCCAACTTTGAACCATGCATTTACTTAGCCGGACCTTTGTCATTTTTTTTAATTTGCAAGGTTATGGCCATGCACACGTTTTTAACACGAAAGTGTTTTATGCCGTGGTCCACCAAGATTTTCATGACGTATTTCCGTCACGGAAATACGTCAGCAAAATGAACACCATCAAATGGCAAAGAAAAAAAAACTACAAGAAAAGGTTCCGTTTTTGACGATAACGGCACCCGAGGACCCCTGATATGTTGCATTCAAGGAACTGTTCACTTCCCGCCTTTATCCCCGG
Source organism: Rhipicephalus sanguineus (assembly GCF_013339695.2). Classification (NCBI taxonomy): domain Eukaryota; kingdom Metazoa; phylum Arthropoda; class Arachnida; order Ixodida; family Ixodidae; genus Rhipicephalus; species Rhipicephalus sanguineus. Next base: position 59,412,512 of record NC_051179.1, read on the forward strand.
AAAGGCGGGGACCAATGGCAGGCCGTTGTGAAGAGCACGTCATCACTTAATTTTCATTTTTGCATCCATTGTGGATCTTGTTTTCTTTCGGACTTCACGAACAGGAGGCGGGAGGGGGGTGGGGGCCGCTGCGGTGAAACTTTCACACCCATTTTCAAGTGGCACGTGACCACGCCGCAACAGCAGATATAGGTTTAGACGCAGTGCCATGCGGAATATCAAACTCACTGGCGATCTCTCCGCACTGCAGGTACAACAGCGCCGGCGTGGACCTGAATCGCAACTTCCCGGACCCGAGTCACACGGTGCGCAATGTAGAGGAGCCGGAGACGGCGGCGGTGCGCAAGTGGATCGACACCATCCCCTTTGTTCTTTCGGGCAACTTGCACGGAGGGGCCATGCTGGTGCGGTACCCGTACGACGACACGTACGGACAGAGTGAGTAAGGTCCCGGAAGCTCCGATCGAGAGATAACGGAGATAAGCCGCGTTTCAATAGCGCCTCCGAAATTAGACGATGAATTAATGAATACTACTAGCGTAGCAGGGGGAGGGGGGCGGGGGACGGGGCTCAACCCCCCCCCTCCTTCCCAGCGAGAATTTTCCATTTTGCATTTTGCATGTGTGCACGGGGTGTTCCAGCTAACTTGCGCCAAGTGTACTTTTTAGTTTGGCGTAATCTAAAGGAAAGCTGGAAATAAAATTGAACAGGGCAGTTATTTTAGAAGTTGCTGTAACAAACGTTACAACTTTACTAATGAGTATTTTTCGTTAGAGCTACTATTTTAAAGGTTAATTTACCAACCCTTGTTAATTAGCTGGCTTATCGGATTGGCAGTTGTCTTAGCACGGATGAAATATTCCGACGTTTCAGAACAGGTGCTACAACTTTTGCATTGAAGATTTTTCGCTAGAGTTAGCAACAGAAAAACTACTTCAGCAATCTTTGTTAATTACCCATTTTGGCGGATCGGAAAAAATATCCTGACGCGCTGTATACGGCTCAGAACGATACTGGGACCATTCGACACGCGAAACGCATATGTTTGTTTTTATTAATACAAGGCACAAGTTAGCTGAAACACCCTATATACACGCATACATACAAACGCACGCACGAACATACTTAACGTATAGTTGAACCCCCTCCCCCCACCCGAAAAAAATTTCTGGCTACGGCCCTGATGAATATCTCAAATTACGTACAATTTTTGTGATTATAAAAAGTTATGCATGCGATGCCATAAATTGTGACGGCCTACAACTTTCCCTTATAAGCAACTACCATTAAGTTGATAATTACAAGGTTAATTACCAAGTTTTCACTAATTAATATCAATGCGACTTTAGCTGTGCAAAGTATTGCCGCCTCGAAGAAGTGTCCCTGTGCGAAGACGAAAGGTGCCTCACTGTCATAGCATTTTTAACAGAAGTGTCTGTTTAACGCTGACAAGTGCTACAGCTCAGCTTCGTACGTGATGAGTGCATGCTCACCATTCAATCGCAGACACCGTGGAGTCGAGGACGCCCGACGACGACGTGTTCCAGCACTTGGCGCGCACCTACTCCCTGAACCACCCGACGATGCGACAGTTCTCGTGCGAGCGTCAGACCTACCACGACGGCATCGTCAACGGCGCCAAGTGGTACCCGTTCAAGGGCGAGTACACGCCACTGTTCTCAAGGCCTTCTCGCAGCGTAAAGCCTTTGGGGTTAAGGCGAAAGCCTTATATGTCTCATGACTAAAAAAAAATCAGGCGTCGGCGACCAGCAGCGGCATGAATGATACCAAAACTCACGCGACCTCACAGACACGTCAAATGATGCTAAGAGCAAAATGTCACATGATGTCATGCCTTAATAACGACGTCATCACGTGACATCTTCGCTTGGTTAAGGGCGGGCCGATCCCGGTGGTAGCGCTACACCCGGGTGACGCGCAAAAAGTTTCAAGGGGGTGGGACAATCTAATCGAGAACACGATTTAATGTGCACCTCGTAAGAGCATATGCTTACGCCTGTGCTCGTTTTAGCTTTACCTGAAGGGTCGTAAATTTTTTTGAGCCATGTCTGCACATGCAACATGTCTGCACAAAGGTGCAACATGGAGCGACTATGAAAAGAACCACAGCATTTAAAGGGCCCCTATACCACTCCGAGGTCAAAGACGAGAGAGCGGTTTCCTTCTTGCCTTCGCTAGCCTTCCTACGGGTTCCATCTCCTCCTCGCCAGTTATTCTCTTCAGAAGACACGTGGAGAATGTCAGCACTAAGAGTTCAGCCTGTCATGATTTCGTGCTTTTCGCAAGCGGAGATAACCCTGTTATCTCCGCTTGCGCAGTTGAAAACGCACAAAACGAACTGAAAGTCAATTGAAAGCGCACGATAGTCACGTGAGATAAGGCAGAACGGGAGCGTGACTGCATGGCAGAGCGTGGTAGGAGATAATTCACTACTGATATCTCTAGTACGTGGACCAATCGAGAGCGTGTACCCTCATGACGTCCCGTGAACAGACTGATGGCGTCATGAAATGCGCCGAAAAGACTGGAAACGCCAGGAGAGGATAACGCGCTCCTTCTTTGCATTTTCAGATGTTGCTTACGGACTCTTTAAGTTGTTCACACATTGCTCTCTGATCTGGAAAGCCAACTTCATCTTGAATGCCTCCGACTTAAGCGCCTCGTCACATTCCCAGCAGGCGTCGCTTAGTGTATAAGATATGAATTGTATCCGAAGATTTGTAGCTAAGTGACCTACCCAAACTCGAAAGCTGAGCAGCGCTACGCACTAATGCAAAATGTGCCCCTGAATTGCGCGCCGAGTTCTCAGGGCCAAAAATACTTCGATATATTTTTTACATATAGGCTGATGTTACAACTTCTGTGGGTGTGCTTACCTGACAACTGAACCAATCAAGATCATGAACCCCTAGTTTGGTGCGACCATTGTCGCAGTATCTACAAGTTGCACGGATGCACCCTGTTGTAGTTTCTTAAGTGCCCTGTGACCGAAGCTCTTAACAAGAAGAGCAAAGATTGCTACGGAATGGGCCTGCTGTTGACAGCTGTCTTTAATTTTGAAACGAAACCTTTCCGCGTTGGTCTGGACGCTTACAATAAGCTGAATCTGAACTGCCATTTTTATTTTAATTGTGCAGCGTTGCCTAGGCAACGAGCTGAGCCTCTCTACTTGATAAAGCTTAATCAACCTGTTCGTCAAAATACGCTAAAAATAGGCAGTCAGCCTTATGTCTCCATTGTAGGTTGTTCCATGTCTCTGGAATACATTGAATACTTCCGATGTTATTCAGTGAAAAACTAACTGACTTGTAATCATGTGAAGACAACCAGAAAAAATGTAGCCAAGGGGAGCATAAAGTAACATTCTAAGCATTGGCCTTTATCTTTTGTTGGCTTCTTGTAGTTCTTATTAATAACCAAGCCATAGCTTATTCTTATTCATTTATATTACTGGGTATGATGGGTGAACGGGGACGCCTGTTTATGTGTATGGTGATTGTAGCAGTTAAAACTGTAATTTCCAGTGTACGGTACGTTGCTCTTAGTTTGCCGCCAAATACGTGCTCTTCATACTCTTGGAGGTGGCGTTTTAGTTTGCTACACCTAGTTGTTCGCAAGTAATTTAAAACAAGCGCACGCAGGTAGCATGCCGGACTACACGTACGTGCAAGGCGGTTGCATGGAGGTCACGCTGGAGCTGTCGTGCTGCAAGTACCCTCTGTCCTATCAGTTGAAGCGTTTCTGGATGGACAACAGGAAGCCTCTCATGAAGCTGCTAGAAGAATCGCACAGAGGTGAGGAAATTGTCTGTTTCTTTGTGCTTTAATTGAACAATGTAAGGAAAATGTCGAAACTCAGGAGCAAGGAAATTATGTGCTTCAGTTTTTGTGCTCAGTTTCTTTTCCATGTTCTCTACATATTTTAATTTTTAATATATAGTTATTAAACTTTTAATATTAAAATATTAATATTTTTAATATTTTAATTTAAAAAAAAACTACAGAACTATATACTGGACCACGAAGCGGTAACACAGTAAAATCTCGTTAATTCGGATTTCACGGGACTGGAAAAAATGACCGAATTAACCGAATACCGAATTATGAAAAGTGTCAAGAAAACTATAAGCAAACGTCTATTACGTCAATGCACTTTCATTTTGTTGATAGATACGTGAATGCTGTACTTATTTTGCTAAGAGCAGCGTAAAAACAGCAATTTTCGCCATCCCGCGACTTCTTTCACAATGCGACCGCGGCGCAAGACTCCTATGTGTTAATTAGCCCGGCCCGTGCTCTACCCTTCTTGTTACGTACCGCCACAACCATCGCCACCACGTGACGATTTTTCACCGATAAACGAAAGAAATTTGCCGCGGCCGCTGAAGCCAAGAACGCGATTGCGGATGGCGACCATGCCTTTTTGAACGATCGCGGCCAGCGAGGTGTTACACGCGGTCGTAAACGCAAATAGGCATGAAGCCAGATGATATAGTGTACTAGAATAGTTTCTAGTACACTTTAGTTCTGGCCTTCCTGTCGTTACCGCACGGTTCGCACTGATGACGATAGCAATGCTGACAGCGCACCCTCGTTTCGGTTATCCTCGAACGTCGTTTTCGCTCTCTTGCGCCGCACATTTAAGGCGCTTCGCGCTCGGCGCGTTCCCGGGATCGTCCGCAATAACCGAGTTGCGGCCAAATATGACCGAATAAACGAGTTTGATGCCATTAAACAATGTATGTGAAGCTGACCGGGACCGTAGAACACGTCCGAATTATCCGACTTTGCGAATTAACGAGGGTTGAATTAACGAGCTCTTACTGTAGTAACTCTTGCGTACCACCAATTGAGCATATTTCCGAAGCTGTGCCACAATTACATTTTCTCACGGAAATACAGGAAATGAAAATTTTCTGTTAAACTGAAATCACTATAAATTTTTTTTAAATGCAGACGGTACCACGTAGCCAAGTTGGGGACGTGCATGTATTGGCACAATTTCGTACACATTCGTGCACCTTCAGTAACCTTTAGTGACGTTGTATAGGTAAGGTTGTAAGTAGGTTTTTTATAGCGTCTGCAGCGACCGGTCGCCGGCTGTGCGCGAACGCATAGAAGAACCAGCGAGCTTCAGTAAGGCCCTGTGAAGGGAAATGACAGGCACCGTTTTTATATTGCCGTGTGCTGTTGGCGTTCAGTGAAGGTCTAGCCATTAGCATAATCTGTTGTTTTCCTGGCCGAAGCAACGTCTTGGAGATAGCATCGAACGTGGGTTGTGAAACCAAGATCGCTAGCTGGCTATTGTGGTACAACCGGTACAACTTTAGTCACCCATCAAGAGAAAGACGGATTGCCCTTCCATCTACCTGAATGCCTTCAAAGTAATCGATGTATGGCAGCGATCAGCAAGGCAACCTCATGTCAGTACGACCAAGTGCACAGGGACTGCCACTGTCTTTTCTCTGGTTTAGGCCAGATAACGGGCAATCTTTCCTTTTCGCTCTTCTTAGCCTGTAGGGTATATAGTCATGTTCCTTAACATGCACACGATAGCACACGATCGCACACCATCGCACACCATCGCCATCTGAAAATGCTTTTGCAGTGAAGCGGAAGAAGAATATGATTGAAGCAAAATTTCAAAACAACCTAATTATTTTCCTTATTAAGGAAACGACGGTGATGTAGCACACTCTGTAACCACATCACATCCCATTACAGCTTTTCGCCGAGTTTTATATGCTTGCTGGCGAATATCAGAACTTCGCATATCAGAACATTCTAATATTAGAACAATTCGCAGTAACATAATCTCCATTTTTTGCTTTATGGCTATAGGCCTGCGAGGAATCATCACGGATGACGAAGGGTACCCCGTGGCTAACGGAAGGCTCATGATCAAAGGACGTTACATGCCGTTCAGGACAAGCCACAAGGGCGAGTACTGGAGAATCTTGCTGCCTGGGACGTATACACTGATGGTGAGCGTGGCTTCTCAAAGCGGTGATATCATTTCTGAAACAATTAAATAATGCCTTATGGAAACATTGATCATGGTGGGTTCAGATGTCATAACTGCGATTCTTACCCAGACGACTTGAACTACTGATTTTTTTTTTGTATCTGGGCGTCAATAAAAGTGCTAGTCTTAACTTTCTAATATTTGGTGCTATGGTAGCGTTAGCTGATGTCTAAAATTGACGAACTAATGGCGAAGCAGAAAACTAATGGCGAAGCAGAACATCAGCTAAATGTTATTCCATTACTAGCGCAACACGAATAAATAAAAAAACGTAGTATAAAGATCATTGGAAAAATCTTCAGCATATACATCATATGAGTGCAATCTACACATGGTGTAAGTAATTGGGAAGCGAAAATGTTTTGAAACTAAGCGAAATATTAAAGAATTATCACAAAGCCTCACTTGTTAGCCATGTTAACCTTTGGTGCTGGCAACTTGCTGCGATCCTGTTCTCGATAGGCAATTGGTTTCAACTCCAGTAAGAAAATACGGTGCAGGTATAACTATGTAATAGTACAACCAGCATCTGTCATTAAGCTCTACAGGGACGCGGTTATATACTCCACTAAACGGCTATATGGAAAGGGGTCGTATATTTGAGAACCCTTTGTGAGTACTCGCAACTGTGTTTTGCAACACCTCATAATTAAAGATCTTAACCCGCGATGCTGATTAAACTAATAAAGTTCATTCGTACAATGAACGATCTATTATATCGCGTTTGTAAACTGGTGCGTTTTTTTGGTGTTTCCAGGCATCGTCTCCAGGACACGACGACGCTGAGGTACCTGTCCAGGTCGTCGAAGGCCAAACGACCGTTGTAAACATTACGCTGGCTCGCAAAATCCGCTCCTACTATCCGTCCGGCGTCGAATACGACAAGTCTGGACCGAGCCACAGTAACCTTTATAGCAACGTAAAACCAAACCTCGAAGACGAATACGACGTCGACACGACCGACAACTCGCTCTCGGCTCCCAACTTTAACAACCTGGATCCCTTCGTTTCGCAAGGCAAGAACGCGGCAGTTCAAGAAAAAGAGGCTCCGACCCAGTCGATAGCGGACTACTATCGCGCTCTCTACCAAGCAATACGGACTCTCTCAACTGGAGAAGCCCGCCACAAGCCAGTGAACTTTGATACAAACTCACACACGAGTGGACCTTCCAATTTCCAGGAGCTACCACTCGAGAGACGGGCGTACACCTCCGCGGGAAGCAGTCCGGTTGGCGCCACGGCGATTCAACGTCGCACGTCCGTCGACGAAGAGTCAGAGTTCCTCGAGAACACCCAACTCGAAGACCCGCTGAACTACAGCTACCCGGTGACGGCTGTTCCAAGAACGACACCCGCTCCCACAGCACTACCGCCCTATACACGGTCAGGAGAGCCGGTTGAGGTCGCTGACCATGGTGGCGCTCAAGAACGTACCGTCTCGTTCGTTTCCAACGGCGGAGTGCCCCAGAGCCAAGAGACTACGACGAGTGTGAGTCGCGACGTAACACTGAGCGATGCGCCGATCCTCGGCGCCGGCGCGCTTGACGACGTCGCTGCCGTCACCAGAACACCGCCGATTTCTAGCACTGGAAGATGGGTGACGGGTGGTCCTTTGGAAATGACCCTCAGGACCGACACCGTGCATGTCAGTGGACAAAGAGGGCCGACGATGTATACTTCCGTTGGACCCGACCAAAACGAAACGGCGGCAACGTGGAAGCCCCAGCAACGCCAGCCAACCACACAGCCCACAAAGCCTCCCGTGTTCAGGAACCAAATGACAGTCTCATCACCTGATGTCAACCAATATGAGCACTCATCCACTGGACGGGACAAAGGGACGCCGTCAGCAAAGCATGCCCAAGCTATAGGTACACACAGCACAACACGCAGCCATACGACTGATAGTAGATACGCAACAGCAGATGGCGATACGCAGAGCATTCCACAGCGCTCTAAGACTACGCGAACGACCAAAGGTATAATCACGGCTAATGGTGAATACAGGACAACGGCTCGTCCCACCGATATCAGCGAAGGCGTCAATACAGCACCTGACAGACAGGCCGCAGAGAAGGTGTTTTACACACCAGAGCCTCACAAAGGAAGCTCGCAGTCGCAACGCATGGTCAGTATGTCGCTTCAAGACACATTACCCGCTTCTATATTTGCCAGCAAAACTACAGAGTCGCAAGCATCCTCGTCATATTTCACCGACCCCGAGACGGATTCGAGATTGCCTGCGCCGGAGCAAAGTTCGGGAGATGTACCAGGTGCGGATTCAAACACCAATTTTTCACCTCCTCCAGAAAACCGACCAAGAGATGAACCGGTTCAGGAAACACCGACAGAGGAGCCCCCATCACCCTCACCTACAACTATCCCACTTATTCGTACTCCAGAAGGAATAAGGCCTACCGAAAAGGCTTACCTAAACGATGAGGCTGTGACTAGCAGCGTTGAATATGATCCCGAACATTCGCTTTCACCAGGAAGAAGAAAGCCTAGTGGCAGGCCAACCGTAGCTACTACAAGACAACCGACACCAGACGCCGGCTCGGGTGTTCCGACATTGCAAGAACGCAAGTACGCTGCAAGCTTGCCGAAGCTGAATCCTGCAGCCAGAGTAGAAGAACAGGGGACACCTAGATCCTCGAATAGGCGATCTAACGGCACCTTAAGGTCGAGGACAAGCGACCCAGAATATACAGTACTGCTGGAAGACAAGCAACAGCCTCAGTTGTCACACACAAGTCCACCCTCTCCTACGGAGATATTTGAGCGGACTCGGCAAAGAACACGAAATTCTACCTCTCCGACACGGATAGCAACGTCGAATTCTGGCACGTCCCTTTATTCTTGGGCAAAAGTAGGAAACACGGCATATGGCACGTTTCCACCCGATGCAGATCCATCCAAAGGAATTTCCTCTGAAGATGTCCAAGATGAGCCATTTAGGAGAATACCCAAAACTACGCAAGCCAGAACAACGCCGAAAAACCACCACACGGATGCAAAAGCGCATTCGACAGCATCAGTGAGCCAGGGGAAGCCTGTGCACACAACGTCGAGGTACCGCCAAACGACAGTGCATACACATAAGCCGTTAACACCAACTCTTGTGCTCGACCAGCCGAAGCCAACCGCACGAACTATCGAAGCGTCTTCGCATTACAGCACTGAAAAGAATGAGCCCAGTTCCACTAGTGCACATCCTGCTTCGTCAACACAAGGCAGTGACGACCACCAGGAGCTCCGATCGACGTCGTTCACTTATGCACAAAGCAAGAATACCGAGGAAACCCGAACGGCAACAGGTACAAGGTACTTCGCTCCAACGAAGAAATATTCACTTGGCTCTCGACAAACGTTTGCACCGAAGCCAATGACGAGGAGTCATCTCCGGCGTCCATACGTCCCACCGACGGAGAAGCCGCCAACAGGCACACAACTGTCCGACTCAACCGGACGGCAGACCACTGGCAGCGAAATTTCGTCGCAAGACAATGCTCAAAGTTCAGGTTCAACATTTCCGGAAGACACGGATGCTCGGACCACACAGAGGGCAGGAGGAGTGCCGATAGCAACCTCGCAGCCTGCGGTTGGACAAGCTTCACAATCTACGTCCCCTGAGGAACACGCAAAACATGATTCGCTGAATGGTGAAACCGAATTGACCAAGTCATCTCCCTATGAGCCTCATTCCCAACAACAGCTTGTTGTACGAGGGAGCGCAGTAACAGTGAAAGAGCCGACGGTCGGAAACAGCGCAAGATATACCCCATCCACGAGGGCAACCGGCAGCGCAGTACGACACTCAAGCCCGGCACTAGGTGCTGTTCCGGGCACATCACAACGCCACACGTCCCGGCCTCCGCAGCATGCTCAAACAGAAACAGTCAGACCGATTAAAAGGCCCGTAGTCTACTTAAACTCAGCGGATAACGGCGGCTATGTCCCCGCTCCAACTCAGGGATCACATTTCACGTCTGCCCAGGAGCCTCAGTCGGCTCAGCCACGACGAACTAATAGGCCGCAACGGCCACAGCATGCTCTTACTGAAGCACGGAAAAACTCGCCATATACGGCGCCTTTGCAAACAACTTTGACAGCGAGGCCGAGAACAGTTCTCCCAACAGCCCAAGACTCATCACAAGTTTTAAAGCAGCGCATCACCGAAACCCCGGAAGTACCGCAGCAATCGTACAGCACGCCTAATAGAGGACGTTATTCTTCTTATCAGGCTGTGAATTCTCGTCCTTCACAACAGCCCTTGACAGATGCCATACCCGCAAATTCCGGGCCTTCCTCTGGCTATTACCGTGATGCTGTCGCAGACAGCAAGGTATTTTCGACTCCTCCAGAATCATATGCAAACACAGCCATTGACGCAGAGACTCAGAAGGAGTATGCAGGTATGGAACAAACTTCATCATATGATCAGGATAACGCCAGGGCACTAACAGATATAACGATGCCTACCGACAAGGCTGAGCTCCAAGAAACTTCCAGTTTCCGAGCTCCAGCTGACACGACGGCAGCGTTCACATCGTACAAACCATCACTGCCTCCCCAGCCTGCTTTAGTTACATCTGAAAGGGGAACACCTAGACCTGCCCCAAGAGAACATGTCACGATTCCCGCTAGGCCGAGAGAGCAGCTCACAAGACCAAAAACGTTAAGCGAAGCATCCGCGCCTCCGCAGGGATCATTCCCTTATGAAAATACAGGTGCAACACCAGAAGAACAAACATCATCTCAAGAACCGACGGGACTCGGAAGAATGATAGTAAAGGAGCTAACAGCGGCGCAGGTCTCCAGTCATCCAGAAAAGATCTTCAAGATTCAAGGGACCGTAACGCTGGAAAATGCAAGCCCGAGAGCTCAAGATACGACAAGCGGCATGCCCAGAGGTGTGACGCTTACTCCTAGGCCATCTGAAATTGATCACAGCTCAGGACAGACCGTGACAGGTCACCAGACCGCGGCAGGAATCTCAGAAACCAACGGAAATAGCCGTCGCATTTTTCCAGCGAGGACGCCGTCAAGACCAACACGACCAGGAACCCAAAGCCCGCCTCTGTACACTGAGACGAGTCAAAAGCGACCCTATAGGCCTACTGTGCCACCTCGATTCTCAACATCCAGTATACCAAAGCCGCACAGCTCCCTTGGACCATTACCAACAGACAGAACGCAGTCAACGTTGAATGCGTCTCCAAAAGCTAGTGCTGTGACTCGTGGTGATGAGCTACAGTACGTTGATGAAGGCACCTACAGTGTTCCCGCAGTCTCAAGACAGTTTCAGACAAATGAAGGTCTTGTGCCGACAGCACCTAGAGATGACATTACGACCCAACATCAAAGTCCAGGTCAAGAACATCAGCAGCACGCAAGCACTTCCTACACAGACCACACATATTTCCCGAAAAGCAGTCAAGCTCAAGCGCAGACGCAAGTTGATCACTTTCGAGATGCGGCGGAGCCGGTCACAGATAATCCTGAGACTGCACCACCATCACCGCAACCAACTGACTCGGGCATATCAACGCAAGGAACGGCAACCGCGAATGTTGGAACTGAACAAGCGCATAGAGGCGTGGCTCAGGAGCAATTCGTTCCTACTTCTCGCAAAATTAGGCCCCCTCAGTCTCCCCAATTTATGTTCCAAGAGCACACTGCTAAAGTGCCCTCTGAAGAACTCAGAACAAGTGTGCTACGCGCAATTAGCGAACCGAACACAGTTGCATTCACAGTAACACAGAGACAACAAGACGTAGCAAACACTTCGACTCCAAGGTACACGAATGTGTACACTTTCACGACAAAGCACGAACTAAACAGGCCTGGAGCGGTTGCATCACAGGCAGAAAAAGCTGAAGATGTACGGCAATCACACCAGATAAGTGATAAACCCTCAACCCAATCTACTTATGGAACACAACGCCAGCACCAACCTTTCAGGGAAGCATCCGAGGAAAAACTTCAGGTTCGTCCTTCGACAACGCCTGTTTTATTCGAATATGACCCTGAGACCCGTGATTACATCAAGGCGACGCACCACACCGCACCTCCTGGAAGTCCCCGGGGCGGCAATACCTTTTCCACACCGATACAGCAGGGCCAACGGCGTCCTGAAAGAATTCGAAGTTCTGTAAGCACTCACGAACCACAGGTGCCCAATGAACCTTACGTGCTTCCTAGAAATACAGGCCACACGGAAGACAAGGCTCTAGTGACGGCCCCAGCAAAAACACCTCAGAACATTCAGCAAGATCCGCTCATAGAAACAGTATCTACAGGTACAGCTGTGTACGAGAAACCGACAGGTGAGCCAGCTGTATCACATCATGGATCTACAGCCCAACATGGAGAGGAAAGGCAACTTTTGCATGGCCAACAGGACCACAGGGCCCAGACTACGTTCCCGAAAACCCTGGGACCTGCAGATAGCATCGGGGGGCATGTGCCTCTAAATCAACACCACACATCTCAAACAAGAACTCCAGCGCTTCTGACGCTCGAAGACATTCCGCCTGAACAGCTGCGCAGGGCCATCGCTCTTCTCTTAAAAACGTCCTCGTTAAAGAACCCAGATGACGCTAGTCGTGAGAGTTCAGTGCCACCGCCGGAGCACAAAGCGACTCCACCACAGAACACTCGAGCAGAAATCGGCAGCAATGTTCACCTGGGCTTATCTCATTACGAATCTACTTCTGCTGAGGTACCAAAAGCTGTCACTCACGCGTCTGACTCCGACGTTTCGGCGCACAGTCATCCATTATCGCAAAAGCAGCTAAGCGCATCGCTCGTAGATCGCACGCGTAACTATCAAGACGGAACACGTCACCCAAATGCCGCATCTCAAAGTGAAGGTGAGCGTCACGCGCCCTCCATAGAACCCGTGCGCACGCAAGATAGATCGCCTTCCGTGACGGGACACCCAGAGCAGCATGCTTTTCCCGAATCGCTGATGGCCTACCACGACAGCCAGGAGCTTCACACCGTGCCACCTCAGCCTGGAAATCCTCAGGAGTTTAGAACCACAACGTCGGCGGAAACGTCCACCGAATTACCCCATACTGAAGGCAAGGTTCCCGATTTCTCGACGCCTGGACACTCGGCGGAAGTTATTCATGTGAAAAATCTCGCGAATCGTCCCGTTAGCAGGGTTCCCTCGGACGTAACGACCAGCTTTGGTGAACTGCCGAAACATGCACGAACTTTTGATAGACCTTCGTCCCACGAGGGACCCAACAACTCTGCGGAAAAGAACTTGAATATTCACACATCGACACCAGGACAGCTCGTGACGGAGCAACCATTCTTTTCCGATGGTCATCACGCTGGAACGCTGACTTCGCAGGAGCTGACATCGCAAGCGCCCGCTCCGAAGGACATTAGGTACGTGCCTCAAGACATATTTACCCCAGCTACTCCACCCCCGCCGCCCGCGGTCACCACACTCCCGCCCTCATCGTTGGCACCGCCTCCGCACCTTTTCGGTCACAGCGATGGCCACACAACTCCGAGACCCAGGACAACCACAAGCCCGCCACCCCTGCCTACCAGCCAAGAGGAATACAGCGTCGAGCTCGCGAAAGCCATAGCGATTTTTCATCGTCTCATTAAACCGGAACGTACGTCCGCAGAAAAAATGACTGCAGATCGTTCGCCACCCGCCAACCAGGCCTTCAACATTCCCAGCACACAAGTAGGGCCCACAGTCACAGGTGGTGGTTTCACCAATACGCAACAGCTTTCGACGCACCCAACGCCGCTGCTCAATGCTCAGCAGGGCTTCTTCATCGACCGACTACGCGCCATCCAGCAAAACACACCTGCACACCTTCTCCAAGCGACATCGCTTAATACACCGCTGAGCCTGACCACGGATCCGATGACTCTGTTCAACACAAATCTGCATCCTATTCAGTTAGGCGGTCAACTGAACTCGCCCTTGACAACGGGCAGTGCGCAGCTGTCTTTCGATGACGATGGTAGTATTCTAAGATCGAGGTCTTCCAGAGACACGCCGGCTAAGTGCTGCTTCGATTTGCCAAACGGACGATTTGTATTCAAGATTGGGAAAAAGAAGAAATGATAGCAGCAGTCTTGTTCTTCTTCCTTAGGAATACGAACTACTGGCCTTTAAAAAAAAGAACATTGCGTTCACGACAGCGTTGTTGAAGTTTCCCGTCCACGCCAAAATGGGACGGGTGCCAAAACCTTTGTGTGACAAGCTCAAAATGAGTGCGATTATGGAGACTCCGAGACTACATCCAAGCTGTCGTCTTCAAGCACTGGTGAGGAGCCGTCAGTCCGTGTCAGCCCTCTTTTCGGAGAGAATGTTGAAGTCTTAAAGGAAGAACGTACTTACGCCACCGCGCTTAAAGCAAACAGATCGAACAGCGCCTGGCGAGAATAATTGCGGGTCTTCAAGGAGAGGAAGAGATTTCATTCAAGACTAACAAGCAGCGCTTGTTTGTCCTTTTCTCGCCCTTCGTGTTTCCGTCCGTTTTTTGCGCAGTTGCAATAATCAAGCAGCAGAAGTTTATGTGTTTTGGGAAGTGCAGGAGTGTTTTTTGCTGCGTCGAAGCCGGTGCATCCCCCTGTGGATTAATGCTCTGTGCAACCAGTGAGTGTTCTTGTGGTGACTAGTACTCTGTGAAGCATTGTAGCTGGCGCTGCTGGCAGTGCAATGAACCATACTGCAGGCCGCATCAGTGAGGACGTTCAAACGCTGTATGTCAGTGTGTTGTTGTGCTGTGAAATGGTGTCGAACTTTGTTACGAGGTGTTTTGTGGAAAGGACAGCGATGTTATGCGAAGGAGGTGCTGCGTGCCTGATGCTTGCTTTGTACATTGTGCTGTTGAAGTTTGGCACTGGAAGGAAGTTATCGTCAGAAACGACGATGACTGATGTTAAACGTACAATTGCTTCGGCGATGCCATTCGAGTTTGTGCCATGACAATCGCCAATAAAGTTAAAATGTGTTCGTATTTTTTCTTTAACTGACTCTTGCCGCCAGGTGTGATTCAAATCGCCGATGATCAGCTTACGTTCTGAGTTAATTGGAAGAGCTATAGCGACGGCCAGCGCGGCGTTGGCCGATGGCAGCTTCCAGGCTACCGTCCAGGGTTCTCCACACATTGGGCGGTGGTGGAAATGCCGCCCACCGCTCTGCTTCACCGCCCACCGCTTCGATTGACCACTTTGAAATGCGCGCACGAGGAACCAATAAATAGCAACTGTGCGCGCTCAACGCCAGCGAGCCATGTCTCCCGCCGCCTCGTTATGTAAAAAATGTAGTGTGAACAGGACGTCTTGTGGCTCGAAAGATCGTCAACTCCAGTGCCAGCGCTAGAACACATGTGTTGCAAGAGCCCTTGCTTCCGTTTTCTATGTACGCCATAGATGCCAGAAATGAGCGACCAGAAATGTCTACGCCTAAAAAATGTCGACGCCTAAAAATTTCTGGGGAGAGCTCCAAGCGTCGTTTAAAGGTGCCACATCGGTGTACTCGAGGACCCTTGACAAGCTTTTCCCATTACTGCTGAATGCATTGAACAAACGGGAAAACGCGACAAAAAGCCATGCATGAGACGCATCCACGAAAACGTCCTACGCCATAATCGTTCGTAAGGGAAAAAATCACACCATCTCCCGCTAAAGGGGACCATGAGGCGATGCGAAGCAGTGTTTCGGCATGTAGAGCCCGCGTTTCAGAGGTGGAGTGGTGAGGGGGAAAGGGGGGGGAAAGGGGAGGGGAAAGGGGAGGGGAAAGGGGAGGGGAATGGGAGAGGGGAATGGGAGAGGAGGAGTGGAGAGGGGGTGGGAAAGAGAAATGAGAGAGGGAAAGGGAAGGGGAGATGTGATGTGGAGAGGAAAAGGGGAGAGAGGGAGTGGAGAGGGGAAGTGGAGAAGGTTTGCGCATGCGCAGTAAGGGTGGTCGCGCCGCACACCGCCACCACCGGATTGAACTCCGCTATAAGATGCTTCACATCTAAAAAATCGGCCGATACTGATACTGGACATACGAGTATATTTACTGTATTCTTACAAGCATAGGTCGGCAAGATATGTGGAGCTCACTCACGACTCACTCATGAAATATATTTTGCCTTTAGGGCTCACCCGGGCTCAGGCTCACTAAAATTTATCTCAGCCGGACTCACACGGACCGAAACTCACCAAAGTATTACTCACCGGGACTCACTCATACTCAGACTCACAGCTAGATCTGAGTCTGAGTGAATCGACTCATGAGTGAGTTTACCGACCTATGCTTACGAGAGTTCTTACTTAACGGGACCGGCCAAGCAGGACTTACGGACAAATGAAATCGTGAACCATGGCCCAGCTGTCTATGGAGTATGAGTCATGACAACATTGCAAATACCACTCAAAAACGAAGAAAACCAATTAATGTAGAATGGGCTCCTGCTGTACATCGACTGGTAAATGCGAATCGGATGTGTCTGTATATGGTCACCTAACAGCCATTGTCAACGATGGCAGGTTGCCTTAAAGAGGCTTAATTTTCCCGTATTACTTTTTCGTTAAGGTTACGAGTGCTCAGCTTTGATCAATAGTACCTTTGTCGCACATTGGTAGGCGTGCCTTGCTGTGTTTACCAACGTTTGGCTATCTGCTGATTTTATAATGCGCGCAACGGTCATTTAGGCAAATAACGCCGAAATTGCGAAGAGCGAACGAGCGCCCGCACCTTTCACAGTGCAATGACAGGTTACTTATTTTTTTAATATATCTTGTTTATAAGATACTTGCGCCTCCATATGAAGCACCGGCTGCTTCTTTTTACTAAAATCCATGATAGTGAAGACCACAGGCCCGTAAAAAATCCCATGAAATCGCACTTCAGCATCTCGTATAAATCTTCCAGCAAAGCCATAAAAGAAAATCAGATCACGTTGTTATTGAGTCCCTTGTCGGCTTGATTATCACGCATTCTATTTTCTATCACTCGTTCTATCTATTTCCTGATCGAAATATCAAAATTGCAATATTTTTCGACCCCCTCGTGGGCTTGCTTCCATATTACCTCTAATATTGTGCTTTCAGTTCAAAAACTAAGACCCGCAAAGTGATTGTACACATACTTTAGGTGTTTTCAAACATATGATAACACAGTTCCTTAAACACTACTACCATAGTCCCTCATGCTATTAAGTCTTTTCGGGTGCATCCTTCTTCGCGTTCTTTCAGCTAAATATTGTTCATTGCATTACTTGTGAAGATTCTGCAATGCATCTTCGACTTCCATGCTTCAAGTTACCCCTAGAATGTGCACGCAACCTTTCTGTTGAGGAACGTTTGAGGTCGAGACTGTTTGATAAGTATTGTAGGAGCGTTCATTGTAAGATTTAGAATGGCACCGAAACTAGCTTAAGATTTGAGGGCGTGCTTGAGCTTGCACGAGCTAAATCTGATGTACACCCTTAAAAAACACTCCTTAGAACCCCTTGCAAGCAGTATAACATTGACCCCCTTTCTTGAAATGTAACAGAGCTATATACGTCGTACACTTCACGCAAGGTGGAGTACTGTAGTAGTTGAACTCTGAAAGCTGTTTTGGTGCAGCCCCGTTAAGTTCCAGCTGCCGCTTATGTAAGTTCAAATGACATTCAAAATACTGCACCGCGGTGCCACAAGAAAATATAGAGATGCTTATTACTCTACGAGAAACCCGATGGCAAGATGTGTTGACCAGCGACGTATCAAGGAATCTCACGTTACTGGCAAGATGTAAGCATTTGACTAAAACACGGGGATACTTTAGATTCGGCTGTTTTGTTCTGTGAGCACATCACGCGCGTGTGTACCAGAAAACCTAGCGCGTAATTTTTTAAGCCCTACCGTTGTTCTGTCCAGCTGGTTTTGCAACCACAGCAGCAGTAGCTAGCCAGAATTTTTTTTTTTTTTTGGGGGGGGGGGTTGGGGGGGTTAACCCTACTTTATGTATGTTCGTGCGTGCCTTTGTATGTGTTCGTGCATATATACACATTCAAAAATGAAGAATTTCGTGGGGGGGGGGGAGGGATGACCCCCCTAACCCCCCACCCCCTGGTTACGCCAGTGTACAGCAGTGAGAAACAATGCAAAACACGCGCGATGCATTGTCCCAATTTAACATAACTTGTTGCTTTAACTTTAACAAAACTTTAACAAACGTTGCTGAGAAGCTACATGCAAGTTACCAAAACTTTAAACGAAATAAAATGTAACGCAATGACGCGACAACATAGCGTGCGCACAAGTACTCGAGGTCCGACGTGGCAGTAGTTGGACAGTAGGCTGTGATTAGGCGATTGAAGGGATTGCTGCATAAATGAACACTATAAATGCACCCGTTATAACGTGGCGGAGACCTCCGAACCACCAAATTGACTGATTAATTTCATTCATTAATTCATTCATTCATACTGTCAGCCCTATTGTAGGGCTATTGCAGGAGTGAAAGGTGCCTTGTAATGTTAAGATGCACTCAATGTACGTACAGAAATACTTTGTTCAGAAAACATATTACGGTAGGGTAATTTACTGTCTAGCTGGTCTTATAACATACAAATGTAGCACTTATATAACAATAATGATAATATAACACTGATATTTTTGCGTAATGTCTTTTATATCTGAATTAAATATGCTTTCCTAAAAGAAACTCTCATAAATTTACCGCTTAACTAGCTTGACTATCTGAAAAGCGTTGGGCCAGTTGGGCATTGATGGGCAGCGCCATCTCTGCAAAGAGTAGGGACATCCGTCTGCGTGCTCGCAAACTAATTACGCGTGTTTCTCACCTGATGGCGCTACTTTCCTTTCGCTTTCACTCGCGTACAGAACGACCGAGTTATGTAAGCGCGGGCCTCACCTTCAATGGCTGTCGTTCTGAGCTCCTCCAGTTCTCCCGCCAGCCCGCGGCAGTATGTCGAAACTATCGAGTGGCGAAGGGCTTTGTTTACCCCCTCGAACCCCAATGCTTGCGAGCCGCCGTGACTTGAGTGATTAAACAACGAAGCTTTAATTACATAGCTCTAAGGAGAACCAAATCCCGAAACCCATATCATGGCAGAACACGCACTAAGGCTGCGCAGAACGACACAGGACAACCGCTAACGTCGTTTTTTGTTGTCAGTAGTGCGTGTTCGTTAGTATTAAGGATTCATTATGTCAATACCAACTAGCCCCGCTGAATGCGTTAGCTACAAATGCGCGAACCAGCTGAAGTTGTCTTTACATTAGAATTTCTCAAGATGAATATGAATAAAAAAGTAATTCGATTTATAATTCATTTATTTATTTACTTATTGTTGAGAAAATGTCATCTTTATTGTCTGCAGCAGTTAAGGTTTCTTTCAAATTACGAACATTTTTTTCATTGGAGTATTTGGTCTTCCTCGTAAAAGGCCGAGCGTAAGAGCCTGTGCTTCTAATACGGAAATTGTGTTTCAACAATTGTTACTAATTGGTGTGTCGTCACCAGCGCGCTTCTCGTTCCCATGACATCTCGGAGGCCACGCTTAGTGCTATATGTTTTTTTTTTTAATTTGCGATTATTATCGCAAATATTATGCCCTTAAGGCATAATATTTCTTATGTATATTTGTGTTAAATGTGCGCCGTTAGGCCGGTGTTGTGTATGAAGTGAAGAAGTGTCTTGTGGAATGTGTTGTTATGTATCCATCGGCCATAACTGTTTGTGTCACTGTAGCGAAGACCAGCTTGCAGGAGATGACGGGAGCGTTCCGAGTGTAATCCTTGGCATGTCCATGTAAGGTGGTATGCATCTGCTTGCATCACTGGAACAGAACAGTACGGGCACGTAGTACCAACTGGTAAATGCGACCAGTTCCATGTTGAGATAACAGCTGGCGTAAAAGCCACCCCTGCCCGAAGCCTCCTAAGCACGACTTCCTCCGCCCTAGTAAGGTGAAGGGGGAGAGAGCAGACACACGGTGGGATAAGAGCGCGTGTATCCTGCCGGGGAACATTTTTACGGGCACGGAGTATTTCACCAAGGTTGGAATTTGGGCCTGTTGGTTTGTCATTAGTTGGTATACGTATCCTTCTTTTTTTTTCTTTTTAGAGTGAAAGAGGGAGTGAAAATAGGAAGAAATGCGATGAGGTCAACCGGATACATTGCCGGTTCGCTACCCTACGCCGAGGAAAGAAGGTTATTGAAAATTCGCATGCGGGTATAACTGTGCAGCTGTAGCTGCGCCGTTCTTCACTGGTGTTGCAACAGTAGTATGCTGCGCCGAGGCGAAGCCAGAATTGCACGTCGCGTCTTTCAATTCATCGAGTGCTTTTGCACGAACAGTGTCATTTATGACGGACACGATTCAGAGTCGAATACAGAATAGATTGAGAAGATGGTGAAGTGGCCAAGAATAATGTTCCATTGCGTGAGCACGCGGCAAATATGTTTAAATTAGCATATTCTATATTTTTTTCGTGAGATCTTTACTATATTAAAACAGTTGCGAAAGTATAACCAGTTTGCTAGTCGCAGCCCCGAGTCGCCGTGTGGCTAGACGGCAGCCGTTCAACACGCGTACCACCGAGCCAACATTAAGCCGGCGTTCTTGCAGCTACCACACCACGCATGTGGAATTTCGTGCGACGATCCTTATTCATAAAATTACGCGACCTCGCTTACGCAAGCGAATGCGAAACCAGAACGCGCTGGAATGCACACTGCCGGCGGCAAAACTCGTAACGCCATAGAGCCCGTGCACGCGGAAAGGCCCGTATTTTCCGAAGCTTCACGGAGGATGCGCGATCCCATTCACGCGCACTCTTTCTTGCATTCTCATGGTCACTAGCAGTGCACTCTTACACTGTCGTTAACGCTGTTTTTTCACCACCTTTACGGCTAGGCTATTGCCTATTCCAAGAGTCGGTGATGCGTTGTGCCAAGTTGGACACTGTCTTCTTTCTATTCCCCGCTAATGATTCCGAGTAGTGTGTCACCTGCGCGGCAACTAATACGAGAGAGAAAGAAAAATACCAGCGAATCATTGAAATGCAAAATCCGCCTCTGCCATCTTCGCCGCGACACCGAAACGCGGAAACATGTAACCTATCTAGAGAAATGACATCACTGTCTGCACCTTTCTCCCGCCCCTCGATCCGTACACCAGCTTGTCAACGCTTGAGCAAAAATAAAATACGGAGAAGCAGCGAGGCGACACGGCGGTGCACATTTCACGGAGACCTAATGTAGGCAGTCAGGTACGGGCAGGTGAGACAGCGGCTTGGAGCACAGCCACCTGCTGCGCTCTTGGGTGAGGCTTTCCCTTGCGACATAAGAAGCCACTTATCGCCGAAAGTAAATGGCAAAGAGAACTTACTGTAGCGTGTGTTACGCTAGCTCATAAAAGGTGACGGCCCCCTTACTAAAACAAAACAAAACTCACCCGGGTGGTCTGATTAATGAAAACGCCAATGCCAAATAGCGCTCGAATGCCCGAAGGCTGTTGCTCGGCTACCCGGGGACTGCCAGTCGTGAAGTCTGATCACGTTCGCGCACACAGTCGATGCGTATAGCCGCATCCACCTGTAGCAGCATGGCGCTCAAACGTGTTCAGAACGTAATCCCGATAGCTCCGAGCACCTGCTTTATAGTTGAAACGGTTAAACGAAGCGGGTAAGCAAGTGAAATAGTTTCATGCTCTTTCGTTGAATTCTCGTCACATCCTGATGTATAAATCTGATCGTGAAGGGCTGAGAATTCGCGGCGATGCGTTGTTGTTGCGTCCGTGAGGTTAGCCATTATGTCGGCGCCAAGGACTCTGCCAAAGGAAAAGAAAAAGAAGTGCAGTATCCAATTGGAAGTTCGTAAAATACCGCGAAACATATAGCATCGTCTTGAGCTTGTTCTGTTGATATTCGCCATATAAGTACTTGTTCAGCCCTCCTGATGTGGTAGACCGGTGCATCTTGGGCAGATACACAGGCGCGATCATTTTGCTTTTTGCATTTTGTTAGTTATGGCGCTGGCACGTTTTTACTTCCTTCTAGTACTTACCAGTTCAAGATACAAGTAAAGATGATATCGCAGTTACGATTAAGAAGATGTGCAGCTGAGCAGTCGATGTGAGACGTAAACAAGGAGAGCGGCCGTCTACTGCGGTACGAGAATGAATATCAAAGATATGAAAGCGCAGTCAAGAGCGTGAAATCAGAAAGCGTGAATAAATAAGGAAATTTCGCGGAAGTGTTGGCGTGCTCCGAAAACAATTTCTCTGCGGAGAAATTGACTTGGCATTTGATGATGGTGAGTGAAAAAATAACAAGCTGCCAGTTTAAAACATTATCATTCGATGGCATCCAATATGTATTTATGTTTATTTCAACACAGTGTGATCATTTAGCATATGAAATACTTCTCATTTCGAGTCTCACATCCATCAGAGAATCACGATCCTGGGTCCACATTAGAAACGACGTCCGTATGACCACGCGTTCTGAAAAAAACCTTCACGGGGCCAAAGAAAATGCATAGATATGTAGTGGATCAGCCACCAGTATAATCGCCAGCGCCCTCCATCGCGAGATTCGAAAGTAACGCATTCCCATAATGCGCATGTGTGCGCTTCACATTTTGTACCATCGCACAACCCTTGCATATAGTCCTGAAATTCTCCTGAGAAGAAGTCAAGTTCCTGACGCCGCAGAAAGCATCATGTGGGGAAACGTGAACTTGATTGTGGCTAATAAGACCAAGATGCGAGTTAACAGCACCTGTAGAGGTAGTGTTGGAAACCAATATCGGTTAAATGTATGTTCTTTGTTCCAACACCACAGTCAATGACAAAAGTGTAGTGTGTATTATAGTGCCACCATGAAAGCCTTTTCCTTGGTTCAACGAATTGTCAAACGCGATTATGGCTGGCGCAGGCACTTCAGGTGTGGCGAAGGTCTCACCACTTGTGTATATAGCGCCGTGGAAGTGGAGCCTTGGTAAGCTGCAACAAGTTCCCGAAAAGGGGTCTTGTGGTCTCTACACCTTCTACAGCTGTGAAGCAATCAGACACGGCGCGCGAGACCAGACGTGGGCGAGGAAGACCATAGAAGTGGAGTTCCCACATCCACGCTCCGAGCCCCGAAATTTCTTGTTTGTATGTACACGCACACATGGAAATACGCATGGAGCGTGCGTAAAGGGGACCGTTCCCCCGCGAAATAAAATTCCGGCAGCGCCCCTGTAACGCATACCTTGCTGTCATTGTGAGGTGAAGCTATCGTGAAACCTGTTAATCGAACGTTATAGAACTGATGTTCTGAAACGCACTTTGCAGCGATTACGTAGTAACAAAACGCGGAAGCCTCCGCTGTGCGGTCTACGTGATCCACTCGATCAGATTCAGCAATGTCTCCTAGATTGGTCCACTTTTCATCTCGCTCTTTATGCGATCAGCCCTCGCAAGGAGCGCGCTTTTACCCGAGCTATACTCCATAGGTGTTGCAAAGTCGCCCACGGGCACCGCCTATCCAAGTCCGGACATGTTGACTGGACAATATTGCGGATCATGTCGAGTGTAGAGTCACGCGTTCATGAAAATATACACAACTGCTCGCATTTTTGTATTGCGTTGCAAAGCGGGTTTCAGAAAATAAACACGTGATGGCAGGAATATTTTAATGGCTTAGCAGCCGTCACGGCTCTAAAAATATTTTGCGACCTTTGCCGACTGCATAGTGCAGTGCACGGCAAAGTGCAGTTTGGTATTTTCCAAACCGATTAAGCGTATATTATTTACGTTTTGGGCTTTACAGGCAATGTTGCGGCCACGATCGAAACACTTCGTTTTTTAAAAGGGCTAACTGTAATAATTTCCGCCGCGTTGCTGGCGTCGTTGCCATGTACAATCAAGGCTATGACGTTGTGTCGCCGCGGCGTTTGCTGGACGAACAACTAAGCACGGAGAGTTTACTAGGCTCATTTTTCAATGCTTGACGCTGCTTGAAACTGCAGGAAGTCCTTTTGTTGGTAGTCACAAAGAAAAAAATAGAAAGACTCCAAATGCACTTTTGTAACGGCGAAACAGAAATCCCTAGGAGAGGCTTTAATCCTGCACTAAACATGGATAGGCTGGTGGCGTTGACGTAACTTCAGTTCTGCACTAGCTGTGCACACTAAATGTTGAAGACTCTTCCCACAAAGTATAGGAAGTATATTCCACTGTCGTCGCACCGTAAGTCCATCACGACATTATTGAATTTTTAACGGAGCAGTGGCCTATTAGAAAGGCGATGATGTTCCGTGTATCATACCCCCCCCTTTTTTTTTGTGCGCGCCTGGTTTTTCTCTAGGCTCTTTTTTCCATATTTTTCACTTTCTCCTCCCCCTAATGTGGGGTAGCAAACCATATGTTTATATTCTGGTTAAGACTTCTGCCTCTCCCTGTTGTATATATATCTCTCTTTCTCCCTCTTTCTATCAGTTAGTCAGTCAAACAGCGCAAGCCTTTCAACGCAGAGTCAGGTGCTCGCGCAATGAACGCGTAGTCAGCGAGCGAAATCCGCTAGTGCCTGCGGGCGAACTTTCCGAAGTGCGCTTGCGTGATACCTTCGCAATTACCTAAAGGTTAACGTTAATGCAAGTAGTGCAGCGTTTAAAGAACCTCACTTTGGTTAAGATTTTCCCCTTCGCATGTATCTCTTCTCACTGCTGAATCTTCGTAATGAGATGTTTATCACGGCGCGGACCTCTATGCGCTAGCAGTTGTATTTGCCGTTAATTTGGCGATCACAGCCAGAAAATGACGAGTGTAGCAAAAGTAGCTGTTGCAAGTCGTGATGAGCTTGGTTTTGCAATCCCCGACATCTGCGCTGTTAGTGATTAGTTAGTTATTATTGCGAGTACGCACGCCATTTGAGTGCGGTCATCTATACACTTCCTTTTTGCCGGGTATTACACCAGGCTTGATTGCGATTGAAGATTTATGTACGCGGGAGGTAAGCGCCGTGCTGTTCCGGAGCCGACGGGGCATGCTCCGCCCTCGAGCGTGAAGCATGAGACGGAGAAGCAAGGAAATACAGGGAGGTTAACCAGACGCACGTCCGGTTTGCTACCCTGCACTGGGGGAGAGGAATAGAGGGGCGAAAAGAGAGACAGAAGAAAAGAGGGAGACTGACAGAATCGCGCGCGCGCTTGGGAGAGCACATCCAGTCTACAGGCGGTCGCACAAGCCTGTTGAATTTAAATACGTCAATAACGCTTTCGTTACCTTCTGCACCTTCGAGGCACACGTCCATTTTGTGCAGCCAAGGATGAGAGGTTTTTCAAAAACATGCAATGCCTTGTTGTGTTTCAAAAATTGACGAAACTAAGTGGATGCCCAGGCGACGACACTTAGACTCTTCCAGACAGCTTCGTATACCCAAATTCGGCTTTATTTCACAAAATGTATCCGGATACTTACACTAGTAGCTCGTGTCCCCGTTGCGGGGAAGGAGCTAATTTAGACCACATGTTCTGGCGATGCCCTTCGTTACTGGGCAGTGATTAAGCCAACCAAGCCAAGTATAGTGCTCCGCGGTCAGAAGCCCCAACAATGGGGATCAGCTTTGGGCCGTCCAGAGAGCCCACGATGGGGCGGTCAGGCTTAGCCTGCCCGTCCAAATGGCAGGAGTCCACTGCGCGCTAGTCGCGTCTCTCAGGACTACTAATAAAGTTTCGCGAAACAACCAACCAAGTGGATGCGCCATCACGGTCAGCTGAATCGGGATTTGCGAGGCTAGGGCAGCGTATTGGTTTCCGCTGCTGTCCTATGCGTTGTCCTATGCGCTGGATTGCTAGCTCTTTCGTTCCAGCGCGGCTGTGGCACGCCACACCCTGCATGGTGTATGCATGTGATATCATACCTGACGTTAAACGCAAGCTATATCTGTGTAATCATTTCACCGGAACACCGGCAATGCCGTTGATGGTTTACCCCCGCCCGCCTCATGACCCCCTTGGTCCCTGCAAGTGTGCTGTTTCTAATGCGCAGCACAGGTGACGTCATGTGCTTTGTCACGTTCTGTCCCCTCCGTGTATTGTTCGAAGACTCCGTGACTGACAACCTTTAGCGCGACGCTACACTGTGTTGCCTTTGTCAGTGCTTTGTGCTCGGGGAAACTATGTACTATTTTGTTAACTATGCCATATAAGGCGTGCTGAGATATCGCGCGAATTTTTCCCGCTGGTCTGTATGTACGTATACCTACCTTTAACGCTGGCCGCTGAAAAGTTCCGGTTCAAGATCAGTCCGAAGTCGCTTCGAAAGAATGAAGTCCTATTTCTTCACCGACCTGAAAACTGAACAAGTGTTCTATGCAACTATACAGCTCTTCGCGAGATCCGGAGTTACACCGACGAGAGAAAGAGATGGGGAGGATATTTGCATTCCATGGCGTCTAGTATGATGACTGTACAATCTGGTTACGACATAAGCTATACACCAAATGCGAAGTTCCTTTTGCTCACGTCATACGTCCCTGCAGGGTACCATTTGCAATGCAAAAACCTTGTGGGGGCGATGTTTGAAACATTTGGAGCAGTCACTGAAACAAGAGTTCTTTTTTTTTTTTTTTTGCCCGCTAAGGCCGGGGTTTTACCCGCTGATACAAGAAGGGAGAGACATTTTATGGCATGTTCAACGATAGACTCGCTTTTGCAGGACGTAGAATTTGCATCGTGTTCATTCTCCCGTGCCCTACAGTCCTGCCTTTGAGTTGGGCAGCAGAGAAGCTGAAGACTCAGTGATTACGCATGTCTCTTTCCCAGGCGGTTGCATCTCAAAATAAATTTATTTATTTGTATACTTTTCCATTTGTTCCCTACTTTGCGACGGCAACTATTATGCAAGAGAAGTAGCCGGCAATGCCAAAGTAACCTCTTTGGCATTGCCATGGGGAACGGCGAGCGTGGTTCAAAGGTTCCGTTTTCGCCGAACTGCGCTTCGCCCGGCGCCCTGCTTCGCTCACCCGGTCGCGTCTCAGCGGTAGTTTCGGTATCACGTACTGCCGCGTGTGTTTCGCGTGCTCGTGAAAGTCGTTCTGACAGAAAGTTCGACAAAATGCCGCATGCATGCGATGTTGCCGGATGCCCGAATGACGCCCGCCGCCATTGCACGCCGCCGCGCAGTAAAGGCGGGCAACGTTGGGCACGGCAGCAGTGACGTGTGAAAGACTGATTTCAGGCGGGTGACTTGAAGGGCGCTAACCCGATGCGGACCACTAAAACGTGATTTTATTACAAAATAAGCACTTCCTTGGCACAAAAGTAGCACTACGAGGTTTATGGACCGCTATTTCAACAATCAACGTCGACCTAATATTTGCCTTTAGCGTCCCTTTAAGCTTGGCAAAACTCCGTTGTTGCCCGCAGTAACTAGTTGAGCGAGGAGGAGCCACGTTAAGAGAGGTGAAGCCCGGCCTAGCTATACCACGGCCCGCAAAGCCAACGAGCATAGTATATTAAAGACGATAGTCTTTCTTGGGGAACTTAAACGCAGAAATTTTGGGCTATCTGTCTTTCTGTTTGTCTGTCACCCGATTCAGCCACCCGGCCAAAGTTGAACCACTTGCTTACCGCCCACCCATCTTGAACTGGTACGGATGTTCATACTTGTGAACGTTGTCGATCAAAAAGTAAATATTACGCATATCTGAGGCGCAACATCACTAGGTAAGTATTAGGTGGTGTGTTCCTTTAATAAAAAATGCATAGATTCGTAATTCTAAAGACCCTAGTTTCTTAAGCTACGCTGAAAATGCCATGCTATACGCGCCGACGAACGCCCTCTGCCACGGAGGAAGGGAACCCTCTGCACAAGCTCATGTTTCCTGACGTATTGCCAGATGGCGTCCATATCTCACGCTGCACCTCCTCTATCGTATTTAGACGGCATTTGCAGCGGAGCACGCAGATACGCGGCCAATTTTTATTGCAAGGGGTAGCAAAGGGGACTGATTGTGAGAAGAAGTGATGTGAGGGTGAGGTGCAAAAATGATTAGGGCAGACAGCAAAGCATAGCATAGCCTTGTATAGTATAGTATAGTATAGTATAGTATAGTATAGTATAGTATAGTATAGTATAGTATAGTATAGTATAGTAGAGTAGAGCAAGGGGTGGGAAAGGGAACTGAGGGTGAGGAGGAGTGATCTGAGGCTAAGGAAGAGGAAAGAGGGTAAAGCATAGTCTTGTATGGCACAGTATAGCTAGGGGTGGGATAGAGAAATAAGTGAGGGTGAGGAGAAGGAAAAGGCTACCAACATCGCTGTTTCCTTAGTCCTTGCACAACTAATGCGTAGATGCCCCCGTTTTCTTTCTGTACTTAGAAAAAGTCGCGACCAATGGCGCCATTAACAGGGAAAACTATGTCCCAGCGAAACGTAAGTAAGTACATTCATACAATACCAGCACTGAGGAATAAGCCCAAAAACTAAATAACAGAAATCTACAATAGCAAAACAATACTGCAAGCTGTCGAAGAAGACGTAGATATTGGGACTCAGTCTATAGCAGTATCTGGAGGAACTAAACAAGATCATATGCGTTGTCTGATGTGGGCTGTCTTCCATCTCGTCCAGTGCTTTATACGCTTGTGTATAGATGTAGAGTCTTTATACATCTATACACAAACATATACATCTATAGAAATAGTTTTTCAACTTTTTTACTTCCACGTAACGATATGTAAATCAATAGTACGTCAAATATAGCACCTTCTCGTGCCTCTTGGACAATGTTACGTCTGAAGGAAATTTCAGTATGAAATTACAATGAACGTGGTTCAGCCCAGGAATACCTGACTCTCTGAGAGACTCAGCGCGCTTGGCTACGTAACCTTTCTTAATATGCGAACTGTGGCCGAGACGAAAGTTATCCGACTATTGCTTCAGATTACTTTTCCGTCGTGCCTGCTCCTATGTCGTGATCCACGTTTCTTTTTTTTTTTTTCGAGAGGTGAACCGATGGGGGGGAATTCCCCTGACGCGGAAGCAGTGAATGTCTTTCTCAAAGCTGATACCGGTATCGCTCCACGCAAGAGGAGGATTCTACCAGGCGACGAATTGCCCTTGTGGACCTCTTCACCACAGAGCTGGCTAAACCGAATGGGGCTCGGCACCCACGTTCTGACGACCCTCGGATTTTTCAACAGATATCTTCATCAGTCTGACTACGCCCAATGCAGGGCAAATCCCACATTCTCCGATTAATCCGATCCTGTGCTTGCTGCGTCCACGTTATTTTCTCAAACTTCTTTGTTGAACATTACATGACTATAAAAATAGTGCAATTTGGGGTCAGGTGGGGATGCATAAGTGAGTGTGCTGCGAGACGAAATACAGAGGACAATGTAAGGCGTGACAGATGGGGTAAGCAGGACGAACGCTTCTGACAACTGTGAATGTTTGCCACCGAGATGGGAAAGTGGTTACGGTGCTTGACTGCTGGCCCGAAGGATGCGGCTTCGATCCCGGCCGTGGCGGTAGCATTCCATCAGTGCAAGGTGAAAGAACCCCGGGTCGCCGAAATCACCCGGAGCCCACGACTGAGACCTACCTCATAATCATATCGTGGTTTTGGCGCGTAAAAGTCCCGGCGGTTGTTATTATCAGAAACCACGAAACTTCGTTTAAAAAAGATTACAACAGCAAGAAAATACGCACACGCGCCCAAGACCCCCCCCCCCCCTAAACAGCAACAGAAATGGCTGCAGGCGCAGAAACCCGTCGTAACGGTAAAATTACAAACAACACGTGCCCAATGTATTACCGAAAATATGATAAACGGGAAGCATATGAATACTGTGAACTGCGCAGAAGTGGCAAGCAAGGCATATGAAGAACAAAACAGAAGTGAAAGAAACAGCTCGACCGTGACTTCCCATGACTCGCACCTCTTTTTCTTAGCCAGTTCGTGATTACACTCGGTATGCTATTTTCCGATGGTCGTGCACGCACGTGGACCTTATGCCATCAGGCTTAGTGCTTCCAAGCTATAGCTGTATCCCTCCTATCAAAATAGCGGGATTCCGAAGCTGATAAATATAACGAAAGATTGCGCAAACACCCGTTCACCTTCCAGTTTCGCGAAGAGATTTCTTGCCATTGCGTGCGATTGTCACACCGACGCACCCCGAAGCCTCGCCTAATCGTCACACTACGTCGCCGCCTCGAAACGCGACCGCCTTTGAGCACGGGCGTCGCGCGTACACCTTTATGCTCCAGGCGAACAGGTAGGAACGGAGTTGTTCGGACGCACGTGGACTCCATAACAAAAGATCATCGCTTTCTCAAGGCTGCCTCCTGGGCATCCTGCTAGTGCGGCCAGCCCCAACCGGTTATGACGTCAAGTCATGGCCGAAGACGTCGCGCGTATTCGCGACTCCGCTCCTACATTTCTTCTTGTTTCTCTTTCCTCAAAGTGCGTTGAGTGAGTACCGGCGCCACTGCAGCCCATAGAAGGACGTGCGCGATCCGCTATACCGCAGTGCCCATCGGTGACAGTGCTTTTTCGCCATTCAACGCTTCGATGATTCGCCGCCTGACGCTGCCTGCTCGCCACAGCTGAAAGGATACCGCACACAATTCGCGTGAGTGCACCCGTTGAAGAGCGTTCATCTAGGAACTCGCGCGTCAATTGCGAGCGCTTATAGGCTACGTCGAAACGTTGGCGTGTTGCCGTGGGTATCGAACGTCGTAGCACGTAATTTTGAGTGTATACGTCGAAGTCGTTTACTAATTCGACGTCAATTCAATACGGATTGGCGGCAGTCAGTTTATTTACATAACTATGCAAGGGACGTGTAAAATGTAGGAAAAGCGTGCTTATAGCGAGAGATCAAGTTATCACTGTTTGTCAACGCCACTGCTCCTATGGCGCCTTTCGTTTTCCGCGGATGACACCTCTTAGGAGAAAACGAAATGATCAATCATGTTGCTTGATTTTCTCACATCATACCATAAGTGTACTAACATTTTAATTCCCTGTTGGTGACGTTTGAGCACGAAGTTCCAAACAGAACTCGCAGTGTTACCAAGCACAGTAGAATAATATGCATGATGAGAATTCATCGGAAAGGAATGCTTTTAGAGTCAATTTTCCGGCAGAAGGACTTGTATTCGCCTTGTTTGAGCATTACGCATGGGAAAGTGGGCCAGATGCTTCATGGCCGCCACACGAAGGCCGGAACCACAACTATGATACAGGCTTGTCGCGACAAAATTGATTACATTCCTTGTTTGGTAGTGAGCATTTCGGACCGGTCAATGTATGAAGACCTAGCGGCCGAATGGTCTCTTTGTCTTAATGCCACAAAAGAAACTGCAGAAACTGCAGAAACTGCAGCTGTGGGCACGTGTAAAAGACTCCACCTACTTCCTTGCACATAGAATGAATGATCACAAAATTATCTTACGTTACAACGATCCGTTACTGAAGGGAATATAAACAATGAAACTATCAGCAAACCACGTACTCTGCGTGCTAAAGGTCAACACGTTGAAGCTCACTCAACATGTTAAAACTTTCTAAAGCGATTTCCGAAGGATGAAAATGAAGGTCGCCTCGGTACTGAGGGGGCTGATGTGGCCGCATCGCCGCTGTGATGGCGGCGCTCATTAAGAACGGCGCATCAAAACTTTCCTTGGGGCAAACCAATGTCATTTTCTTGGAATGGAAGGCTATGGACGAATGAGTGAGATCACCAATGGAGGTAGTCGTCGAACAAAAGCACAGGAAGTTCGAGCTTTCTATTGAAACTGCTGTCGAGTACCTGTAGTTCGAACGCGAACCCCCAACGCCGATAATGTCTTGAGAAATGTGTGCTATGCATGGTGGCAGCAGAGCAGTACCGTTTCTTTCTGCATGCAAGAGATACACCGGTCCACCCAGCCTGGTTGGGCTGAGCCAGGGATGCAGCGTTATATCATCGCTTTCATTTGACAGCTTATGGCACATATTAAGAAAGAAAAGTCCTAGAATAAACTAGCACGAACTGGATCGTGCCAAACATCTGTTCGCATTATTGTGGAAAGCAGTTGATCTCATACAGTACGTACAATAGCGACTGGCTATGCCACGGCAATGGGATTGAATTTCTACGCTTCATAAAGCTCTATTTCTGCCTTTTGAATTGATACACGACGTTCTAGAAGAAACAATTTCGACTAACGAACTTCGAGTCCGTTCCTGGTATTTTTTTCTGCCAACTCGAGAATTCTATAGTTTGTCAAATATTGTGAATCGCGCCTTTTCGATCATGAAGGTTCAGATCGAGAAGTATTGCAGATCATAAAGTTTAGTGATAGAATCACAACTCCCAGAATCACTTTTCAACAGTGATAACAGCCATATGAGAGCTTCTTTATTATTTTTTTTTTTGCGATGAACATTTTCCCTTAAGGTTACGTAACTAATTCAGATGTAAACTTTAGGACATTTCTCATATTTTGTTTAAGGTTAGAGCATAAGATCTAGTGTTTCGCAAGAGCTACCAGCCTTCGCTTCATACCTGTGTTGTCCTCAATCCTGATCATATTCACCGGGAATATTGCATGGTGTGAGCATGCCTGCCAAACGTAAGCGATAGAATTGTATGAAGTCTGCCCTTTATGTACAAAAACACAAAATATTCATTCGCACTCAAGGCTAGAATTCAATAACTTGAAGTATAGTTTGATAACTCCGTAATTGTACTACACTTTTGCTGTCGCCCAGAAGCGGCTGAAACGGCCTAGGAATTTCTTAGTATTCAAATTAGGGATGGTGTTGTGCTGAAAGGGGCAATGAACACATGGAAATCGCATGGGTTCACTGCGTCTGATCATGAAACGAGAGATAATTAGAAGCGCCTTCCACGTGTAAAACGTTGGGATAACCTTAAGACAACCGACGACCTCGTGCGGCCAACGCTCGCATTTTGTGGTGTTTTTCCTCTTTATATAGGCACAACACCGTCGCAAAACTGGGGGCGGTAAACTATCAAAGGCACTATGGTGACAGCAGCAGTCTTAACATCCACAATTAGTCCGCACTTCCACAGTGGAATGTTGGCACAGGCTTCAGTATATAGTCACCGTCACAAGAATTCTTATTATCTTTAGGTACCCTTGACTGTGGTGCAAAATACATTTCGTGAAAAAGGGACGTAGAGAAGAGAAGAAAGGCACCAACTCGCCCAAAAAGAAGTCGTTTAGGAATTTATTATCACCTTCTTGCGTTTCGTTGTCTTCCGGTAATATTCTCATAAGATTCTGTCACCCAGCAACAGTTCTCATGCCACCAAGTTGCTGACACGTCATGATTTTCGTTGACAAACACACACACACACACACACACACACACACACACACACACACACACACACACACACACACACACACACACACACACACACACACACACACACACACGCGCACACACACACACACACACACACACACACACACACACACACACACACACACACACACACACACACACACACACACACACAATTCTCGCCTTTGTAAATCGCCTTTGTGTGTGTTTGTGTGTGGTTCTCACAAATTGTGAGGGCGTTTTACTGTGGGATATGTTTCCCTAAACTCGCGCGCAATCCATCCTCCGCGCACCTATGTCATCGGGCGGCGCCATTTCACCTTCCCGCAGCTTGCCCCAACTGCGTCGCGATCGGATCCTTGCACGCTTTCAAATGGCCAGACGCGCATTACGCGCTGCTGTCTGCATGCGTGGCGACATCAATCCAGAAAGGCCAAAGGTACGGCTCATCTTGTTTGGTTGTTTTTACCTTCTCAGTTTACACAATTCTCGAAACGCGAAGCAAAGCCTCGCAGCGAGCTTCTGCATGCGGTCGCAGACGTTGACGACGTGACAATAAGGAAAAACCCTGGCTAGCTGCCTTCATCGATTACACAACCCGCTAACGACGAATCGGCATTTCCTCCTCCGTGGCGGTCGTCTTCGAAACGAATTGCTCGACTCTCATTCGCTTCTGCTTTATTTTGCTGACCTATGCGCGCATCCAGGACTGTGCCGGTATATAGATGGCGCGTTATACGGATTGCGCGACATTTTGTGGCGCCAGATTCTATGGCTAGTGGTCGTACGTGTCAGGCACGGTCTGAATATATCGCTGTCGAGGGGCAAGGCGTTCTGCATTTCATGCGATAATTTTGTTAATTTTTTCTCTCCGTACAAGCGCTTCTTCGACGCTCGTCACGTTCGCGGTGCTTTATCAACCAACCGCACTGGTTTCCATGTAAGGTTTTTTTCCTTTTGCGCTATCTGTAGGGACTGCGAAAGGCCGTTACAGACACGCATTCCTCCACAGTTATACGTATGGGGGCCTCCCACAGGTGTACGGTTTAAATAGAGGAGCGTAGCGGATTACTATACGCTGCAACCGTTAATTCGCCCAAAGACGACGCCCGCATTGACGCACGAAAAATAATTCTACGAAGTAGTGTCTAATGTGTTTCATACGCTTTCAAGTTGATCTGGTTATCGATAACTAAAAAACACTGCAGTCCTTGACAGCGATTGATGGCGCCGTAGTACGAACGGCACTAAGCGGTATTTCAGTGGTTTTTATTCCATCAGATAAGCAGTGACATTCCCCCAAGCTCTACTGCGATCCCTTCCTACAGGCTACCGTTCAGAGAAGAAATATGCGTTGGCTGCGATATCATGTGCCTCATCGCGGAGAAACAGCGTTTGCACTGAACCGTCTGACAGGTTCTTAGCGCGAGGGTTCGCACAAGCCCTCGTCATCAAATTTCCAAGCCTTTTAAAAGAGAGAAAGAGAGAGAGAGAGAAGCAAGGAGAGTCAGGGAGGTTAACCAAACGCACGTTCGGTTTGCTACCCTGCACTGGGAGAGAGGGATAAGGGGGCCAAAAGAGAGACAGAAGAAAAGAGGGAGATTGACAGAATCACGTGCGCGCTTGGGAGAGCACATCAAGTCTACAGGCGGTCGCAGAGACCTGTTGACTTTAAGTACGTCAGTAACGCTTTCGTTGCCTTCTACGCCTTCGAGGCCCATGTACATGGTCCTACGATTTTGGTCACAGAAAATTACATTGAGTCCACTTGGTTGAAAAGCACTCGGAGTGGGCATCACTGGGTGTCACAGCGAGTGCAGCTGCACAGGACGTGTTCAATTGTCTCTTCACTTACGCAGGATCCGCATGTAGAGGTGTCCGCCATTCCGATGCGAAACCACCACACTATTCCAACGGCTTGCGTTCCTTGGTTGTCTTTTTTTTTTCTTGTGCCCGTTTCGCGATGCTGTCAAACGTCGATCGACTGGGTCAAGGAGACTTTATTGTAAATACAGCATAGGCGTATGCATACTTGCATGTGAACGTATCCCTGAGGGTGGTGTCTGTAACTCTTCCTATGTGCGCTCCGGTGTGCAGGAGTGAGTCAACGGTTACTCGCACGGAAGTGCCGACGCTTAGCAGCGTACCAGGTTGAGGGGTTGGATTTCTGTACCACTACTCGGGGGTAAGCAGTGGGGTAGGAGGCCGGTGCAATATATAGAGGGAGCCCAAGCTCTTCTGTTAATAAAACTGACCGATGGTGTTAAGCCTGGCAAAAAAAAAAAAAAAACACACACACACACATTACGTAATGCGAGAAATGACGGCAATCAGAGCTAAGTTGATCAAAGCACCAGCAAGCTCAAGCCTCATTCGGCGCGCAACTATTTAAATAGAAACATCAAGCTTTTTTTTTAATGCTGGCGTGGGCGGCGTTGTACGTGTTGCTGGTCCAGTCAATATTTCACATATTTCTGCGGACATGTTTTCCTCTCGTCTTGGCACTTATTGAATGACCAAAACCTTTTAAACAATCCTCGCATAATCCGTCATGTTCACTGTTTTGGTTACACCGATGAATAGAAGTTCCATCTGATCTTTCTTTTCTCACTTGCCTGCGATGAAAGACCCTTGAGCAGGGGGTGTCATTTCTTCAAGCTTCCAACTTCACTTTTGCCACTTGACAACTGACACGAAAGGGGGGGGGGGGGGGATAAGTATTGGCCGAATGAACACAAAGAACAAGATAGGCGAAGCACTGGTCTAGTTCTTATTGTATTCGTGTCATTTCGTCGGGTTCGTTACACCTGTTTATTATAACCAACTCGCCCAGCAAGAAAAACTGCACTGACTCGGAGCTGATGTGTAATCTAATATCATCTTAATCCTGACTGATCCTGACTGATGTCCTCTCATGGTCGGTTTTCAGTCCTTACCTCCCTCGTTGTTGTGTCAGTGGTGGATGTAACGCTTGGAATTAGTAACTAGCCATTTGAAAGCTGCGTCCAAATAACATTTCTTGAAACACTCTTTTGCAAGTGTAAAATGACTATGTGACGCTCTATAGTCCCTTCACGATGTGCACTTCCATCACCTTTTGTAACGCTACCTGTACACTGATCTGTTGTTTTTCGAGTGCACCCTTTCTCGTCAATGAGGAGACGTGGCCATAAGCCGTTCATGGCTTTTGCTATGTGTTGTCCACTATTTCGCCCTTCGGTGTTTGTCGTTATGGCACGCCTCGTCGGTGCTTACAGCGGGCGGAAAGTGCCTGAGACTACGTCCTGGACGACCCATGATGGGCTTATATTTTCATGCACGCTGATGAGTCACATCCTAGAGACACGCAATAAGTGAGTCGGCTATACTAGAAGTGCTGTGCATGAAGCTTTCCTAATATCCTGCACCAGTGCTTGTCTCAACTTTTCCCATTGTAGAGCGCACATGTGGCACAATCCGCCACTTACATTTTCCTGTGCTGCTGCCCTCTGCCGTTTTGGTAGAGTTTCGGTAAGGGCCAGGACAACTGGCATCGCCAGAACGAAAGCCCCCGAGACCAGGAGGCATTCCGCGACTTTTCCGCTAGAGTAAGCGCGCATGCGCCGATCATGCGTGAAAAAGGTGGAATAAACGTGCTTAAGTTTTTTTTTTATCCCAGAGATGTTCAGGATATTACATGTTTCACACACTGACGTGTCCGATGTCCTTACACGCCAAGGCAAGTGTGGCGTTCAATTTCTTTGCGTATTAGAGATAGCCCGAGCATCAAGATGATCACGAAGCGTCTCCAGGCATAGGCGTGCGCAGGGTTTCCCATCAGGGGGGCGGGGCAAAGGTTCATCGCAGCGCCCCCCCCCCCCACCCTACTAAGTCAATGTATGGGGCAGATTTTGCGCCCCCCCCCCCCCTTAGATGATTAGGGAAGGCACGCCTATGTCTCCAGGTGCTGATCGAATTGCAGACATCCGATGAGGGCAGAGAAAAAAAAAGCAAGGAAAGGCAGGAAGGTTACGAGGCGCACGTCTGGTTTGCTACCCTGCACTTGCATAATGGAAAAAATCACAGCATATCCACGGAGTGAATGATGATGAGTGGGCGAAGCTGCGGAGGTTCATCGGTAAACCGTGAATCTTCCGTGAATTCTGCCCAGTACATCATCACCGACGTGAGATCGGGCGCGTTTATACTAAAGGTTCGATGAGTTATGACGACTTGCAGCTCACTTTAATTTGACATGTACGCTGTGAATTTTCATTGTTTAGAAAACCACTGCTTTAGAAAACATCTGGCGTCTTTCGTTAAGCAGCTAGCGTCTTTTCGTTTTGCTTTAGAAACATCTGGCGTTCTTCCGTTTTACTTTTACAAAACATCTGGCGTCTTTCGTTGGTTTATTTCATCAATCAACGGCGTTTTGAACAAAATTTTTATTGTTTAATCACGCACAGGAGAAATCTCACCAGGCACTACCTTGGAGGTAAAGAATGGCTGCTAATGGGAATGAGAGACAGAAGAAGTTGGCTTTTAGCTACCGCTGCGAATTTTTTATTGTTCAACAACGCACAGGAAAAATCTCCCACCGGCACCACCTTGGAGGTCAAAGCGTAAGACTGGTTACGCACTACGACTACGACTACGAGGGACGAACGGGTGCCGCCTTAAGGAGCTTCGCCCCTAAAATGGATGAAAACACTGAAAAGAAAGATATAAGAGAAGAGAGAGTTCGAAAACCAATTGCGCTCACACTTGGAGGAGCACATCCAGTCTACAGGGGGTCTACAGAGACCCCTCGACTCTACATACAGATAAACACCTTCGTTGCCTTGTGCGCCATCGACCCACACGGGCATTATTAAGAATTTTGGATTCTGAATAACAGATGAAGCATAATCGATGAGAATATGTTCTGCAGAAGTTTACGGGGTGCCAGACTGCATACTCAGTTTGAATTTGCTAGGGTTGAGGGCAAAGCTTCTTTTTACTGCTTCTTTATCTGCTTACTGAGGCAATCACCAACACATTGCGGAGCATCCCTGCCATTGTTGTTGTTGTTATTATTATTATTATTATTGTTATTATTATTATTATTATTATTATTATTGTTATTATTATTATTATGTTGTTATTATTATTATTATGTTATTATTATTATTATTATTATTATTATTATTATTATTATTATTATTATTATTATTATTATTATTATTATTATTATTATTGTTGTTGTTGTTGTTGTTGTTGTTGTTGTTGTGTGTAGCTGTCAGGCGAAGAGCGAGGCTAACACCTCCAGCATCTCATCAAAGCATCTCTCTCTTTCTCTCTCCATTATTATGAGCTAATTATCGAGCTCTGCTTTCGTGGTAAGACAGCGCGAAGCTCCGATGAAACCTGTAGCACCCGACGCTGCAGCATCTTGGCGAAGCGCGGGGTGAAAATTTACTTCCATACACCATTATCCCGTTGCCTTCTTATTCCTGTCGCTTTCAGGAGTTCGTGTTCATCGTCGACAGCTTTCACGCCGCACCTCCACACTCAAAACAACGCAATAATCAATTCGCACCTTTTGAGAAGAGTGTTAGTGTATAGGAACCGATCGTCGCTGCACTTTCGGTAAACACAACACTCGTACCTCGAAAAGACAGCGCAATTAAAAGCACGTTGATAGGAAGCGTACTCTCACGAAGGTAGCACGGTGAATAGCATGTTGGCCGGAAGCATACTGAGCCACCGTGCGTCGATCATGTAGTCAGACTATGAATTCACTTGACGACGCCGTAAGTTAAGCTTCCGGCGCAGAGAGAGAAACAGAGCAGAGGGAAAAGGCAAGGAGGTTGACCGGAAAGAAAAATTCGTTATTTGCCCTACAAGAGCGATGTTGAACGATACGCGAGTAGAGAGTAAGGGAGAAAGAGTGAGCACACACACACTATCACAGTCCGTCACTATTGCTACGGACAGTTACTGCACGATATCAAGTAAACCCGTCCTCTATCGCAACAAACACTGATTCAGGCAGGTCTGCCGTTCTTCGTCGCCTTTAGCAGTGTTTGCCTAACAGGTCGGCATTTCAAGACAGTTTGCTCTTGTATTGGTCTTCGATCAAGGCGAGCTATGTGCTGTTGCGAGTGATAGTCCTTGTATATCACAGCGAATGCAGGAGTAAGGGAGGCAACTCAGTGCCCGCGCTGTTCGAATACTCAAAACACTGTCCCGGTTATGTCCCAGCTGCCGTGGCCACACACCGACTGGTACGGAACGCGAAAATGCTCGTGCAATTTTACTTTTAAAAAATTACTCAGGTGACTATAAAAACTGGAGTCCCTGAGCGGCGTCCATGATGCTCAACCACGGCCGCGTTTATTATGCCGCACCAAGTAATTAAAGTATGGTTACCTGGTCTCTGGATTCGTTTATATATCCCGCGCTACATATTCGATCTAAAATAAGTACAGCGAGCTGCACACATCGTATTGGCTAACCTGCTTTTACTGCATTATCTCTGAATCTCTCAATTTGAGGTTCCATTGTGCAATTTATTCAAAGGCAGAAACTGGCAACAGCTGTAAATTTTCCTGCCAAACGCATGAAAGGACCTAACGACACACACACCTATATGTAACATATAACGATAGTTCAGAGCACAATAAAAAAAAAGGTGTTCAGTACCTTCTGTTGTACATACACGTAAATTACAGTGCTGGCATTCATTTTGAAAGAGGACGACACTGCAAGATTTTTTTTCCTTTTGGAAATGGAGGTCACAATATGAGATTTCAATGGAAAATTAAAAACACAACTTAGCTATTCAATGACAGGTCTTCCTCCCCCCCCCCCCTCTTCAAATCAAGAATTGACAATACTGTGCTGAAACTGATGCTCTGAAATTGATATTGGTTGCAGAGGAATGGCGTTACAATAGTTCCATTTGGTCCACTGCGAAAAGAATACAGCAAAAAAGTTACACTTCCTCAATTGAGCAGCTTAGTTATTCATTGAAGCCTTGTGGGGAACAACCGATACGTTTCACACACACACACACACACACACACACACACACACACACACACACACACACACACACACACACACACACACACACACACACACACACACACACACACACACACACACACACACACACACACACACACACACACACACACACACACACACACACACACACACACACGTGCACGCACACACGTGCACGCACACACACACACACACACACACACACACACACACACACACACACACACACGTGCACGCACGCACCCACACACACGCACACACGCGCACGCGCACACACACAAGCACACACGCACAAAGCGCACGCACACACATCTTTTCCTCGCATTTCTCGAAAATCCTTTATCAAGAGATGTCCGGAAAGAATTCAAGGCACAGCATGAGCTTAAATTCGAACTCGAACAAGTCGAAAACCGCTAGGGATAGCCTTTCGATGAAGTAGCTAATACAGGTAGCAATATGTCGGCGACAAGATGTATAGGCAGCTCTATAGAGACGTCAGAGGCGGTTACGCTGCTCGTTCATCAAAACGGAACCGTCAGCCTTCCATCATGAGCTCACTAAAAAGAGTGACGCCTTTAGTGTCTAGATTGAAAATGAACCCCAATGTAAATATATAGGCTTACTCCGCGAATTGACTTTCAATCTTCAAGTTCGCACGTATAGTTAGCCTACTCATCCATCTCTGCACAGCTGGATGCTGTGAAGCGTGGCTCCTGGCAAGCTCCCCACCTTGGCTCGAGCGGCTTGCGCAAAAGACCGCCCTCGCAGCTGAAGCGGAACTAATTTCCATGGAGAAGACGCCCCTTTTGCCTACCGACGGGCAGATTAGAGAATAGATCGCACAACGCCGCGCTTTGAAACGAGCCGTTACCGCACACAAGACCTTGGCCTTTCGCAGAATATCTTAGCGTGGCAGTGCTCGCCACGACTCGCAAGATACCACTTGAGGCGGCCGTGCTTTGCGTAAAAATCCAGAGACGCAATTAAAAGAAAAGAAAAAAGAGAAAGGAATCTAGAATGTTACATAGTTGGACGCAATTCTGAGAAACAGTGCTGCATTTCCCAGGGGGTCTTGCAAGGGAGTTGACTAAGTGACCGCAAAAAGAGAGCGCTACGCTTCGAATTCCTTCTGGCTTACGCCATGCGAATTTATGTATATACATCCGGGGATTCAATCTGAGAACCGGAATGGAATAAGCAGACAGCACGGATATTCAACGTGAAATGTTAAGAGAAGCAAGGATTTTAAAACGTGTCAGGTCTCAGAAACGTTTTTGTTTATGACGGTGTATATGACCAAGGATTCCAACATTGTACGACAAAACACGTTGGCATTTCAATTACTTTCTTTTTGTAGCGTTAGTTACACTTGCCTAGCCGGAGCCGATTTCGCGTGGAGAGTCATGAGTCGTGCTGCGCATGCGCGAGGATCAGTGATGTCACACAGCTGGGTCACCGGAGCTGGCATCTCACGCGCTCTCCGACACCGCCGCGCGCGGCTCGCCGCTGCTGGTCTGCGCCGCATTCGAGAGGAGTGACATCGTAGACACAGTGGCGTCAGCGCGCGCGCAGCTATTCGCCTTCGTTGTGCAGTCGCCGTCTGACACTGAGCTGGGGCCTCTTGATAGCGCCTCTGACTGGCGTTTGCAGGTGGGTAACGCCATGGAGAAGGAGAGCGCAAATGCTGCTCGACGGTTAGCGGTTCAGCGTACCAAGAATGAACAGAAGAAGGCTAATAATCCTAGACAACCTGGAAAGCTAAGAATAATCAGCTGAACATTTGCTAACGCTACGTATATCCTGGCATATCCGAGCTAAGCCACTGCAATTTTTTTTCTTGCGTTTCAATACATCAAACGGCCGTCGTACAAAAACATGTAACAGCAAATTTGACGGC
This sequence comes from Rhipicephalus sanguineus, assembly GCF_013339695.2. Lineage (NCBI taxonomy): Eukaryota > Metazoa > Arthropoda > Arachnida > Ixodida > Ixodidae > Rhipicephalus > Rhipicephalus sanguineus. Next base: position 59,454,830 of record NC_051179.1, read on the forward strand.
TATCTTTCTGGAACAATAAATATCTTTCTGGAACAAACAATTGGTGCTATCCGCGCAATTGGTTCCACGTGAATGTGGCTTGCAAAAGTGTGTGGCTACAATTTATAAATTGCTATATGCGTCGAGAAGCCATCTATTCTAAGCAGAAGAAGTCTATTTTCGCCAATTATTTAAATATGCTTTCCGATTTTCGGCGCGAGTACTGTCCGCTTTTCGAGCAAGTCAGTAAAAATATTTAGTATTGCGCTACCAAGCAAACTTTAAAAAAATGTCTATTATTTAAGAAAGCACCTGATATGAAGAACATCACAAATGGTCATGACGGCCAGCGCAAACAAGACAAGAGACAAAAGAAAGTACACGACAAAGGCGGCAAGCGCATGTGTCGACACAGTCTCTTACACAACGACACAGCGACACAGCGCCTGTGTCGTGAATTTTCTTCTATTTCCCGACCCTTGTGCAGGGTAGCAAACCGGTCACTCGCGCCAGGTTAACCTCACTGTGTTTCCTTTTCATCTATTTCTCTTCTCTGCCTTTTGTGTTGTTTGCGCTGCCCGTCAAGAGTATATTCCAACTGGGCCAATTTGCTACGTTATCACAATTGGATAACACCTCTCCTTACGAGTTGTGACGGCGATATGCGATATCGAAGTATATCTTCGAGGACATGAGCACTTTGCGCAAGGACGATATAGCCAAAAGTAGACAGCGTCACAAATTTCCCTCAAGTAAACTAAGAACAACATGTGTGCGACGCAGTAACTATGGTAACGATATTAATTAATAGACAGTGCAAGATTTTGTTTCGCACCAACTTCCCAAACGCCGATCCATAGAAATAGCTCTCGAAATGAAACAAACCTAAAAATCATCTAGAAGTTTGTAGCTCAAGCATGACACCAACACTGGGCGACACTTTCGTTCGCGCGAAGTGAGGAAAATAAAAATAATAAGACAAGGCCCATGTTGCCCTTGAACTCAAACCGCACCTCATGCTGTACGACCTGAATTCGAAGAAACACGATCGGCTTCTTGGAGAAACCCAAAACAATGCGCAAAGGCTACCAAGTGATGTGTTCGCAGCGCATAAGCAAAAACAAACGAAACGAGGCCGATTTGTTCCTGTTGTGTCGGCAAGGGCCATTTTCCAAAGCTAACGTTTATAGTGAACCGAGTGCCTACGGCGCTGTCGGTCATGTTTACCTCCCACAATATGCGCTCTTCCATAATGACTGTTTCACGCATTCCCGTTGCCACAAAAGCCGCAATACTCCAACGCTATATACCAGACATCAGCGTGCCGACGTCATCATCTGCGCAGACAACGCGTTACGTAGTGCAGTCCATAACTTTCGTGCGAACGACGTCTAGCTATAGAGCCGCAGTAAATCCCGAGGCCATTAACTTCTCACGCTAGGAAACGCCCTAAACGACGTCGCAGGTTTTACGTCTGGCGAGGGTGACCACGCACTATTTAAGAATTCCGACTGTCTGATGGGAGGTGATGAAAGGAAGAAAAAAGGAATGCTTCCTTGTATTTTTACGCCGCAGATATCTTCTCGATTGTACCAAATACCTTGACACCTGCAGCCGCCCTTCTTTGTCGACTTTGATAGTCTTGTTCTTTGTCTGTCCTTGTGTTGTGTTAAGCTACAATTTTTTCTTCAGAAGCCATGAACCAAGTAGCCCAAGAAAGCTTTTCGCTACTAGGGTGGTATTTCTGCTTTAGCGTGCAAAAAAAACACACACACACACACACACACTCCAAAAAATGTCTTCTTTTTTTTCTTTTTTCTACTGGGGCAACGCTCACAGCTTCGACAATGTCTGAAGCTGACAAAAGATCGGATGATATGCCAAAGTGTTTAAATTTGGTGACACTTCGTACGTCCTTCCGAGGACGACCCACATACACATCACCTATAATGCATGTGCCCCATGGCATTAGTATCCTTCTATGCTCCAAAACAGCGTAACACCACTGACAAACACAGGAAACACTATCATCTTGCAGGTATCTGAGATCGTAAAATAATATTAGTGGCGATTTGCATGCTGAACTACCTACAGCTGAGCCACTAACTTGAAGCTAGCAGACTAGCAGTAGAACGGGAAGTGCCGCTTGTGATTCTAGTTTCATTTTCTGTCAAGGTTCATTTTTATGACAGGTACTTTGCGAGAGTTAACAATTCATTTCTATCATTACGCGAATTACGGTACTTCACGTTGGCAACATGACTAGCGACTGCGGTGTTGGCCTGTCATCGAGACCGGAGTATTCGGTGTGTTGATTTAAGATCTTACACGCCACGGTGGTCTAGCGGTTATGGTGCTCGACTGCTGACCCGAGGGTAGCGGGATCGAATCCCGGCCTTGGCGGGCGTATTTTCGGTGGAGGCGAAAATGCTTGAGGCCCTTGTATTTAGACTTAGGTGCAGGTTAAAGAACTCCCGGTGGTCGAAATTTCCAGAGCCTTCCACTACGGCGTCCCTCATAATCATTTCGAAGTTTCCGAAAGTAAAACCCCAACAATTATCATTATTATTGATTTAAGGTCTTCCCTTGAGAACACGACAGCAGTTTAACGGTAGTAGGCGGAAAGCTTCTCATGGCACTTATAATGGCAGAAGGTTAAGCTAGTTGATAGAGATTCATCATAAAAGAAGGCAAGGCGTGCGAACACGTACACGAGTGAAGGGAATCAGAAAGCACAAACACTTATGTTGTCTTGGTGTCTGCATATTCACTCCCTACCTTCTCTCGTCATGAATTCTCGTGACACACACTGCCATCTTTCTGAATGAAGTGAGAACGTTTCTCGTGTGTGAACATTATTGCTGACGCGTGGACACTGTTTATGACGTGTCAACATTGCTTTTGTGAATGGAAGTTTTTCGTGCGTGAATTTTGCATCCCTTTATTGTTGTTTGATAACTTCATGACGCAAAATTATTACGTAAGAGAATAGGAGTAGCCGGAGCCATATCTAGGCATCAAGCTCTCCTTAAAAACATTTAATAAAAAAAAGAACACGTGGTCATAGAAATTATTCCGCAACGTTCCACACGTTTGTCTCGCCCATGAGTTGTTTCGAGACCATTGTCCCAATTATTTTATTTATTCGGCCGAATAAAAGCGTGTGTGCGTGTGCGCATGCAGTTGAGTTGGATGTATTATCGATTGTGCGAAAATGTTAACCCTATCCACTCGAGGGCTTTCCCTTAAAGCTCTTCTTCAAGTACGCCGAGTGTAAAACGTGAAACATTGCTGCGCTCCTCGTTTCAATGGTCAAACTGCGACTCATAAGTTACTAATCATTGGTGATCACTTGAAAGGAAGGTTCCTTGGAAAGCAGCTTTAATCAACCGGGGCATTGACTAATGACTACGATACTTAAGCTAAGGAATCCCTGAGCAACAAAACCGAAGTGGAACACGTAGTGCCGCGAGCAAAAGTTTGAAGACCACGGCACCAGCAAAATGAAGGTTCTTCTAGCGCCTCGCCACCGCATAGAATCGCCCAGATGCATTGCACTGTTCAAACATGCGCCCTTAGGCAGTACGACATTATTGACCAACATACAGAGCACATTCCTACAGAAACGTGACCCACGTTCCTATGTATGGAAATGTTTTAGAAAAACTGGAAACTACAGTGGGGGAGTTGTAAGCAGCTGTCTCGGTGATTGCAATCGGCAGGGGCGTAGCCAGAAATTTTTTTCGGGGGGGGTTCAACCATACTTTATGGTATGTTCGTGCGTGCGTTTGTATGTGTGCGTGTATATATACGCAAGCAAAACTGAAAAATTTCGGGGGGGGGGTTGAACCCCCCCAACCCCCCCCCCCCCCCCCCCCCTTGGCTACGCCCCTGGAAATCGGTTGCAATCTAAGAACAAGTGCAAGCTGTGGCCACGCATATGATAATTTTTTTTACCTCCATCCTCACGGCTATCGCGTTTTGTCGGTCAGATAAGTAAATTAATGAAGGAGCGTTGCGCTAACTACCGCACGAATTCCTGGCAGAAATTCAACCAAGAGGAATACGAACAGAAATAATGTTCAACATCTACTAAAAACAAGAATTTAGACCTCGTAAACTCAAGCGAAGGATATGGCCTTATTTCTTTTGGTACCGGGCATTCCGCAGATGCGTCTCTCAGCGGTCATCCATTACCTCTTTTTCTGTAAAGCGTCACATGCTGCATCTACTACGTGTGTCGACTCCGATATTAAAGTCGTACTTTCCTCGGACATCTCAGAATACGCCCCAGGGATGATGTTCGTGCGCGATGGCCGGTCGGTTGTTTTCCCTCCATGCGAGCCTTAGATGCTGCCTTTCTGTGCAAGAGAGACGAATGGGGGAAAGGAAGAAAAATGGCGCCGACTGCAGATGTCCCAGTCGCTAATGGATGGTACCGTCGGAGTAGACCGTGCAGTGCTGTACACCTACTCGCGAGACTTGGCGAATGGTCTTTTGTCTGCTGCGTTTCGTAAATGTCCTTGCAGTGCAACCGTGGCCGCTGTTTTTTCGATCACAGCGCGTTAGCGTTAGTCAGACGGCAGAGAGTGTAGCCGGGTGCGGTGCAGCTGGATCACGATCTTTTGTTCCGTTTTTTTTTTTTCTTTTTTTAGTAGTAGGAAGGTGCTCATCAGGGTGAAAAGCGCTCTCTGGGCAAAAATGTGAAAGAAAGCGTACTCTCTTCGCGCATTAATCACGACCGTAATGCAGAATAACGAAAAATGAGGCATCCTCTGATAGCTTAACGTGCCACGCCCCACCTTTTCACGCATTTTATTGGTTTAGAGGAACGTGTGGCTTATTCGAGAGAGCTTGAACTTCTTTAAGCAGTTTGTTTTCTGCAGCAACATTCTGAGCATACAATGCTCTGACAATGTAGGATTAACTGGCACTGCTCTGTCCCATAATGAGGTACATCCTATGAAGTAGAAACTGGAAGTGTCATGGCTTGAAACACTGCTGTTGTGCGGCTGCACGATGATAAGGGAATGTTCTCTGCAGCATTTCTACATTACTGCTGCAATGTAAAACCCAGCCCACTCACAAATGCTTTGCTTTGGAGGAAAGAAATAAAGACGGCCACAGACAAACAAAGGACGCCATTGATTCGTTCGTTATCGGTTGTCCCTCGCCACTCGCATTCCCTTGCCAACCATATCGAAGCATACTTCAGTGAAAGCAATTTCGCATTAGCGCTTTTAGCCACTGCGCATGCGTCATACGCTAACCGCTTGAGTGCGTACGTTACTTTTCGAAAGTAGCTTGCGTACCCAAGAAACGCAAAGCCTACTTACCCTATTCTAAAACCACCTAATGTATTCAGCCATGTACCTTTGTATAGTGGTTACTCTTATTTCATAGTGGTTTTATAGTGGTTACTCTAGCTTATTTCACTCTAATGTGTGGCTCTATTTTTCTTTCTTTTTTCTAGCAGTCATGTTGTTCACCCAACACCTATTTATTATCATTATCGTGGGCGTTGCCCTCATCACCTGCTGCCAATCGTCTGCTGCTGAAAAGGAAGAGAGTAAGTCACATTCAGTTAATAAACTTCTGACTCCACTGTCACTTAACCGCATAACGGAGGACGCGTGCCATTCTGCTACTTGTCAGCCTGTTCAAAAGTTTAACTGGGCAAGTACAACATGACGAGTACATTACGTACTTCCGTCAGTAGTATCAAAATCAACTTAGAGATATGTATTGTTGTCCTTCTATTCACTTTTGGGTTTTTTTTCATTACACTCTCAATGTGCAACTTAACCATACGTGATCGCGGATGAAGGCGACGAAGTCATTGCTCAAATTCTTCAAGACAACAGACTTGCATCGGTGGTTATGGGCCACTAGCGATATTGTGACTGTGAGGAGTGTGAACTTGTTTGCGTGTGCTCCCCCTCTCTCTCTTTCTCTGTACCTCTTTCTTTCATATTCTCCCATCCCTTTCCCCAGTGTAGGGTAGCATACCAGTTTTTATAGACTGGTTAGCATCCCTGCCTTTCCTCCATCTCTTGTTTCTTCAATTCTTTACCGCGGCTGTTTACGAAGATGTCTTGTCTCTCTCGCCGTTGCAGGCTTAAGGAAAGCACCGAAAAATGAAAGGCGACCAGCTACTAGAGTAGAGCGCTCAGCTGCACCCTACGGCGACGACGAACCTCCGCCGGCTGCCACCGAACCGAGGAAGAACAGTGAGTCAAAATCACGGGTCAAGCGCACGCGCATATTACCCTATCGGTGGGCGCGACAGGCGCCACCTGCTGTCCCCGTCGGATGGCCACAGTACCAAGCTCAAACGGGCACCTACCAGCAGTCCTGGTACACCGACTCATCGGGCCGGGTCGTTACTAGCGATCAGGTGAACGACCGTCGACTCCAGCCGTCGGCACCGGCGATCACATGGGTCTCCGGACCAAGCGGTCCCCTGCCACCGGGAGCTCCGGTCCCACCGGGTTTGCACGAAGCGATAACAAAGCTAATAGCTGGCGCCGTGAACCCGGCGGTAGCCGGACCCCAAGTAATTCCGGCGGCGCCGGTCGGAGGCGATGGACCAGTGGGCCAACCAGGAGCGCCCGCACAGCAGCCGTACGGAGTGGTTGGCGGAGCTCAGCCCGTCATTCCGGGAGTCGTTGGGATCCCAGACAGCGCGGCTACCGTACAGGACGAGGCCGAGCAGGAGATTAACAGGCCGGAGAGATCCCAGAAACCCGACCAGGGCACGCAGGACGCCAGGGATGGCGTGCAACCGAAGCTGGTGCTCTCTTTCAAGAAGGGAGTGCACCCTAAGGAGGAAGACGAAGAAGATGTGAAGGATGAGAAGGAGGAAAGTAGGTGAACTGCGAGAAGACATTTTTCTCGGCCAGCTGCTCATTCGCTACGGCTGCTGTGTGGGCGCCTCTGCCTTGTCTCTGTCTCGGTTGTGGGTTTCCCGTGACGCTTCCCCTTTGCTGCTTCCGCAACTTCCGCTTTTGCTTCGCAGTTATTGTTGTGGTATAGAATGGGTGGTCCTTCGGCTAGGAATCATTCGGCTTCGTTCCTTAAACAGTGCTTCTAACTCACTGCGTTCTGTGCTCAAAGAGGATTTGGCAGATAAATGTGTATGTCTTGCTTTTTGAATTGATAGGCGAATTTCGACGCACTAGATCGAGCCGCGAAAGCTCATTTCCTTGAGCACTAAGAATTTTTTTTTCACAGAAATGGGCGTAAATTCTTAGCGACATGGTTTACGTAGGCGCAGTGGGAATCTCAGTAGGTGATCGAGTGGTGTCATTAAGCGCTAAGGCAGAAGTTAAAGTAACGTGTAGTGGATTACGGCTACGTCAGTTGTGTCGTAGAATGCGGAGTGTGCCGAGCTTTGTACCCCCATCTTGTGTCAATCTACCCTTCTGCCTTACACTGCACTGCTTCATACTACACACGGTGTAATGGGAGCTGTCTGGAAACTAGAAGAGGGCGCAGGCGCACAGCGTTTCAAGAAATGAGAGCGAGGAATCTTTGAACGAATGCAGAATGAAAAACATTACTTCGATCGAAACATCATCTCCCCCTACGGGCAACCATGGTGGGATGTGAAAGCATCGCGGGGGGTGCGCATCGAGTTTCCGTTTCTCTTATGTGACTTATGAGATGGCGTTTGTCGAGGCGTTTGAATTACCGCTTGCCGACGCTGACGTTTACATTCGGTTTCCCGAGCCTTCCTCTGCTCCGCGGCGGTGGCGCTGCCGCTGCAAGTAGCGCCGACGTTGACGTTGTTCATGGCGTTTCGCACACCGTTGCACAGAGAGAGAATGACGGAAGCACAGCGAACGCGCGCTTTCACAGCCTCGCAGCATCGAGATTCGCTTGCCGGCGTTGCCGTTTACGTTCAGCTTCGCGAGCGTCCATAGCGCCGTTGCAAAGGAGAGTGCATATACGAGCGCACAGCTGTGGCGGAGAGAGAGAAACGGGAGAGGAGAAACGAAGAGGAGGCAGCGCTCACGCGAGTTGGCGCATGCGCAGTATGGGTGCGGACGCCGCAGAACGACACTGCACCGAGCATAAGATGTTTTCGCATCTAAAAGCATTGGTTTGGTGGCAACGTGATTGAGACATACAGACATAGGCGTGCGCAGTATTCTCTATTAGAGGGGGACCTTCAACGCAGCGCCCTGCCCTCCTCCTTCCCGGTTGGTCGGGTCTGCAAGAAAATCTTCGCGACGGATGCAAAAATCAAAATGAGGCGAGTATTTGGTGCTCGTAACGGCCTGTCTTTGGTCCGCTGCTTTCTGGGGAAAAGGTGGCTAGTAAGCAGTTATTAGAATGCGACATCAAGGGTCCTCGGCCGCCATTATTGTCATAAACCGGGGAGGCCAGATCCATGCACCTTAAACAATGACGCGACAGGTCTGACTGCGAAAAGGTATGAAGAAGACTTGGCCGCCCCTTTGATGATCAGGGGAAGGGGGCAACCCCCCTGGCCGCCCCTTTGCGCACGCCTATGCAAATAGACTCAATTACATTTTCGGCAGGCACGTGATGGTCTGACTCCGGTGTTGGTGCGATCGAATTTAAGTTTTTTGCAACACCACGTGCGTGCCAGCGGTAATCACTCTGATGACCCTGTGATGTCACACTGGAACTGGCAGGCTTCGATGCTTTTATTGCGATATCAATTGTATGGACACTCGCGGCTGATTTTTTTCATCGCCGTCATGTCCCGGATATGTATATGTCTGTTTATATATAAAAAAGGCACAAAGAAAAATAAAAGAAGAACAAAAATTCCGAAGCACCAGACCGGGAATTCGAACCATCGCCCCCTCGCTCTCCAGAGCACTGCGTTAGACAATTCAACCATGCGCCTTTTCTTTTTCTTTATTGCCGGTTTCCAGGCACGAATTACATCAACAAGCACATAGAGGTAATAATAATAAATAGTTTCTGTCCTACTGCGCCATGCATGCGCCGGCGAATTGACGGCGAGCTATTTATATACACCATTTACCACTGGTGGTAAGCAAATCTCGGAGGAGCTTCAGCTCGTTTTCTATCACGCAACGCTCCTACATTTTCTTTCCATTTGAAAACTTCCCTTGAGACGCGCACGAAAAAGTGGCCCTTTTCTGTACCCACTCATTATGTGGAAGGAAAAAAAAACTAAGAACACCAGGTACACCTTGCATCAGGCGCCCCCGTGTGGCTGGAGACGCCACATGCGCCACAGTTTAAAAGAAGAAGAAATATCTAAGAGCGTCTGATTCTCCATTGTCGACACTTGCAGCGCTTTGCTCAAGCACAAATACGTAACAACTGGGACAGTTGTTAGTTCACGCTTGTCCTGTGTATGCCTGTGCGTTCCTTTTAACGCGATAGCGTTAGAGAGCTCGTGTCACAGAAATTCCGCCGTCGGCGTCGGGACCGTTTGTAGTGAGCTAAAAATCGTCTGTGAGCGAAAAATCGAGAAAGAAGCACATAAAATAAAGAATAAAAATTTCGGTCCCATTGAGGTTTGAACACGGGCCGTTCGCGTGGCAAGCATGTGTCCTACCAAAAAGCCACGATGTTACTTGCAGCTGCTTTGGAAAAAAATACTACATAAATGCCATGTAGTGGAAGGAGTCTCCTTAACGCATTTTGTTCGACAGGTGTCACGACGAAAACGAGCCCATTCGGCGATTTGTAGGCGCATTTGGGAGGCCATCAAACTACGTCGAAAAAGGCCGGGATAGTGCAGCCACCGCCGCTAAAAATCACAGCATATCTACGGAGTGAATGATGATGAGTGGGCGAAGCTGCGGAGGTTCATCGGTAAACCGTGAATCTTCCGTGAATTCTGCCCAGTACATCATCACCGATGAGAGTTCGATGAAAGTTATGACGACTTGCAGCTCACTTTAATTTTACATGTACGCTGTGAATTTTCATTGTTTAGGAAACCATTGCTTTAGAAAACATCTGGCGTCTTTCGTTAAGCAGCTGGTGTCTTTTCGTTTTGCTTTAGAAACATCTGGCGTCTTTTCGTTTTGCTTTTAGAAAACATCTGGCGTCTTTCGTTGGTTTATTTCATCAATCAACGGCGTTTTGAACAAAATTTTTTATTGTTTAATCACGCACAGGAGAAATCTCACCAGGCACTACCTTGGAGGTAGACAATGGCTGCTAATGGGAATGAGAGACAGAAGAAGTCGGCTTTTAGCTAACACTTACACTTCTACTTCTACTAACGTTTCCTACTGGAACATGCCAATGGCTGCTAATGGGGAATGAGAGACAGAAGAATTCGGCTTTTAGTTAACGCGCACGCTGCGAATTTTTTATTGTTCAACAACGCATTACAAACAGACACAGCGGTATGAAAGAAGGCAACACCATTAGGCTTGTGCAAGCCTTCGTCCTTAGTAGAATCACATACGTTGCCTCTTACTTAAAGTGGCAGGTAGCCGAGAAAGCGAAATTAGATTGTTTAATCAGGAAAGTTTATAAGCAAGCCTTAGGGTTACCGAAGAACACAAGCACGATGAAATTGTTAGAACTAGGTTTGCACAACACGCTTGATGAATTAATAGAAGCGCACGACATAGCACAATACGAACGACTTTCAAAGACAAAAACGGGTAGGCACATCCTTGAAAAGCTAGGCATAGGCTATCACACGCAGCAAGGTGAAAAAGCAGACGTACCCGCGACGGTGAGAGAAAGAATAGTAGTTCCGCCACTGCCCAAAAACATGCACCCGGATCATCACGCCGGTAGAAGAAATAAGAGGGCGCAGGACTTGCACAGGAAATTCGGGAATAGCAAGGAAGCGGTATTCGTGGACGCGGCCAGATACGCGCGCAGGTGTGGCTATGTGGCCACGGTGGTCAACTGCGAAGGAATATGCAAGACGAGTGCTACGGTGCAAACCACACTCACCGAGACGGCTGAGGAGGTGGCCATCGCCCTCGCAGTGGCCACCACCGAGGCCGAAGTAGTAATTAGTGACTCGCAAGCGGCGATACGTAACTATGCTAACGGCCGGGTCTCCCGAGAGGCACTGCGAATCCTAACTAATAACGAGCAAAAAATCCGTAACAAAAATGACACTTTCGTTATATGGACCCCCGCACACACAGAAACCCCGCTGGCCGGCAACGAGGCGGCACACGCGGCGGCTCGAGAGCTCACGAACCGAGCCGTTGCGAACGCCGACGCCGCTTCGACCGAGGTCCCACGCGGGGAAGAGTGGGAGTGGGAGGAACGTATGACTAGCTACAATGAAATAACGCAGCACTACAAGCTAGGAAGACGCAAATACCCACCGCCACACAACAGATTAAATAAAAAGCAGGCAGTTGCATGGCGGCAGCTGCAAACACACACTTACCCAAACCCAGTTATCTTTCGTCTCTGTTACCCTGATCTCTATTTGACAGACAAATGTAAGATGTGCGATGGAAGGGCCACACTGGGCCACATACTATGGGAGTGCTCGAGCTTAGACGACGAAGCACACGGAAACCATGAGGAGGCAGTATCGAACCGCAGGGTGCGCTGGGAGGAGGCTCTGCTCAGCTCCGCAATCAAAGAACAACTTTGGGCCGTCCAGCGAGCCGAGGAAGCCGCCCGAGCCCAAGGGTTCGTGGCCGATGACTAGGCCGGGGTTGAGGCCTAACCCAAGTCAAGTTCGCTGGACTTTATAAATAAAGTTATTTCTCTCTCTCAACAACGCACAGGAAAAATCTCCCACCGGCACCACCTTGGAGGTCAAGATCTGGTACTAGCGTTACGACTGGTTACGCACTACGACTACGAGGGACGAACGGGTGCCGCTTTAAGGAGCTTCGCCCCTAAAGCACACACGAACTTTCAAACAGCTCTAAATATCGACAACTATGTCCATCTAGCGGAAAACATATCAAGCCAACGCCTGCTTTCCAGAGGAGGTGTCGATCAAGCAAACAGCAAACGCTAGATAATGTGCTGCCATCTGTGAGGCATTGTGAGACTCTCCTTGGCCTCCTAGATGGCGAGCGCGCGGCGTCTATCTTGCAGGCCATGTGACTCTTGCTTTAGATCAAAAACCTGTACCATTCGCGCGCGTGTGTGTGTGTGTAACAATACACATTAAAGGGGTCATGAACCACTTTTCCAAATAATGATCTAATGGCCTCAATATCGGAGTGTACTGCCTCCCGAATCGATTGCCGCAAAAATTTCTCGAATCCGTCAAGAATCAGCGGAGTTACGGGGGTTTGGCGCACGCTCCCAGCGCTTTCTCTCTTTTCTCGTGCCGACGAGCGCACTGGAAGCTAGACAGGGAGGGATGGCATGGGGGAAAGAAGTTACGCCAGCGCGCGTCATGAAACGCGATCGCTCTCCCGCTGTGATTCGCTTGCGCGAGTGCGGCTACCGTGTACTGAGGAGGGCGCCGGCAAGTGACGGCACCCCGCGGCAAGAAGCGCATCTGATCCGAACGCCGCTCTCGATTTACGTCGGCTATCGGCCAATAAGCGTGCTATGTCTCTGCGACGTACAGCGGACAGACGCCCCGCCCACCGACGAGAGTGAGAACCGGCCTCTGTTTGAAAAGAGGGTGCCTGGGGAAACGGCAACTTCGCGCTCCGCTTGTGGCCATTACGCGGCGCGCACGACTGTAATATTTGGCAGAGCAGTTCATAGCCGTGTCAGCTTTCCGCAGGATGTGTTTTTTCAATCAGCCCAAGGGGTGCTTCATGACCCCTTTAATAAGTATGCACTTAGTGGTTGAATTGCGCACTAGGGGCCGGATTCCGCTATCGCGTTCAACTCTTCAAGGCGAAGCTTAAGGGTCCCTGAATTTTAATGTACCAGTGGGGAGTAGTGGGATTTGCCCAAGTTCTGTGGCACACAGCGTTTTGGGCGTCCTTCTTTGTGCTTTAGCGGCACGCTGCAAGTATCGAGCTGCTTCTCGTTCTTCGTGTGACATTCCAATTTCTTGCTATCGCATTCATTGCTTCGCCCTTGCGGCGAGACTGTGACTTTTTGAGTGCATGCTTAGCAATCAGTCGGGCGGTAGTGGTGACGGTGACGCTTGAGCCATGTCTTCTTAATAAAGCTCAGCTTCACGTAATATTTCTCTCTGCCACCAGGGTTACCCCGAATGCCGCCTTGGCAAGATGGAGGCTTCGTTCCTCCGGGCCACGGTGGTGTACCGCCAGGTCACGGTGGAGTTCCGCCTGGCCACGCGAAAGGGGGCGGTGGTAAAAGGAGGAAAGGCCCCCACGGACGTGGCGGTGGTCGCGGAGGTGGTCGCGGTGGTGGCCGTGGCGGCGGTCCCCACGGTGGTCCCCCCGGTGGTGATGACTGGGACTACTACGACACCCAAGAAGGCCGCGGAGGACGGGGTCCTCCACGCGGTGATTATCCCGACCCAGGACCCGGAGACCACGGCCCTGGGGGCCATCCACCAGACCCCTACCCCAGACCACCACCACAAAAACCACAGCCCAGGCCACCTCTCGAGGAGAGACCACTACAGCGGCCTCCGCCACCGCAAGACCAGTACCAAAATCCGCCGCCGCAACAGAGGCCGCCGGTGCAGAGACCCACTGCGCCGCTTCCGTACGACCCGAACGAGCCTGAGGAACAGCCTGAGGACATTCCCGCAGGCGGAGGACCGTCGCAGAGTCCAAACTTGCGAGACTTGCAGCCGCGTGAGTATACTTTAGCGTTCTAGAAGGGCGTGCCACAGAAGTGCAAAAAAAAAGACTGAGGAAACAGCTAAGCTGGTGGGCTTCCCTTCCTCCTTTCCTCCCTCCTCACCCTTAGTTCCATTTCCCACCCCTTGCCTTACTGTACTATACAAGAATACGCCCCGCTTTACCCTCTCCCCTCCTCCTTTCTCTCCTGATCACCCTCACGTCACTCCTCCTCACCCTTGAGTGTGAGTTTTTCAACCAGGTGGCAGGGACATAAGAGTACAGTATATACGTGGTTTGGTGTGGGGGGTAAAGAAGCTGCATTTCGCAGGGTGACTGGCCCCTTCACCCAGAAAATAAGAAAATTACAAAAATACACTTGCCTCGCTTCCCTTTCCCGCCCATTGTTATACTGTACTATACATGGCTGTGCTATGCTTCACCCTTACCCCTCCTCCTCACCCTCAGATTAATCCTCCTCACTCTCACTTCCTTTTCCCACCCCTTGATATACAAGACTAACTGGCCCAGCTTACCACGCATATACAAGGCTATGCTATGCTGCACCCTCTCCTCTCCTGCTCACCCTCAAATCACTCCTCGCCCTCACTTCCCTTTCGCACCCCTTTGCTATACTGTACTATGCATGGATATGCTTTTCTAGGTGCTGCTTGGCACATAACCGCTTTCAGTGGCGCATACCCGCCCGAGATTGCGCAAACGCCACCCGGAGTTTTGCCAAGGTTAAACAGCGCCGCTGTTAGAACGTTCTGTGTGAGAAAATTTCGACAGTTTTCTCCAAGAACCTGCAACTAATGTTAATAATGCACAGTTGCCGACAACCTGAACCACTGCACTGCGGTTTATCACTGAAGTCAAACGTTTCATTAGAACGTTCAACTGGGTAAGTTCGTGTGATACCATCTTGGAAGAATAAACAGCGCGAAAGAACGAGGACGAACAAAATAAATGACGGCGCCGTTGTCTCTCGTTCTTTCGCGCTGTTTATTCTTTCAAGATGAAGTCAACAGCTCATTTTCGATAAACATTGACACCGAATGTCACTAAAGCTCGTGTAACTACTGGGCTTCTTTTTAGGGGTGTGCGAATATTCGAAAGTTTCGAATATTCATCGAATATTACATTCGAAATATTCGTATTCGATTCGAAAATCGTGTATTCGAAAAGTTTCGAATATTCGATAACTTCGAATATTCGAAAAATTCGAATATGCGATTCGATTATCATGCATAAAATAACTCGTCTTCCACATTTCTGCTGCGTTCGTATCGCTAAAAACGTTGCCGAGAGGACCGATAAACATCGTAAGTACACGGAGGCACGCTATCTGCCTGCGACGAGCGCCCCAATACGTATGATTTATTGCTGGTGCATCTCCGACGTGCAGCGCTGTTGGCGATCATGTAACCGTACATTTTCAATATTATGCGGCCGTAACGTGCCGCACTACCACTCGTTCACTATGCGGGACCACTTCTGAAGAAAGACAGTGACCCATGTGACTGGTGGCGGACTGTAGGCACCTTCAGATACCCCACTCTGGCAAAGCTTTGCCCCGTGTAACTGCCTATACCAGCCACTTCTGTTCCAAGCGAGCGTGCCTTTTCAGTGGCAGGGGGGGGGGGTTGTCTCTGTTACAAGGGAGCGCCTGCTGCCTCATCATGTGGAGCAACTCGTATTTCTTCATGATAACATGTAGTCATTAGTTTCATTGTGCCGTGATGTGCATTGTGCTAGCCTGGACATTGTGTTCTGGAGATAGCAGTGTATGTTGTGTTGCCAGTCAGGCTGTTAATGTTTTTTTTCTTCAAAAAGCTACATGTTAAATAAAATATCGTTACTGTGGAGGCATTTTTCCTTTGATATTCGATATTCGATTCGATATTCGAAGGTGGATATTCGTATTCGATTCGTATTCGAAAAATTTGATATTCGCACACCCCTACTTCTTTTCCGCGAGCTTGTAAGAAATGGCCTACGGGGATGGTAGAGTTTAATGACATTGGCTTTATTTGTCCTTGAGTGCGCGTCTCGAGAGTCCTAGTGCAGTAGACACTATAGACCTTGCCACGGCCGCTACATAAAAAAAAGCAGGTGTTTTTTTTTTATGTAGCGGCCGTGACCTTGCGCTACTTCCGCAAAGTGTTTCGAAGAAATGCGTGTTTAGAAAAATGTGTTCAGCAAAGAATGTACACGATTGACGTCGGTTCACCGTATTCGCACTGCCAATGAGCCAATTGTATGAGAGAACGAATAGCTTAGGTCATCGCGAAAAGCCTCCGTGCTCGGTCAAATTATGTGGCAAAGTTGTGCTGCCTATTTAAATAGCTTTGCTCATAACCTACATAATAAATAATGTTGCAAAAAAGAAATAAGGTTTCCTTTTCATCCTTTAACCAAACGACTGCAAGATAATGAAAATGCCTGGAATGGTGCCGTTTAAATGTCTGCTACGAATTTCTCACCGAGCAAAGCCAAAACAGTTGTAGCAGTATGGACCAGCCGCTTGACCGAAACGGTGTCGTAAGCCGTTTGCATAGGCAGGGTAAACTTTCTATTTCCGAAAAGGGTCACGAAGGACACCCGATATTCGTCAAGGTGTAGAGGGCACCTCCCATGTCGGGACGTGGAGCCCTATAGGCTCTCCGCCGCTTCGTGGGCCTTCTGAACAGCCCAGAGTTGGTCTTGTAGCTCACTGCTCCTGAGGGCGTCGTCCCACTTGTTATCGTCCTCCACATAGGATGCACTGCGTCGCGCGTCCCTACCGCACGTGTCCGAAGCTCACATGTCCACCACACTTTGCACAATTGAATGATCCGTTTTAATCCGGGTTGATTCGGCTCATATGCCAAGGACTGGGGTACGAGCTCATCTGTAGCAAGTGGAGAGTGACTGACTGCGCCCTGTTAAGTCCCTTGTTTGGAAGTGAGAATTCTCTACGCCCTAAGTAAAAGTGCTTGGTGAGCTCATTATACGTCTGAAGTTCACCTTTAACGCCCTTGGGACGAGACGAGGAGGTCTGCAGGGGAGTGCGGCTGGCAAGTCCTCGCGCGGCCCTATGAGCAGCGTCGTTAAGGTTCCGCTGTCATCCCTCGATATCACCCATGTGGGCTGGAAACCAGACTATAGGGTCGAGACTAATGGATCTACATTCGAGTAACTTGGAAACCTTGGCACTTGCCACTCCCCTAGCAAAGGCTTGAGTGGCTGCCCTAGAATCTCTGTATCTCTGTTGCCGAGTGCTTTGGATCTAGCAGAGCGAGGGCAATGACCATTAGTTCGGCCACCTCCAGATTCTTGATGTAAAAAGAGAGTGCGTTGCTGGCTCGTTCGTGGGCGCCCATACGCTGCCTTCGTAGGCGCCGCCCAGGTGGTCAATCGCGAAGCTTTTTCGAGAGCAATGAATAAATGAGCAAAAAAAATTAGGCATGGCTCTGCTATTCCAAACACCAATGACCAGCAGAGCTGTCGGTGCTTAGCAAACCATTGCAAACTTAGGCAAAGGAGAAGCGATTTTTTAGCAAAGCCACACCTAACATTTAGCACCTAACATGCGCCATTTCTTAGTGCTCGCCTTCGGACCTCGACAAGCCGGGTTAAATTGCGCCTTGCCTAGAAAAAGATTACTCCTTTCTTTCGATCTCTCTTTCTCTTCCTCTTTGAATCTTTTTGCAAACGGTCTGTAGACGACGGCGAGTCGGCGTCGTTAATCCAAAGACCGACCGCTATGATATTTTTGTAATTCCGCATACATCAGCTTTGTTTGTGCAGGTTGTCTTGTGCACTTCACGCTCCTCCGTCAGCTTAAAAAAACATGGCTGTTCCCTTCGTCATAGGAATCGGTATAACACGAAAGCGAAACGTGCCTTCACAGAAGTAGCGCTTATTGTGTAGTGATATATGAGAGCTTGTACAATGGTGTTTGGCAGCTATAGCCCGGTTTCACGTGGATGCACCTACGTTGACGCCAAGTGGCACATCTCCATCGCGACAACTAAAGCCCACGTTCATGATTTAACCGTTGTCGTAGCTGAAGTTGTTAATATATACCTGGACACAGCGTATCGTGAATCCCGCCCAAAAATGACATCAACAAGCACATAATAAACACTGGTACTCGATGTGCACTTCTTCAAAGCGTCGTCAATTAACGAGAGAAGCGGCACGGTGTGCACTCCTGAGTAATAGGGTAGCCTGCGCCTGTGCTCATGTATACACCGCCACACTGCGCTTCAGCAACGCGGGAGGAGGTGCAGAGGTTCGTAGCTTGAGCCGCGAACGCGCGCAGGCGGTCCAAGTCCCGCAGCCCTCTGTCTCGCTCCACCAATGTTCGTCGCCCGTCGACATCTTTGCCTTCCTGCAGCGCTTATTGCAGCAGCTTTATCAGTCGGTGCTATCGCACTGGAATCAGTCGACGGCGGAGAAACACTGCTGGTGCATGTGGAATCTGCACTACTCCGACAACGAGCCATCACACGCTAACACGATGCGAAAGGCAAAGAACGTAACTAAGTGTAGGGCTACTCCCCGATGCTAGCGCGGCCATTGTTTTTCGCTGGTGTCGAGACGCTTTAACCATGGCCGCCGAGAGTGTGCACCGGCAGGTTTCTCGGAGGCCACGCTTTAACTGCGTCGTCGCCAGTTCTTTCTCTATCGGCGCAATGAGTGTCATGCCGCATTACTTCACTTCACCGCTCAAAGATGGCGGCACCACCCCGCCCCGCCTAGCCCCGCCAACAGAGAGCACGGTGCGAGATAGAATGTGTGAGAGGTATAAGACGCGTTTGTGGATTGTCGTGGATCTGCCTCGGTAGCTTAGTCGGTAGAGCGCTGGGCGCTTGTCGTCGTGCGCGCACTTGTCGTAGGTTCGATTGACGGCGGGGGAACATTTTTTTAGTTTTTTTTTCTCATCCGTTAGCGTCCATTTGATCAACTTCATATCCGTAACGGAAATACGTCACTGAAGTCTAGGTGGACTCCGGCATAAAACACTCATCGTGTTAAAAAGCAAAACAAAAAAAATCTGTGACACGAGCATTAAGTAGGCACACACTGTTCTAAACACAGCAAGGAAATGAGTGTAGTTAAACAACTTCTGTAACATATAGTACGAGAGCTGTAACTGCCGATTACGCAGATGTGATGTGCTCGCTAAAAACAGCTGTTACAGGACCGAATGTTACCTCAGTAATACCTGAGACACTAATTTTATTTCAAAGCGGCCGCGTAACGAGCACACTACATACCGCATCGTCCAATTTATTGCAGCGAAGTCACAACGACGTGGATACAAAATGCACAAGAGAATTCGTGTGTGTCGAACTCTGCGTGTTGTCTCACGTGCCTGCGAGGATTCGTTTCGTTCATTTGCGTTTTGTCCTTTGCAGTGTGCGGAGTCCGGAGTCTCGCGTTTGCGGAAGACAAGTCCAGCGACTACCAGACGGTGCCTTTCATCGTGGGCGGTAACGTGACGTCACACCGGAGCTGGCCGTGGATGGTATGTGCAAGGAAGTGACCGGATCTGGCGGCGCAACCTTTTCGCTGAAACACCACGCCCGCTTCGCGCTGCATCATGAGCTTGCGTTACTTCTGGCTTCTTTCGCTTTTCGCTATTTTTTTTTCTCCCGACGCTTCAAAAGAAAATCTTGCGTAACACGCTGTTTTCTGTGATGTCATCTGTATTTTCGTCTACCACCGTCGTTTTCCTGGGACGCCTTCTTGTCTCGCAGTTGCGCTCCTTCTTTCTTGCAAGCGACTCGCATAAGCAAGTTCTCATAGAGAAGCATCCGTGATGATGGAAGACTACCGACTTTATTGCTTCTTTCTTTGAAACATAGGACGGATATGCGCCTCAGTTGTGTGTATATGTGATCGTTGTATATATCATAGACATCACCCGACACCTGGAGTAACAAGGCAGGCGATAAACCAGGCTAACATCTCCGAGATGAAAAATTAAGTAATAAACTGAATAAACCTTTCAGCCAAGGCGGCAATTTATCACTTGCCGCCTTGGCTGCGATCGGCGCTGATTAACACTCCTGGGTTTAAATACACATATATAGACCCCATAAAGTGGACGGGAGGATGACCGCCGCCGTAGCTCAGTGGTAGAGCATCGGACGCGTTATTCGAAGGTCGCAGGTTCGGTCCCTGCCGGTGGCAAGTTATCTTTTCGTCCACTTTGCTTTCCTCACATTTATATCCTAATTACTACAAATGACGTCCTCTATACTTTCCGTGGCATTATTGTCTGTTAGTTCTCATTAATATTCGCTAGGCACGTATGCTGTAACTCTGACATAATACTGTTTAGCTAATCCAAGCAAGTTGCACAATCTGCCCAGCTGCACATCTTCCTCCTAATCCGGGCTATATTCTACACCCACTTGCTCCTCACTTTACAAAACCATCTTTCAGCCTCCTAACGTTGGGCACACCATTTTATCCTCCAATCACATCTGTCGTTGTCCGCTTAATATGTTTCATCACGTTTCTATTGTTTTTGGACCATAATTTAGTAGCGGTACTAGGTCGTCAAGGATAATGTCAAACTGCCGCTCAAGTCAGTAGTATCTGAAGTATACACTCCAAAACATTCTTGTTACGGCAGGGCCCACGGTATCATGGCCGACGTCTAGGTTGGTCCCCCCCCCCCCACTCCTTCGAAAGGGGGACGGGGAATCTTTTTGCCAATTAAATAGTTTGTTCATCAACATCACCGTCATCTTCACTTGATGTCTTTTTTTTTAAGTATCCCTTTCCTTCGCTAACACAAGGCCGATAAATACATTCACTCTCGCATAGCTCCTATTTGCCTGAACCTCTCGCCTTCTTTCCAAGTTGCGTAGAATACTGGGCCTTTGTTCTGCGTGTTCATCCTCAGTCTTACCACCCAACTTTGTTCCTTAAGGCTTTCATTTGTCCCGGCACGTCGTCTCTATGGCGTTCCAGAACAGGACAATCTCACCCGCAAGTCGCAGGCTGCTCAGAAATCCTCGTTGATCCGCATGTGTACTCCTTCCTATCTTTAACGTTAGCTCTGAATACTTCCAAGCGCATGAGATGAGCAATAGAACTATGTTGCTTTCTTTACATTAAGCCACATTAATATTCCAGTTTGTTTTTCCTATAAAGAAGTACAATATATGTACATTTTAGCGACACATGCATGTTTTCTCGATTTCTTTATTATGCAGAAGTACACCTCGTTGTAGAATGCTTAGCACGCTTCATCTGATGACTATTTACAAAAGGTTAACGACACTAAGTATCGTGAGGTTATGGACTTGTAGCGTAGACGTTCTCAGCGGTTCGACATTCAAAACTTAAATTTCGATACTGAAATCAAGACAAACGTCACAAAAGTGTAAATGCGTGTGTTTCGTAAAAGCCCACGCGCCACATCCCAAAAAAAGTGCACGAAACCGTGCTAGCTACAGCACATACTACACAATAATTATGAAGCGCAAAGCAAAAAAGGGCAATTTCTTGCTTCCATACATACACGTACTTGGGTGATTCCACGAGAGATCGAACATGCCTGTCCGGTCGCAATTTTTGTTTTGCCTGGGTTTTTTATATGTTATGTGGGCACATTCAAAGTGCACGGAACTGAAAATTTTATTTCCAAGAAACGCTCCCAGCACGCCAAAAAAATATTTGAAGGCGGCGGCGCGGGCCTCCTGTTTTCGCTCACTGCAATGTTTTCGGATTTCACGGCCGAATTTAGCGCGAACTATAAATGATGTGTCGAAAAATTTTTTTGCTGGTTTTAATACGCATTACTGTGAATTACATCCACGCTTTTTTATGCCGTCCTCAAAAAGAAGAAAATGTGAAAAAATGGCAAACACGGCCGAAATCAAAAAAGGGTCCTAAGTTTGAGGCGCTGTGGCGCCTTTGCTGTTACAAACAGAAACTTCAAAACAATGTCAAATATAGAAAAGAGCCTTTGCAACATTTACACGAAAGATAATTTTCCTGCAGGCAGCGCAAAAAAAGAAAAAAAATAGTTAAAGAAGCGAGTTTTTTTCAAAAAAGTAGATTTTCAAAAATAAAATAAAAAAAACTCCGGTCTCAATTTTGACAATTTTTTATCGAAGAGCGTTTATGTCAGGGAACACACGGTTTTAATATCATGTGTCCTCATTTCCTTTGTTTACGAGATATAACTGGCCAAATTGACCCTTGCTGTGTGTGCTCATTTCAGTGCGACTGATGGTTGTTATCAGCTTGCATTGTGCGTAAATATCAGTTTTAATTATTCTGCTGCAGGAAAACCTTGCTCTGGTGGCTCTTCGTTAAGAAAAATGTGTTCTCAGATTTTATTTGCTTAAGCACATTCAAAGTGCACGGAACCGAAAATTTTATTTCCTAGAAATGCTCTCAGCGTGCCAAAAAATATTTGAAGGTGGCGGCGCGGACCTCCTTTTATGTTCACTGCAATGTTTTCGGATTTCACGGCCGAATTTTACGCGAACTATAAATGATGTGTCGAAAATTTTTTTGTTGGTTTTAATGCGCATTACTGTGTCCACGCTTTTTTATGCCGTCCTCAAAAGGAAAAAAAATGTGAAAAAAAAAGGCAAACCCGGTCCAAATCAACAAAGTTTGCTAAGTTTGATGCGCCTTGGCGCCTTTCCTATTTCGCACAGAAACTTCAAAAAAGTGTCAGGTATTTCAAGGAGCCTTTGTAACATTTATGCGGAAGATCGTTTTCCTACAGGCAGCGCAAAATAAGAAAATAGTTAAAGAAGCGAGTTTTTTTTTTTTCAAAAAAGTACATTTTCAAAAAATAAAGTAAAAGCTCAGGCCTCAATTTTGACGACATGTTTTTATCGAAGAGCGCTTATGTCAGTGAAAATACCGTGTTAATACGTATGCCCTCATTTGCTTTGTTCACGAGATTTGACGGGCCAAAATTACCGTTGCTGTGTGTGCTCACTTCAGTGCGATTGATAGTTGTCATCAGCTTGCATTGCACGTAAATTAGTTTTAATTATTTTCCTGCAGTAAAACTTTGCTCTGGTGTCTTGTCGTCAAGAAAAATGTATTCTCAAACTTTAATTGTGTCTAGCGTGTGTGTGTGGGGGGGGGGGGGGGGGGGGGGGGGGGGGGGGGGGGCTGCTGCCGCTCTCTAAAGGCCTAATGCGTACGCAGTTTGCAGCTTACAACCTCAACTTACCCCGCCAGTATTCGCTAATCAGAAGCACGCGAGACACCGCGAACACATGGTTTAGGTCACTTTGTCAAAACTTTCCTTGCACACAGAATAAAGCATGTGTATGCAGCGAAGGCCAACTTAATCTGCAACTAAATGCCACAATCAGCAGGCGCGCTGTTATGCAGTTGTTTTCTCACTGCCTGCTTGCTTCCCTTCCATTACGTGCATTGTACGCTCTAACCATCTTCCCCATTCGACGCACACTGTGCCTAAACAACATTTGTAAAAAGTTAGCTCAATCATTTCCGAGCCGTTTATTGTTGTTTTCGGCGTCGCAGATAACGTCTTCCTGTATCATCTCGACCTTTACCTCAGCGTTTCAACAGCCAGAAAACGTGCTGTGCGGCATGATTAAGCCATGAGTGGCCGAAGCTGCCCAATTGATGATGTTTTGTTGCCACTTAAGTGCTTTTCCACGTCGAGGACAGCAGAGGTCATTGGTGGCGCCATACAGACATTACCCTTAGTTTTGACAATGAGTGTGGCCTACAAATTAATTATTACAGCCCAAAGCGCTTAGACACCCTTAGTCATAAAATGTTAAACCGTGAGCTGTTCTGGAAACGCATTCATGACAGCTGCGCAGATGTGAGATAATTAGTGCGGCGCCGTTGATTATAAACGTTTCGACTTGCTCTAGGTCTAGCTGTTCACTACACGCGATGCCCGCGGCCCATGGCTACGTCCTATTATTCTGTGCCGATTATTTACGCGTTCACAAAAAGAAGATTGCTGAGGAAACCATTTTCGTTGCGCAAATTTTCTTTCTTTGCTCTTTTTGTTGTTGCCTACCTCCTGTCATAGGCTCAGGATCTTCGCGACACCTGCGAAGTCTGCTTGCATTGCTTTAGGCTCCTCAAGAAAAACCTGTCTACATCTAACCACGATGAGCTAGACCAGGCATTTCTTCAGGAAGAAGAAACGATTGATATCTTGAACAGGCGCGCCCATCTTTCCTCTGATGATTGTAGGCGAGGCTGTAGGCTGCAAACTGTTCACACGTTAGCCATTTAGAGGGCGGCAGCAGCCCACTTTTGCACACGCTAGACACAAATAAAATCTAAGAACACATTTCTTTTGACGAAAAGCCAGAAGAGCAAGGTTTTGCTGCAGCAGAATAATTAAAACTGAGATTTACGCACAATGCAAGCTGACAACAACCATCAGTCGCACTGAAGTGAGCACACACAGCAAGGGTCATTTTGGCCAGTTATATCTCGTAAACAAAGCAGATGAGGGCATATGATATTAAAACTGTGTGTTTACTGACATAAGCGCTCTTCGATAAAAAATTGTCGTCAAATTTGAGACCGGAGTTTTTTTTATTTTATTTTTTGAAAATGTACTGTTTTGAAAAAACTCGCTTATTTAACTACATTTTCTTTTTTTGCACTGCCCGTGGGATAATTATCTTCCGCATAAATGTTGCAAAGGCTCTTTTCTATAGTTGACATTGCTTTGAAGTTTCTGTTTGTAATAGCAAAGGCGCCAAGGCGCCTCTAACATAGGACCCTTTTTTGATTTCGGCCGTGTTTGCCATTTTTGCACATTTTCTTCTTTTTGAGGACGGCATAAAAAAAGCATGGATGTAATTCACAGTAATGCGTAATAAAACCAGCAAAAAATTTTCGACACATCATTCATAGTTCGCGCTAAATTCGGCCGTGAAATCCGAAAACATTGCAGTGAGCGAAAACAGGAGGCCCGCGCCGCCACCTTCAAATATTTTTTTGGCGCGCTGGGAGCGTTTCTTGGAAATAAAATTTTCAGTTCCGCGCACTTTGAATGTGCCCACATAACATATAAAAAACCCAGGCAAAACAAAAATATCGACCGGACAGGCATGTTCGATCTCTCGTGGGATCACCCACTTGGAACTATATTGCGAAAATTATGTAACGGGGACTTCATTGTTTAAAGAATTGCGCGTTGAGAGCATTTTAATTACATTGTTGCGTAAAGCGTATGCGCATACGAGTGAAATAGCGAAAGTGTGCTTATCTTTCGTACTTTTCTTCTGTCGCAGGCAAAACTTGAAGTTCTCAATCCGGACGAGATAACATACAAATTCCTCTGTGGTGGCAGCCTCATCAGTGCCCGCTACATGATCACCGCTGCGCATTGCTTCAGTCCAATACCAGAGTAAGTGCCTTGTTTATTACTTAATTTTTCAGATTCAAAAAAATAATAACTTCACAGCATATTGCAAACAGCTTCAACTGCCGCGATAGGTTACAAAAAAACTGAATCAATATGCCTAAGCAAACAAAGAATAAGATATTTGTTTCGGCAGCTATAGACCTAATTTATTTTTTCTTCGTATTTTGTTCGACACGTCTCGATAACATACGATCGTCTAAGTCTACTAAAAATAATATATTTACGCGGCATCCAAAAGGGAAGAGGAGTTCAAGTTTACACCATGATCGCGTTGATATTTTATGAAAAACAGGACACATGTATTGTCAACACCAACATAACTAAAGGCTTTGGGAGGAAAACATATAGGAAGAGATGTCACGTCAACGTTGTCACAGACAATTCCTCGCCAATGAAAAAAAAAGAAAAGGAGGATGACGAAACTTTTAAAGGAGTAAATAACAGCCTGCAATAATTAAAAGCTGTTTTCGTAAGCATTTAGTTTAAGCGGCTGTTAGTGGACTTCTTTTCAGAAATGTCAGGAACAGAAGCATTGTCCAACAACGCAGGCTTATCATTCACACTGTTTTTGCAAAAGTCTAAGAAACAGCAGTGATCTTTCTGTGGTCACAAAATCTAATTTTCGGTACCAGAAACTTGACGTATCTGCTTGTTTTTCCTGTTTAAAAATACTGAAGAGAAAAGAAAACAAGAATCGATTATTTAATGCTAACCAAGAGCAGTTAGCGCCAAAGTAAGTGCAGCATTTTCAGGGTAACGGAGACGACGACAGGAAAACAAGAAGAGCGCGAATATTAATCATGAGAGCTTTGAGGTCTTTATGGTATTTCCCTCTCACAAAGGAGACAAGAAAAAAAAAAGGAAGGAAAGCTCTTGTCCGGACAATTTACTCAGTAGGATTCGCGAGTCTTTCGCATTTATTCTGGAGGCACATCGCAAGCTTCGCTAGAATGAAACGTCAAGCTGTTTTGTTTTCCTGACGAACGAAACGTTATCACACCGAACGCAGGCGGGCGCAGAACTATCGCGTGGTGTTCTTCTCCCCTCGGCCGGGCTTCACTCTGGAGCGCATCGTGGAGAAGATCATCATCCACGAGAAGTACAACAGCTACTCGCACTACTACGACATCGCGGCGGTGCGTTTCAACCGCGACTTGCTGCGGCCCTTCATGCCCATCTGCCTGCCCACGCCCTCATTCACCAGTCGAGCCCTCGTCGACCAAGAGGCGTACGTCATCGGATGGGGATCTACGAAATTCGGTGAGCCCCTGTAGCAGTATTGAGCGTTCCCATATCCTACAGAGTAGAAAGTCGAGTGAACTGAGCAGAAACGCCACTTATGAAGTCACTGGCAGAGCGGCACGTGGCTATCGACTCTGGTTCTGGCTATAATGACGCGGACAAAATGGTGAATCTTCTGAAGTGCGCTTAGTTAATGCAGAAACGAACGAAAACATGCAGGACACAAGACGACAACCTCAAACTTCCAAGTGGGAGTTTGCGCTCGTCGTTTTGTGTCCTGTATTTTTTTTTTCGTCCGTTTCTGTGTTAACTAAGCGCACTTCAGAAGATGTATTACACCATCTGGCCCACCCTTTATCTCTCCTCAATGGCAAAATAGTGCGAACCTCAAAGCGCCAGAGCGTAGGTTACTGTTCTTCCCTCCCCACCACCCCAGTGACTAAGGCCAACCACGGACACTGGAAAATAGTGAAAATACATGCAACGCCGTGCAGAAACCTTCCCTTTCATTCAAATTTTGGTGGTGATATCCTCTTACGTGACGTTTCTACTCAGATCACGTGCTTGTTGTGCCTGTCCTGCTGAGGTACACGGATTATTATTATACAGATACCAGGAAGAACTGAAAAATTCCCTTTGTCAGAATAACCATAACTTTCCACTCAGTATGACCATACCCACTTGCTGGGGCACAAAGTGGCGAAACATATCTACTGAGCAGCACAGAGGGCAGTTCAAGCAAAGCCGAATATTGAATATTGCTTACGTGGACATTTGTTCAGTCATACGAATGGGATGGCTGAATCAAGTCGCTTACACGCGATACTACTTATTTTAAATTAATTTGTTCCGCACGCCAACGTGTCCAACGTACGGTATTGAAGGTTACTTAGGCCACTTAAGTTCAATCTGCAGAAACTGCAGTAGTAAGCAAAGCCGAGCTAGTTGGTATGAATACATTGTGAAATAGCGCAAAAAACTCGGGGACACAGGATGTATCGTCTCTCTATAGCGTGTGTCCAAGTCTCTGCAGAAACTATTGAACACCATCTTCCTTAATCGCTATACAACTTGGAAAATCAACTCAGAAAATTCTTTATACAAGCGACACGGCAAGCGAGTTGAGCTCCGAGACGTTCTCAGACTCTGACGGTGTCCCGTCCTTATCGAGTGCGCCCCGCAGAAGTGCTTCTTGCATTCCTGCCAGATGCAGGCCTCAATGAGACTGATAAGATGGGCTTTTGGTAGCGAACTTAGCGCGCGCGCATGTATTAATGTTTGTATAATTGTTCTTATTAGCCCTGGACTAAGGACCCCACCTACTTGCCCAGAAACCTTATAGTCAATAAAAAAAAAAGTTTTTTCACTGACTTTTTCTCACGCCTCAAGTTGAGTAGCAGCATGGCATGCGTGTTTCTAGCTTGTCAAACCTCTACACATAATCAAAGTTTTTCCGCCTCTCGTTGTCCGAAAAGTGCTTTGATCTTGTGGATGCACATATCTGTGCGTCGTGAATACATGTCCTGTAGCATCCATTGTTTTCATCATTCCTTCATTCGACGCGTTGCACCGCAGGTGGGCCCAGCAGCAAGGAACTTCGCGAGGTGTCACTGCCCATCTGGTCGAACTCGGAGTGCAAGAAGGTCTACGACCCGCTCAACTCGCAGCACATCGACCGAGGCATCACGCCGCAACAGCTCTGCGCTGGCCGCAAGGAGGGCGGCGTCGATGCATGCCAGGCAAGTGCTCCTAGACATTCGCCAAATCGTGTCCTTCGCTAAAACACTAACGACCAAGTGACAATTCGAGCTTCACGGTCGTAATTGATTTAATTAGGTTCTCTCAGGAGCGCCACATTCAGAAAATAAATGTTCATATTCCAGACAACTGCGCGAAACGTGCACTGCGCGCTAGCTCCGCCTCGGAGGTCAACTATTCGCGCGGTACATTTCGACTGTAGCACCTGAGTGAGCATGAAATTTTCTGCAGACATTATTAGTGAAAACTCTAATACTCTAATGGCTACACACGGCAGCTGCAAGCATGGCAATTCATCTCGTGGGAATGACGGACGTAGTGCCATATGTTAGCCTCAAGTTCCTACTAGTTTTGAAATGGCTTCGTTTGTAAAGCAATCATCTGCGGCAAAATATTTCATCGCGAATACAAATATTCACAGTTAGTATGCTCGCAGGCAAAGGCTAATTGACTTTCTCTCCAAAAAATTAAAGGTGTACTTAGAAATTTAGAAAACAAAGCATAATAAGTCACATCAAAAGAACGTTCGAAGCCACGATCGAGCAAGAAGGTTAGGCAAAGACGAGTACTAAATATTGCTACCATGATAGCGGACGATTACAGCCAGAGCTTTCTCATAGCCATTTTGTTTGGACACTTTGGATCCGTGATGGCTGGTCAGCATAAAAAGAGTCGCGAGAGCATAGAGTAGCTAAAAACGCGCAAAGTTCATATGCTTCAAGTGGTTGTCGCCTTTTATAATGGCCCAGTGAAACAAGACGATGACTAGTGCATTTTTCTGTGCATCCGCAGGGCGACTCCGGTGGGCCCCTTATGGTGCTAGACAGCAACAAGAGATGGACCCTCGTGGGCATCGTCTCGTTCGGACACTCGTGCGCAAGTCCGAACTTCCCTGGAGTGTACACGCGGACGGACTCCTACCTCGACTGGATACGACAGAACGTCAATTTCACGGCGTGACCTACTGCTGTCGCGGCATCTTAGGATCTTCATAATTTGTTTCTTTTGAAAAGCTTTTGCGTCCAAGTGGGCGCGCTCTGTCTTCTCAATTTTTTTTTATGCCGAGAACTCTGCGCTGGTCGCACATGGATTTGTTGGACAGTGAAAGCGGGACGTGAAAAATAGCGCGAGCCTCGCTTCTACGATAAAGATGCCGAACATTTGCAATCTTTTTCTAACGCTTATAAGGATGAACCATACAGAGCGTAGATTTAGGCCAGTGACTGTCGCGATAGCATGGAGGTCAAGCGTTTTTGCGTTCGGCGCTTCTTCCAGCGCTGGTACACTAGACTGTCCAAGATATATGTAACCACTGGATTCATCTTCGCATGAGACCCTTCTAGGCTGTCTACTCAGACTGCCCATATATCAGACTGCCCATATTGCCACATACTTAATTCCCGCGTAGCTATAAAAAGCCTAGTAGGAGTAGGACTCCAAACCACGGTTTTCTAAATGAATTCGTCGACAGCCTGCCACTAGTGCTGTAGGTTCTAGTGGGTACGCCGAATCTAATGCTTAACTTTCTAATATAGTTACTTGTATATGTGGACAGACGGTTTTCCCAGGGGTGAGGAGGTGAATGGCTTGATTAAGACGTTTAGCTCACATATTGGTATGCTCAATAGGAAAAAAAAGTTTCTTTTATCTACAATGATACCTGTGTATGCCAGATACATGCCGTCCAGTGGCAATAGTGAATAACAGTGCTATAACAGTGTGGTTGTTGCGATGACTTGAAACCTCAAGCGCTCCAGAAAGTTCTAAGTTGAGAATGTTTCAATTTAAATGCGCAATAACAGAACTCGAGGCGATTAGCATTTAGTATTGTTTAACTTCAGACAATGCTTAAAACACATGGCGCAGAAAATAGCTGCTCAAGATTCATTTTTTTCTTCTTTTATAATAGCGTCATACACTGCTCTGCTGTGAAGACGTTACGAAACTCTAATGCACAGGATGCCGAGTGTTGTGATTCAACTCCTTGAAACAGCAAGACTTCGTTTTTACTCGATGAAATTTCATATCTCTGAATGAAGCTGCAGTTCGAATGCCCATTCCACTTTTTGTGATAATAACTATGCCTTTAGTTTATTGTACATATACTGTTCATGTCATACACCGTAACAAACTTGGTCCCAAGGTGTAAACGGCGTTGACTTCCGGTGATCCAAGCAATCCTGCGGACCAAGCATTTCTTTTATGTGATAGTATTAGTAGAACAACATTGAAAATGTTTACTTTTTATTTTTTATCACTTTCATTCCGTAATTACGCTTCTTGGCTGCTGTCTCTGGTCTACTGTATCATAACTGCGACGTCCATATGTTGGTGCGTAATATGGTACTGTTTGTATTTTGTATTATATTCTTACTTTCGTCTATAGTACTGAGATCGTTTCGAGTTATTCTGTGCTGTGATTCGCCGCTGTTGTGTGCGTTCCTAGAGTGTGTATGTGTTATATTTAATATTATCTTTGTTGCGCTTTACGTGTTTTGTACGGCATACTCTACATCCCCTGTTTCAGTAAACGAATATTTGAAAATGTACATCTTGCGTAATGCTTGTGGATATTCTGCTCATTAGTGCTGTCAGAATTGCTACAGTTGGCACAAACTCGCAAAGCCTCGGTAGCCACGAAGAACAAACCGTTGATATCAAGAAGCATCATAAAATTTCAGCTGCTTTTCAAATGATTTATTGGCTTATGTCGTAACAAACTCACGTCGCAAGCCGATACTGTTGCAGGCAACAAAACCAACCACATCCCTTACACGACAGTGTTACTAAGTACTTTCTCTGCAATAAAAAAAAAACTTTGTGCAATTGGTCAAGGAAGCTTTCTTAGCAAAATCTGCAAAGAGATGGACTGTACAGTCTGTACTTCTACGATGAATAAACATTTCACCAAGTGCCATTTTCTCGAGCGCGTTCTTTACGCTCTCAAAGCAGTACGCTTCATTTTTTAATTTTATTTTTCTTTAGGTATGTGCGAGTGGACTTTGTACAGACGAAAAGTGTTCCGTGGTTAAGTGGGAGGTGTAAACAGTGAGCTCGACGCGTGATCAAGAGAAGAGATTTGCAGACAAACTAGAGACCATGTACATCCAATGTTCGGTGTTCTCTAGTATAATTACGGGTTTAGAGATTACAATAAGTGCACGAAATACATGCCTCGCTTTAGAGATTACAACAAGTACAAAATATAAACCTAATGTGCTCCTATCATGTTCTCTCTCTGTCTCCTCTCTCCCTCTCTCTCTTCTTTTTCACTCTGGCGGGTCATGATTTCGTGTCGCTAATCACACTTTGATAAAAAAAGCGACATTCGAAAAATTCAACTACGCGACCAAGCGGTGACCTGGGCCATAACTGGAAATTGTATAATAATGTGACTTGTTTTGCGCATTTTCTTTTCTTCTGCTTCTTTTGCTCGCCTTTTTCAAGCGGTTATGCGTAGTGTCTCTTTCAGAAAACAATACACAATAACTGTGTTTTCCGCTTATTATCACAAAAGAAATGGCTTAGCAATTACCACTGTTTTATTATTATTGAGCTGTTATATAAAGGTATCTTACTTTACAAGCACGCATCGTTGCCCTATGAAAAGCCATCTCTGTGTTTATGCCGATTAAACATAACGCCAAGCGCCTTTGAGTGGTTCTTATCAAACTGTCGCATTATTATTTTTATGGCAACTAAAAGCATCAAGTACATATTGCAATAATGCACGTCGGTGAGCTAGTCGGTGCAATACTGGGAATCAAACAGCACTGAAAATGTGAAAGACTAGAAATATGACACGACGAAACACTGATTACATGAGCTGGGTCTTGTCCATGCCATAAACACTGGTACAAGTGCACAGTCGAACAATCATCGCGAACAGCTGACGTCAAGATGCCTCTGCGGCTTTCGACCACCGGCGGGCAATAGGTAAGTTCACCCGTCACACGTTCTTGAACGAAAACTACCGGCGTGATGGACGCGTGCTGAACTCTTTACTAAGGTTACCATAAAAAGTATGCGGTATTCTTATTAACTTTCTATTGTGCTTACTATA
This sequence comes from Rhipicephalus sanguineus, assembly GCF_013339695.2. Lineage (NCBI taxonomy): Eukaryota > Metazoa > Arthropoda > Arachnida > Ixodida > Ixodidae > Rhipicephalus > Rhipicephalus sanguineus. The sequence continues at coordinate 59,486,955 of NC_051179.1, forward strand.
GGCTTGCTGATGAAATGCAATCAAATGTGAAGCGCAGTCGTCTTCACATGGTAATCAGGTGAAAAAAAAAAGTAAAAAAAACTAAGCTCATCACTTTATTACTGAGGACAAGGAGCGAGCGGATATCATCATCAAGGTTTCCTACAGGGCTGTTCCTGCTCGGTTGCGACCTCTCAGGGACACTTACACAAGATGTGATGTCTGCGCGAGTTCACAGTTTTGCATGTTCTAGACATAAACAGCACACAGTTACGTCACGAAGTAAGTTCAGCGCAAAATCATACTGCATATCTTTCACCGTGCTTCGTGACAAGAAGGTTTTGTTTCGTTTGTGTAATTTTTTTATGGAAGCAATCAGTGCGAGTCAGTTGCCAGCAGCATGTAGGAATAAGTATAAAAATTTCGGCAAAATAATGATACGCGGAATAAGAACGACTTTCGAAATGTGTTAGCCGAGTGTTCATCTGTTTTAACAACCGTTATGGCAATGCTCTTTAGACATGCAACAGCTTGTGTGAAACGCGCGCACGCATTCACATTCACGGGCACTCACGCTCGCACTCGAGCAAAGGAATATTTTCATGCTTTCGTAAGTATACGAGATGCAAATGACAAATACATCGCAGAAGCAGTGCGACGATGGAACCAGTGCACGGCTCAAAGGGCAAATGCGTATGGTTGTTCCAAATAGAATCTCCCTCGACTAGCCAATAAGGAGCTCTACTAGAGCAAGAATTAATATATCAATGCTCGAGCACAACGATCGTCTTACTGCCTCCTCTGTCATATCTTGGGCTGCGAAACTTTCATGACATATGTAAAACCTATATCCCATGTGACATAACGTCGTCGGGGTGAGATGAACGGCGTTGTGTCGAATTCCGCAAAGGCTCGCCAGGAGCAGATTCGCCATCCATGTATATTTATTTTAACACAGTATATTCAGTAATAGGAGGAGGAGGAGGAAGGAAATGAAGGAAAGGCAGGGAGGTTAACCAGACGCGCGTCCGGTTTGCTACCCTACGCTGGGGGGAAGGGATGAAGGGATTAAAAGAAAGAAAGAAGAGGGAAGAAGGCACTGTCAGGGTACATATGCACCTGTCCATTGAATGCCTACAAGCGGTCGTTTAAGCCGGTCGATCTTAAAAACAGCAGTAATGCTCGCGTCGCTTTGCTGGCCTGCGATGCGTAGGGCCACGATCCGAGGATCTTCTCTTCGGAAAACGGTCTGTCGTCTAACTTGTTCAGCGCATCGCGCAGAACGTTTCGTTCGTTCACAAAACGTCCACAGAAACACAGTAGATGTTCTATCGTTTCGTTGCTATTGCACGAGTCACATTTTGAGGTGTCTGCCATTCCTATGCGAAAAGAGTACGCCTTCGTGAAAGCTACTCCTAACCACAGGCGGCACAGTAAAGTTGCATCACGGCGGGAGAGGTGCGATGGAACTTGGAGCTTCCTCGATGGGTCTAGTTCATGCAGGCGACGGTTCCAGACACTGGGGTCACTCAACCAAGTTTGCGTCATGGTGTCAGCGAACGAGCGTAGACCCTTTGCAGCGTCTGTCCTCGACAAGGGTATTGGGGTTGTCTGGGCATCCTCGTGAGCGGACCGAGCAGCATCATCAGCGAGGTTGTTACCCACAATACCACAATGTCCCGGCAGCCATTGGAACACAACGTCATGTCCCTTCGATAAAGCTTGGTGAAGAGCTTCTCTCATTTCGTTCACTAACTGCTCGTGCACCCTTCGTCGTAATGCTGATTGCAGACTCTGAAGGGATACCTTAGAGTCGCAAAAGACAGCCCACTTTTGAGGCTGGGCTTCCGCGATATAAAGGATAGCAGCACGTAAGGCGGCAAGCTCCGCTGCTGTTGATGTCGTCCCGTGTGACACCCTGAACTTGACAGTCACTTGGTAGGCCGGAATAACAACAGCACCTGTGGAGCTGTCGGCTAAGACTGATCCATCGGTATAAATGTGTGTCCTTTGGCCATACTCCTCGTTGAGTAGTGACAATGTCGCCTGTCGTAGAGCCACTGTCGAATGACGGCTCTTCTTCGTTATTCCCGGAATTGTGAGGCGTACCTGTGGTTGTTGTAGGCACCACGGAGGCGACAGTGGTCTTGCTGCTGGAGTAAAGCCCGACGGAAGGCATTCTCTATGAGTCGAAACAATCTTTGAAAACATGGCTTGCGGTCTCTGAAGTGGCAACGCAGCAATATGGTGACCGGGAACTCGGCAGAGATGTCTAATGTGAGCTCTTAAATTGTCAGTAGTGACGTATGTTGGAATCGGATGCTCTCTTGCGATCGTAATTGTCCCGTGCGTGGAGGTGCAGCGAGGTAATCCTAAGCACGTGCGTAGTGCCTGGCCTTGCAAACTTTGGAGGGTGCGGATGTTCGTCTTGCATGTATTGGCCAGCATCGGCAAGCTGTAACGTAAAAATCCCAGAAACAGTGCTCTGTAAAGCTGCATCATGGAACGTATCGATGTGCCCCAAGTTTTCCCGCAGAGGAAGCGCATTATGTGAACTATGGAAATTAGTCTTCTCTTCAAGTAAACGCAGTGGGCGCTCCACGAAAGATCCCTGTCAATAATCACACCTAGGAAGCGATGGTTCTTCTGGTACGAGACATTTTGGCCGTTGATAATAACAGGATATGGTGTCATGGCCTTGCGTGTAAACGCGACCAACGCACATTTCTCGGTAGAGACAGAAAGACCCTGTTTGCGGAGATATGAGCAGGTTAAGGTGGCAGCCTGCTGGACTCTTGCGCGCACTTGAAGACGGGTCACAGCCGAAGACCAAAGGCAAATGTCGTCAGCATATATTGATATGTGAGCAGTACTTGGTAAAAGCTCACGAATGCCGACCATCACAAGATTAAACAAAGTGGGGCTCAATACCCCGCCCTGTGGGACGCCACGGGAAGTATAGTGGTTGGCAGTGGGACCATCTTCTGTCTGCACAAAGAAGGACCTCCTCGTCAAATAATCGCGGATCCACTGAAACATCCGACCGCCAATTCCGACAGCCTCCAAGGACTCGAGGATCGCGTCATGTGTTACGTTGTCGTACGCCCCTTTCACATCGAGAAATAGCGCCAGTGATATGCGCTTGAGGCACTTTTGCTGCTGGACAAAGGTTGTGAGGTCAATGACGTTGTCAGTAATAAATTTTTTGTTACTGAGTGGGCTTTATTATTAGTTCTATATACTATAATAATAAAGTGGCTTGTAACAACGCGAACCTTATCGGCCTCACAGATTTAAACCTTATTATTTGTTCTCTTGGTGCATCGTCGCTCGAGTCGCAGTCTTTTTTGCGTCTTGTCGATTCACCTGAAGCGTTGACTTACAGGTGTCAACGAAGACGTGTGTATAAGACTACGAAACACTGCGGCGACCCATGGACGACAAACAGCAGTCGCGTTCATGTCACCCCTCATCTTGCACGGTGTGATTTTCTCGTTGTTTTACTTACGCGCTGACGAGCCCACGAGACGGCGCTGACAGCGCATGTGGGAGCACAGCTGCTAGAGCTCAGTGCATATTTAGCGCTTTAATTTTTCGCCCGTAATATATTTGGATCGATTTTGTAGCTTATTAGTACTTCTTTCTTTTTCTCGGCACCATTGTAGTCGCGTCGTGTGGATGTAAATCGGAGGTTCAGACATTTGCCGTCCTTTGTAAGGCGACGACCTCTCCGCGAAACGCGCAGTCCGTTCAACACAACACGTGACATCCATGGGTAGAGCCTGTCGTATTGTCAACGAGCCTCCACCAACGGGCTGCAACGAAGCAGCCTTGTTAGCAACGGCACTACTGCTTACGCTACGTGAGTACGCGAACCCAGCTTGTTTTTTCGCTGATGTACAGGGTCGACCACATCGAAGTTGAACACCTCATTCGTATTCAAGCCGGCAAAACTAGAACAGTTATTATGCTTTAAAAATAAAATGTCCGTTACATGACGTGTAATCATGTATTAGACATCAGCATCTATGAGGTCTTCAATACTAGTGAGGTGTTCACCTCAGATGCGGTCGACCCTGTATATACTTCTGACATAAAAATAAGTGCTAGTATTCGGGTACCTGCCCGCCGATTACATCTGACTTTATAATTACTCTGTGTTTCAGTATGGAAGGAGACGTGTTTTGCAGTACTTAAGTATAGCAACGATAGGGGTCTAGTGGGAACCGTAACATCATTTGGGTGAATATATGTGATGTAATATGCTTTTGGTTGTTAAGGGATCTCCCGATATTCGCCTTCTTCATTTATAAGTTTTAGAACAAGATGCGAAACAAACGAGCGCTAAGAAACGAGGACATAAACGAGACGAACACAGGACAGGTTCACAACATTTTAGAACAAGCTGGAGACCTTCCAACGGTCATTTTTAGAAGCATTTTTCTTAATAAACGGATTGTACGTTGAGCATGCCTCATAATTCGCAGCTTATCTCTTCCAAAATTTACTTAAGACTGTCCTCGTTTAAGCATACTTTCGGAAAGGGCAGTAAAATCATACTTCACGGTACTTCATTAACTTGAGAGCTGTCACTGTTGGTTCTTCATACTTATCCTACAGACCGATGGAGCTCTATAGAGCCCAATGAGAATTGTTTGCCATTTTGTGTCCCTGGAGCCACAGCTGGGCTATGACAGACGCCGTAGTTCGGGGCTTCATACGAATATTTGTCATCAGCAGTCACGTCGTGTTCTCACATATGCCAATTTATACACAAGCTCCATTGCTTCTGGACGCCGTAAAATTGAAAGTTGCTGGGGTAGCCGAGATAAGCACCACAACTATGAACTGTATACCCTTTCTAGGGTTTTGGGTCATCCGAGTGAATGTGCCCACGATTCGCGAGTATCCCGTCGACTATGGTCACGAAGATGGTGAACACGAAACATCTCAAAGAGGCTGAATGTGGCCCATAACACCATTTAACAATTACGTGTAACACAGTATAACTGTGTTATTAGGCTAAGGTGATGCTGGTGGAACAGTTGTGGTTTTTTTACCGCGCGTTCGGTCGTAAGACTTTCACTGGTCCACGACAAGTTAACAGGCCTGGACTTGTGATTGACTTTTTTTTTTTCTATTGTACGTAAAATCGTTTTCTTTCTTTTCTTTTTGAAGTGTATTTATAAACGTTGCTATTCGTATTAAGAGTTACGGACACATCGTATCAAGTGTCTCATCACGTCCACAAAATTGGCCATCAATTCAAATCTCCGTCATTACGTGCTTTCATCCCTTTGTCGTATCATTCGCGTTTTTTTTTTACTTACTTGGCTTACTGCTACACCACAATAACATATTGTGCGACAGTAGAAGAAAGTCACTAAAATTTTGAATGTCATCAAATGAATCAATTAAATCGGCCAGGGCTGCTAACATATCAGTGGGTCTCGTACAGTTACAGACTATACTCTGCTTGAAGAGGACTCGGAAGAATCTGACGAAGAAATCTGGGAAAACAACAGGCAAAATGTACGTATGCTATGTAAACGCATTTTAAGAAGAGTTAGTTAGTTAGTTAGTTAGTTAGTTAGTTAGTTAGTTAGTTAGTTAGTTAGTTAGTTAGTTATTTAGTTAGTTAGTTAGTTAGTTAGTTAGTTAGTTAGTTAGTTAGTTAGTTAGTTAGTTAGTTAGTTAGTTAGTTAGTTAGTTAGTTAGTTAGTTAGTTAGTTAGTTAGTTAGTTAGTTAGTTAGTTAGTTAGTTAGTTAGTTAGTTAGTTAGTTAGTTAGTTAGTTAGTTAGCAGTTGTGCACTAAAGCTGGATACTTTCATTTTTACCATCATAAGCAAAAAAAAAAGAATTGTACACTTGAACATTTCTAAACAATCGAGTAAGCTAGTAAACGTTTGTTCCAATTACTGCGTCAAGTAGCCCACGCAAATGCGCGGCTACACAATGGGAATTGGTGGGGATGTGCTTATGTTTCTGTGTAAGATACTGTTCACGGGTGCTCGAATAAGCACGATTAATTATTGATTCATTATACGACCACTTGATCGCTATAGGATTAATATGTCGAATAAGCAAATGAACCACTAATTTGCCCGTCCTAAATCTCGACTGCACGAAGGGTTATGATGGTCGGAAGACTGGGCAGCCTGGTCGCCCACCAGCACCAGCGACGCGTGCACCGATTGCGACAATTGAGGAACTTGACTGCTTCGACGACGACGTCCAACAATCAGCAAGCGACGAATCATCAGGTAAATACAACTAGCCAGCCGCAGGTGCAAATGCTCATCTTATATTGTTTCTAGTCAATTCTCAAATGCTACTTCAGAAAGGGATAATTGACAACCACCCGTTTGTAACACGAAGCCACAAGGAAATCCGTACGGATTTTTTCAGAAATAAAGCCTTTCTCAGAAATAAAGAAATTTTCGGCGTCTATATAAGAGCCTTTATTTCTGAAAAATACGTATGGATTTCCTTGTGGCTTCGTGCTACAAACGGGTGGTTGTCAATTTTCACCTTTCTTAACCCTTCCTCCCCCTTGCGGGATTCCGCAGAACTAATTTGCAAAATGCTATTTCATTGCTATCCCTTATTTAACTATTTAATGTGAGACAAAAATGGCCGCTATATTTGTACCGTCCAGAAGTGAGAGCTGACAAAAATTTGGAGGCACTAAGGAACAGGACAAGAAAAGACAGGACTACTCCTTTGTGCATCTAAATTTTTTCAGACTATGCACCAACTTGCCCAAGATTGCGTTTTAGTCAGAAGTAAGAGTTCTTTTCACGGAAAATATACCTATCTATAGAAAATTGTATTCCCGTTAACTAATTCCATTTATTTTTCTTATTTTTATGGAGTGATGTGAATGCGCGTGCTGTTTACATAATGTCTATATATGACTGATAAGAAAAATTTCTCTAGATTTACTAAAACGCCTGCAAAAGCGCATTGTTCCCGAACGTATTAATCTTTTGTGGAGGGCAGTGGGGAATCTGGTTCTTCTCATTTTTAAACTTCTTCTGTGTAGGCACAGTGACACACTGTATCTGTAACATGCTTGTCGGCGCAATAAAGCTCTTTATATTGGCCTGCTGAGGCATTTTCAGTTTGACGAAACATTTTTATGTAAGTCAGTGCAATAATAATTAGGTTTGTACGTCCCTTAAACCCCGATATGGCTATTAGGGACACCATAGTGGGAAGGAAATCACGTGGGCAGGAAATTGGTGTATATCATTGCTTGCGGAATTCTTAGTATCTTTACGCCAACGGCAGCAATTTCACGGAGTCCTATTTTCGTCGTGACGATGCGCGGCGTCGACACGTCCATTTTCATTCCTCGCTATCTCCACGGTGTAATCTTGCTCTAAAATTGAACACCTCGTGACTATATGTAGCAACTATAAATTTAGGGTATGATATCAGCCTGGCCATGATAGCGGCGAGGCTGGGTGTGCGCATAGGCTTTGGTTGTTGTGCATCATCGCCAAGTGAGGCTGCGTCTAATAAGAAAAAAATTACTGCAGAAGATATTTCTGCTGGCTATCCGTGAGATTTGGATTAACATATTAGAATATTTATTGTGAATAGTATATATATAGTACGTGCTCACAATGTCAATGTTCTTGATCTTCCCATAGATTCATCTGTGTCTTGTTCTCATATTCCTCTAAACATTTTCAACTGATTCACTCACACTCACACTCACTTCCTCATGTTAAAAGTTACTTCGTTATAGATTTCTTATTCCTTATAGATTTCGCTATAGATTCTTTTCTCAAATTCCGCTTGCATTTTTTTTGTTAAGGTTAATGTAAAGCAGGCTATTTGTGAGTCGTACCTTTCTATGTCTACAAATTAACGAGAAAGAAGAAAAGACGAATCAGTGACGATATGTGAGTAATCATTTCTTACTGTGTAATTCCCCCCTTATCTATTCTAATGAACTCTGCGCTGACAAAGTTCCTCATCGGAGGAATACCTAAAGATTCTGCGATCTCCCTACCCTCGTTTATCACCTTTTCGTGCCGTCCTTCTGAAGTTGTTGACAGCGATTAAGTCGCGATCACTTAAGTCCTCCGACTCATCAAGGTCAAGTTGCACCAGTGGGTCTTGGTTTGTTTATCGCGGCGTCCATGTTTTCCACTCCGCCTCGCGCGACAGGCAAACCAGCATCGCAGCTGCACCTGCTGCCGTGTCAGCGGCCACGACAACAACGGGGACAACCGCACTGTTCCTCCGAACAACGTACAACCTCGTCTGGATCCGGGCCAGCAGCGAGAGGCGGCAAGAAGAAACGCCGCAGCAGCTCAACGACGCAGAGGCTAGAGCTTCTCTAGTGATGCGGCCGAGCAAGAACCACACCCCTAAGCCCCAAACCTTAGTAGTGGAGCTGTGGAAGATTGCCATGAACCCAAAACTTCAGGAGAGGCAATACTGCGGTCGACTGAGATGGTAGAGGTGGCCTACCGCGAGAAGGATAACCTCCCCCGTCTCTTCTGAAAGCCCCTTTCCCATTCCTTTAAGATGAGATGAATAAAATTGTCGCTCTCTCTCTCTAGAGATTCCACAGACACCTGCGAGGCGACCAGAGAAAGAATAAACATTTTCTCGGGTCACTTGTTGGATTACTTTCTTTTGGGATTGCCTTTGCCAAGAACATCTTTCCCAGCGAGTCGTGAATTATCGTCACCTAGACAGAAAAGCGGAGCTAGTCGAGATACTTAAAGGGACATGGAAAGAAAACGAAAGAGAGTGAGGGACAGGAACGTTAACAGCATGCTGGAGGCCTATGTTAGTCCGGCTAGTGGGACACGTATACGCTATGCGCAGTGATCAGAAATAAAAGAAACAGCGCATACAGACACACACTTCGTTCGGGCTAGTTGGTGTCGATTATCCATAACTTCGTTTCTGCACCAAATCAAAGTGGACAGGGACAAGGACACGTGCACGTTTCGCTTTTCTGTGTCCTTAAGTTGTCCACTTCGATCTAGCACGAAAACGAAGTTATTTTTATGAATCAAAGACATATGAACGAAGGAGGCAGCTGCAAGTATTGATGTCTGTCGACTCGAGAAACACCAACAGCGATTGTGCAGCTTTGCCGCGGAACAAAAACTGTGGGTAACTGTGCAGTCAGGGAAAAGAGATAGGATCAGTGCTGATCTTATCTAGTCGCATCGGTGGTGCTCCTCGTAACGCTCCTTTGGAAATCTCCGTCGGAAACAGAAGCAATCCACAATCTTTTTAAGAAATGATTGAAACTGTACGCATTAAAAAGGATTAGCGAATTAAGCAAGATGGCACAGGCCTACGCAGTGAATAATATGATATACTTATTTTGTTGGTTTTCATGTAAGCCCGTATGTGATCAATATTTAGCTGATATCTCGCCCCCTAGCCCAAGGACAAGAAATATTTCTTGCGTATATAGGTTTTGTGAATAACGGCTTGTTACTGTTTCTGCAACCCAGTTATTGGATTATCACCACTTAGCATGCGCGATACGCTATCACGCACTGGAATATCTCGACAGCTTCCAGGAATATTTACCATGACGCGCTTATCAGTGGTGATATGATAAGGACAGCCGCGGCGACTCTAAACTTAACTCGTCCTCCACGATCAGTATAGCTTTCATGGCGCGTTGAAACCCTCATAGCTGACGTTCTTTTCAACATGGCCGCAAAACAAACAAGCGATGATCGACTTTATATATCTTCAAGTGCACATCGTTACAGTCACGGGAAAGTGTACCTGGTGAAACAGGCACACTTTAAATCTTGCTTTAACAAGTGTTAAAGTACAGGGGTGTGGCTATAGTATACGCGAATTGTGAAACGCAAAAAAGAAAAAAAAAAATAAAGAAATGAAGTAATATAATAACGCTAAGAGAGAATATTGGTAATGTTCTTGTGGGCACTATAAACAGAACGGCGGAGAAATAAACAAGAAGGAGAGAATACGATTTTATTGCAGCTTTCCGGGCGCCTAAAGAAATCGCCATTTTTCTGCCTTAATTTCTGCGCGCGCTCCTTGAAAAACAAGACAATATTACGCACTAAAAGGTATATCAATGCTTTTTTTATTGCCGAAAACACATATTTATGTAGCAAACTCTTTCGTAGACGGGATTTCTTTCTAATGAAATCTTAATATTTTATGCTCAAAGTCAGCGCCTGTGAGTCATTACAAAGCACTTAACTGCAGAGACTGTTAACAAAGACAAAACCAGCGACGCTTTTTACCCGAGATTTACCTTTATTATTTTATCTCGCTGCAAGTTCACGCCCCGACAGACCTGAATAAGGCTTTTTCCATTCAATTACGTCTCACTGCCTTCCGACACAACACTAAAAATGCAATATGGATGTTAGAGGCCCGGAGTATCGGTCTTACCCGTAAGTTATGTACGTTGCAAGACACGTGGTTTATTTATTTATTTATTTATTTATTTATTTATTTATTTATTTATTTATTTAGATACCGCAGAGGCACTACAGGAATCAAGGAATTTCACAAAACAAAAGCACTGCCGGCTTGATGTTCGCATCGTCCAGCTATCGGTGTCGACGCGGTGACCCTCAACAATACAACTGGTGCACCTGCCAAAGAAGCCACAGGCCACGCATGTGCACACAGCACGCACATGTCTAGTAAATAACTTAGACGATCTTACAATCTTAGTATTTAGAGCTTTGAACATAGCAGGAATGTCGTACTAAGCCCGCGCGCAATATCAGAAGATGAGTCATAGACCGGCACATCGATGGCGACCTCTTGTCACGTTATGCTTAATTACAGCGCCCAATGTTAGCCACAATTAACCATGTGTGATGGTTAACCACGTCATCAGCAAAGCGCAACACACACACACACACACACACACACACACACACACACACACACACAAAAGAAAAACAACACAAAGGAAGTACCTTCACGATTATGTTACTACCGGCATGTTTATGCCAGCAGGCAAGATTGAAGAACACAGTGGGTCACTGCAATCACAATTATGTCTCTTCGATTAAGCACACTGCCACAGGATGTATCCGTCAGAGCACTGCACCGGTTATGTCCGTACGAGCTGGTACGTTACTGCTATGCTCAGTCACTCCAGTCACACTGTCATCCTCCTTCGATAATATTTCGTCATCTTGCGTAGAGTTTGGACTGTGAGAACCCGGTGCCCACGTACAAGACGCCACTCTCTTGCAGTTTGATTTGTCCTCCGTGGCGTGCACCAATTCTTCGAACTCAGCGTCCTGAAGGACGCACAGCGTGTAGTTTAGACGCAACCGGCTTTTGACGACGTCATCAGCAGCAGGGTCACCGATGACTGAGTCACGTGACGGAGTCTTTCGCCGCCTTTTTGCAACTTTCCCGATGCCTCTCGCAACAAGAACGTCTGGTGGATCCTTCCCGTGACAGTTGACGTCCTGAAATATAATAGAGTACGACGAGTTATTTTCGTAATCCCAACAACGTTTAAACGTAGAAGTTAAAACCACAATAACTGAACGTTATACAGCGATAACACCGTGACATCATCATACAGTTAAAAACAAAATTTATACAGAGGACGAGACAGAACTGGCGCTGTCGAACCCAGCTGCTATGCGCCCCCTCGAAAAGTGCACGCATTCAATCACTGTCAGAGCGGCGCTGTATATTTCTCCAGTTTTAAAATTTTCCGCAATGTGTGCAGTCATTTTGTTGGGCTCAATGTCAAAAAGATTAGCTGTAATAATGGACAATATTAATAGCGAAAAACCATCGCATATATTAAGTTTGAGCTATGCAGCGAACATGATAGTATGATACGCATCAGATCCACCTCGTCTTCGCATGGAGGTAGTATTGTGCTAAATATTTACTATAATGACACCAGAAAGAGTGTGTTAGCTACAATGCTCGTAATGAAGGCAACCAGTATGCAAACGTATACAGTATATGTACTGCCGAGGACCAAAGTTTGTGAAGCTCAAATGTTCTAAAAAGCTTGAAATTACTCTGCAGATGAGATGTCGAGTCGTTTCTTTGATTGAGAGAAAATACTCGGTACTGAGCTGCTTGGGTGAAGTGGCTAAATGCCTTTTAATGTCTTGCCAAGGTAGCGTTTCGCGTTCGTCGCACAAGATGAACCGCAATGAGAAGATTCCTCTAATGCGTAAAGAAAGGAAGCGCAAGCACACTGTGCCCCCCCCCCCTCCTGTTTCTCTCAAATAATTCGAGATGTTTGCCACGCGCACAGTCATTGAAAATCAATATCGAAAAATTCATACAGCAGAGCTACCACACGCCACTCGGAGTGGCGTTTTAGCAGACAGGTCATGATGTTACGGTGAAGCACCAAATGCGGCATTTCGATTCGTGACATCTCAAGAAATGATATGTTCACAGTCAACTCATCCAATTTAACAACAACTGAGTGAGCAAATAAAAAAAAGAAATAACGAAATACAAACCTTGCGGGGTTCCCAAATGCAGCGTAAGAAGGGCCAGGAACCTGTTCAGCCGCACGATGTTTTCGGAGATGAAGGAAAATCTCGGAATCCCAACCTCGCCGCAGGTTGACGAAGAGTCGCCAGCGCTACCAGCGCTGCTCCTGCTTCCTCTGAAGTTCCTCGTCAGTCCAGTCATCGTCGAAGATATAAAACTCTTTCTAGCAGATCCTTATAACAAGCCGCTAGAGAATGCAAGGCCGTCGCAGGGAAGACGTCTACACGGACCACAGTTCACAGTTCCCAATGCGGGTCTAACAGCATGGCGAGCGATGTGGTCGATGTCCTCACTGTGGCCAGGAAAGCCCGAGCGCCCGGGTGTCCACTTATCAAACACACGGCAGAGATATGTATAGAAGCTGATAGGCCGATCACGAAGGACACAGTTGCAGGTTATGCGTCCACCTGGCGATATATTTATTGTATATATACACGACGCGCATGCGGCAGTGCCACTTATGGAAGAGGTAAGACTCCCCAGCGGCCTCCGAAAAGGATCGCTGTATAATTGGGGAATCGCGCGTAAGCGCGTGCGTCAGCACTTGCCTCAGTGGCCAATCGCGTAGCGTGGGATCAGCGCTTGTCACGTGACTTACCGCTGTATGGGATTCACGATGACGTGATGCGATGCGCGTGGGCGAATTGATGCGACGTGACAAGCTGACGAGTGTCAAAACAATGCCGCATATACGTCCGTTATATTCTCTCGGTGGCATGTACGCAATGGAAAATCGCGAATAATCCTGTAAAAACTCAATATCCCACTTATTATATATATATATATATATATATATATATATATATATATATATATATATATATATATATATATATATATATATATATATATATATATATATTCAACGGTGGTAAACGCCGAAAAATAAGTTCTGCCATATGTTCAGGTAAGCAAGGAAATAAAACATATATGTAAATACTGAAAAACAAAAGCACTTACTAGCGTAACAAACATGTTGTCTCGCCTTCTTTGCCAATGCATTGTTTTTTTTTCTTTGCCTTCTGAATATTATTCTACTAATATTATTATGCTGCACGCTCCGAGCACAGTATAGGATGCCTGGAGCCCATCAGACATGCAGAGTGGGCCTGCCTATTTATTGTCCAAGCACCCAAGAACTTAACTGCATAAAGAATATCTATCTATCTATCTATCTATCTATCTATCTATCTATCTATCTATCTATCTATCTATCTATCTATCTATCTATCTATCTATCTATCTATCTATCTATCTATCTATCTATCTATCTATCTATCTATCTATCTATCTATCTATCTATCTATCTATCTATCTATCTATCTATCTATCTATCTATCTATCTATCTATCTATCTATCTATCTATCTATCTATCTATCTATCTATCTATCTATCTATCTATCTATCTATCTATGACTGTATGTATAATGATATCTGGGGTTTTACGTTCCAAAACCACGATATGATTATGAGGTACGCTGTAATGGGCTCCGAAAATGTGGACCATCTGGTGTTCTTTAACATGCACAGACATCGCACAGTACACGGACCTCTGTCATTTCACCTCCATCGAAATGCGACCGCTGCGGCCGGGATCGAACCCGCAACCTTCGCTACGCGACCGCGGTGTATGTATGTATGTATGTATGTATGTATGTATGTATGTATGTATGTATGTATGTATGTATGTATGTATGTATGTATGTATGTATGTATGTATGTATGTATGTATGTATGTATGTATGTATGTATGTATGTATGTGCAAAACTTCGAAACATCCAATTTTAATCTCCAATCATACTCAGGTACCAAAATTATTTGGTGTTTGTGGGTTTAGACTATGGTGGTTTTTCTTGATAGTATTCCTTCAATAGTCTCAATAATATCAATATTTCGCTTCGAACTATACTCGAGTTCGAATTGTGTAAGGGAATTTATGGCGTTACAGCGACGCGCACGCATCGGCCTCTCGCACATCCCCTCATCACAGTGCAAGGAACGAGAGCTTGTCACGTGACCAGCGGCTCTCGTCTTGTCTTGCCGACGTGAGGTGAATCACGTGCACCGCGCTGCGATGCTAGACGGGAGTGACAAGTGCCAGCGTGACGCTTAAAAACACCTGCTTCGAACATTCGCCGTGCGAACGACGCAGTAATAACACCATGCCCTCGAGCAACTCTGTTTTCATGACCTTGCGTAGCGTGTGGTTATTTATGCAGACCTTTTAGCACGTGTGTTGATTTCTATACGCACGTATACAGAGGCATGATGATAGATGTCATGCCACTGGTACTGCTTTATCACTCTGTCGTCTCTTCGCGAAATGTGCCCGATTACAAATTAAAATCAAATTATGGGGCTTTCCATTTAACTGTTCTGGTGCTGCTGCTTTTTATTTAATGCTGCCTCTATCTCTTTGGCGTTATAGTTACGTATAGTTTTACGTGCCAAAACAGTTACTTTTCTGTATGGTTCCTTATGTCAGTTTTCAATCACTTCTGTTTATGTTACCAGTGCTTGTGTGCAAACTGCCGTTGTTACAGGTGGGAGGACCTCGTCAGGCGTTAATACTTTTTGTCCTCAGTTTCCTAAGTGTAGTTTTGTACACTTAGGAAATAAATATCAATTCAGTTCAATTCAATTCAAAACAACAATGCGTGATCACGAGGCACGCCGTGGCGGAAGACTCCGGATCAATTTTACAAACCTTAATCTTTAACGTATGTCTGAACGTAAGTACAGAGCGAATTTCTGGATTTCAGTGTTTCTTGTTTTTGCCGTTTGTCGTATTTTGACAGCACTGGCTCTATAAGTTTCCTGGGACTTGCAGTGTTAACTCTCTCGCTCCCTCAGAATCCAACGTAAATCATTTTCACCGGTAAAGAATCACATAGTAGACACCGTCAATATTTATGACCTCGCGGTGAGTTGGTGCGGAAGTTCAACCTGGCTTCGCCACAAATCTATCAGTTTTTTTTTGCGCGTTTTCTTTCTTACCAAGCTCCTCCTCGCTGTAAAATTGGGGTATTGTAGATGGCTACTCTAATGATACAAGGGAAATCATTTTTACTCAGAGGCCGTTTGGTATACCATATTCAATACCTAAAATTCATTCTTACCGCGAAAAACGGCTTCGTGATCCAAGAAATTCGCGCGAAGGAAAGGAGGGTAGATATATACCACCCCCACGCGGGAGCTCGACTTGACTTCATTGATTATGACGGTGCATTATCTCGGGGCCATCTGATTTGTTATCAGGTAAAGAACTACATTGCATCCTAAAAAAAGGCTAGAGACTGGACTTCACAAAGTTTCAAAAACTTTCGCTGATAACCGACCAATTAAATGCGATGCCCATGTGCAGGGTGATTGCGCTCAAGACATATCTTTATATTTAGCATACTTCCTTTAACACAAACTAAAAATAGCCCCGAAAAATGTACAAGACTTCCGTTTTGTTAGCTTGGTGCTTGATAGCTGGGAACCCTGTATATATGTCCCTCAGGGACGTAGCCAAAAATGTTTTTCGGGGGGGTTCAACCATACTTTATGTGTGTTCGTGCGTGCGTTTGTATGTGTGCGAGCATATATACGCAAGCACAACTGAAAATTTTCGGGGGGGGGGGAGGTTGAACCCTCCCCCCACCCCCCCTTTGGCTACACCCCTGATGTCTCTTGCTTCTCTGCTTCCCTTTGGTTTGTGGTGATACCGGGGATTACGTTTCCTAGTCCTGCTGATGAATGAAGAGTACGTGTACGTGTTTCACGTGTTGTCATCTATAGTTTTGCCATATATTAACAGTACATTTCACCAGCAAATGAGCAACAACATTTCACAAACACAAACCATTGTTGAAGCAAGCTGTATCACGCTCCCTCATGCTTATGTAAAATACACAATGCTTTTTTTTTCTCTCATCGATAGGAAATACCTTAGTGTAAAAACAAGGTCAAGTAACATACGTACAATGAGCAGACGGAAGAAAGGAAGGAAAGATGGGGAGCATAACAAGACGCGCGTCCGGTTTGCTACCCTACAGAGGAATGAACTCTTGCAAGTGGTCTGCCCGTTGAGATGTGCATTCTGGCGAAAAAAAAAATACATTCTGGATGCATGCAGGCTTTAACAAGAAGTCAAACTTTAGCCCACTTTCAGAAGGCGGCTGTACGGCGAAATAGGACCTTATATTACACATGAAATCGAAGACTTTATGTCGGCAGGACAACGAAAGTATTTGCGAAACGTAAAGTAAACAGATAGGGACTATTTCGTTGATCGCGCTGTCACTGAAAACAAGAGACTATCTCAATTATTTTGGCAGTTAAACAAACGAACAAATATTGCTGTGATGCCGCCTGCAACGGTATGTATGTGTTCATTGGATTTTCTTATGCGGCAAAAGCTTAAAATTTAATTAATAAGGCGTCTCTAATAGCCACCTGGTGTTGCCCTAGACACGAATCGACATGACGTGACAAGAACTTTATTGGAGACCTGAGGAACTCGAATCTGGGGAGCCGGAGGCCCCCAGATCAAGTTGGTGGCTCCGCCCACGATGGGACTGGAAGTCCAAGTTCCGTCGCGATGTCGAACCACCACAATTTTTTATTATTATTCCGCTGTTCCCTTGAGCCGGGTGAATGACATAAGCGCCAACTTCGAATTTCGCGCTCGCTTTCGCAATCGCCGCCTGCTAGGCGAGTTCCAAAACTTCAGCTGGCAACAAGGTAACTTGTTGACATGGCGGCGAAGAGAAAGCGTGAAGCTGTCGACGACGGCGGAGAATTCACCAAGTTTGACGTGCCCAAACACATCAAAAGTCAGGAAAAGCGGCTCATTGTCGTTCTGGAAAAAGCTAACCTCGAGTCTGTCAAGGTGAGCAATGTGCTGACACCGTGTAGTTGGATACGTGCAGCACACGTGCGAAGCGGTGTGTACCGTTGCCAACATGTGCTTTCTCTTACGCTCACATAGGTCGGCAAGTCGTTCGAGCTGTTAAACTGCGATGACCACATCCAGCAGATGCGCAAGTTCAAGAAGGACCCGGCTTTCTGTCGGCCGGACATTACTCACCAGGTAACGCGACGCAGACCGTGGTAGCGCTGAACCTTTAGAGTCAGGAGTTGGTGGCGCCGCACTTCGCCGCCTCTGTCACCGGGTGAGGATTGGCTTTTTCTTTACAACTACGGCTCCACTAGGGCACATGTAACCGGTGAACGTACGCCAAGTTCAGCGCTATCGAAGATGTTTTGTTCTGAGAACTTCCTGTATTTTTTTACCAGTATGGCGAGCAGCCAGAAATTCACCTGTGCAATGCGGTGTTCGCGTACCCAGGTTGAGGGAACGCTGTAGCGCACTTTCAAATTTCAAGCTTCTCGCTGATATCGCGAGGGAATTAAGTGTTGGTAGTGGTTTTTGATGAAGAGGGGAGGGTGGCGGTTACCGTCTGCAACCTTGGCGGGAAGAACGGCTCAGCGCCGGTGTGACGAGTGAAGTCGGTGAACCCTTGACACTGACTTTGACTAGGCGCACAGAACTTACGTTTCTCGTGACCACCAGGACAAATTTGTCTTCAACCGCCAGGATCTCTTTCTGAAAAATTCGTGTGGGTTTCCTTGTACAAACGTGTGGGTGGGGCCATGGGCGTCCGGAGGGGGGTGCAAGGGGGGGCAGCTGCCCCCCCTTGGAATTTTGGATAATAATTTTCTATGCAGTAGCAGTAAGCTACACAGCTTGGTTAGCACACTCCAGTCCCGCATATCCGCGTGAAACATCATTCAGGATTACCAGCCAACTTTGCACGTTACATACTGCTATGGACTAATCTTGCCGGTCATGTCACGGCAATGAAACAAAAGCTACCTATGCTGTATGCCCCCTCCCCTCCCCCACACTCTGCTGATGCACCCCCCTGGAAAAAGTTCTGCGGACGCCCTTGGGTGGGGCACTTTCCAGTTCCTGAACCTTCGTCCACCTTGCAGGTTTCCGCAGAATTGATTTACCTACCGTATGCATGCTTATTTGTTTGTGTGACTGAGTAGTATGAACTTCTCACCCCCTCATCTTTATTCCTTTTCCCCTGTGCCCGTTGGCTTACTGGGGTCGGCCTAGTTAATGTCCCACCCTCCCCTTTATGACCTGTTACCCACTCCTCCTCCACATCTCTGCAGCTCAGCATATGTCATCCAATGCATTGCCTATGCAGGTACCATTTTGTTCGCTTTACTTTCGACACTGCTGTCGTGGATGCCGACATTTCATTTCACATTCCTTGTTCTGCTTGTCTGTCGGGCATATGCCCAATGACTTCACATACCCAGTTACCAAGGTTATATAATCGGCAAGGCAGCAGCAGCCAGCACTTGCAAAATGGCGGGAAATAGGCAAACCAAGCTTAAAATAATGACTGCACACTCTTCCACGGATGGTCAATCTGACATGGCCAGATGTTATCATTTTGCAAACTAAGCACTTTGGGAAGCGTTTCTGATATTACGATATTCAAACACCTATGGAAATAACCAAGCCGGTGTCAGAGGTATTCAACTTTCACTCTGTATTCTTTTTCTCTTTGCTGCGCGGAAAATTGCCATATTTTGCTGGAAGTAAATCTGCAGCCTTCAATATATATGTTGCACAGCATTGCTTTGGTGAGTGAGTGAAAACTTTATTGAATATGTATGGCGGTATTGAGAGGGTTGGGGCTGTGTTTTGCGGCCCATGATACACTTTCTGACCACAAAAACCGGGTCGCTGCTCATTGTTCCTCTTTGGGGCAAACTTGTAATGTAGCGGCCATGATCTATCCGCAATGAAAGGACGACAAATGAATTAGGATCAAACTTTCATAGCCCGACCACAACAGCAAATAACAATGAAATGAGTACAGTGGTCAGTATGAACAATGTAAGAAAAGGTATGTCAAAACTGCGGATAATTTTTTGCTTACCTTTGTACGTTAGCAGAAGTTGCTTAGTAAAACATTCTGCAGACCAAAAGCCTGTTTGCAATCGATCACATGGAGTGGTACATTTATATCAGTAAATTGGCTGTCTTTTACTGTGTTACCTGTTAACTATTTAGGGGAAGCATATGCATAAGTTCTGTGAAGTCATAGCTACCTCTGCATACTTTTTGCATTTCTCTGTTTAAATATATTTTTCCACTTCCCACTGCTCTGTGGTGATTGTTGTCACTGAAGCATTCGAATTTTCCTCTGGCCTTTCCCTTTTATTGTATGGTAACAGTTCAACCTAATGTGATTGTTGCGTGTTCATTTCCAGTGCCTGCTGATGCTGTTTGACAGCCCATTGAACAGAGCGGGCCTCCTTCAAGTGTATGTCCGCACAGAAAAGAACGTGCTCATAGAAATCAACCCACAAACCCGGATACCTAGAACTTTCAAGCGGTTTTCTGGGTTAATGGGCAAGTACATTGAAATTACTTGAGTATTTGTAGATCAGTTCTGTGGAGCTCTGTAGTATGAAGCGGCAATATTTGAAGTGGTACTAGCACCAATTCTTGAAGCCGAGTGTACTCTGCCATACAAACCTCCAGTATAACGGCTCTGATCAAGTGTGAAGCTCAGGAAAAGCTGATATCTTATTTTGACATTAAAGACTATTTCACTTGGCACACCTACTGACATCTACACTAGCGTGACATCAGGCTACCGTATCCATCCTGGTGACTTCCATAGGTTGGCAAACTCACTCATGGGTCAACTCACTCAGGCTCAGATCAAGCCGTGAGTCTGAGTCTGAGTGAGTCTGTGTGAATAATATTCTGGCGAGTCTGAGTCTGAGTGAGTCCGGTTGAGAAAAATTTTAGTGAGTCTGGTTGAGGAAAACTTTGGTGAGTCGGAGTCTCAGTGAGCCCTAAACGCAAAATATATTTCTGTAGTGAGTCTGAGTGAGCTCAACATCTTTTGCCGACCTATGGTGACGTCACGCACCAGCATTGGTGATGTCAGGTACCAAAAAATATAAAATGGCCACTTGTGCATCACCAGTGGAGCCATGGAGTGAAGTGGCCGTCAAAACTTCATATCTTGTGTGAGCACTTGACGAGACGCTCGTGCTGTGTCACGATGTCAAGGTACAATAGGAATTAAAACTACCTTTTAAAAATATATTGTAATTAGTTTTTCAGGGCACACTCATACTTGCCAGCACAATTTCTAGGCTCTTGAGGGCCCGGCCTTTCATCTGATGCTATAAAACAACTGAAAACTTTCTTGTCAGCACCCATTTAATGCTTAGCTTTGTGAATTAGCTAACTCAAGTCTTACCATTTACTAGCCTCATACATCAGCGATAAGCCCAAATCTGTGGGTTCGATCCCATCTGTGGTGGCCACATTTTTATGGGTCAAAATGCAAAAATGTTGTGTACCTAGATGTAGATGCACCTTACAGAACCCCTTATCTGGTTGAGGCACTGCAAGCAAATAAGCATAGTGCATAGATAACTCGGTTGTGATCGTGTCTGCATATCATAAGGTGCCTGCATGCACGAAAACAGTCAGAATTTAAAACTGAACTCCACACACCCTTCTTTTCGTAGGAGTCACGTTTCAAGCTTCAAGAGTGGGGGGTAACATGCACGTATCGATGCCAGAGACCCTCTTTTGCTGGGGCGCCTATGCCCAATCTGTGGAGATATATAACACTTGCTCGGTCAGAACGGTTGTGAAACGTCACTGAGCACGGCACGTGACTTGGTTTTTCGTCTTGTGCAGAGCACGCAAGGCTGCATTAGAAATGCACTGTGATGCAAAATAGAAAGAGAAGAAAAGAAGGAGGTGGGGCTTATACACGAACATGACAAGGTTTCTTGCCTCCAGCATTTGGGAGACTTTGAGGGAGGTGCACTGTTTACGGACGCTAGCCAAGGAAAAGGGGGCGAATATATGCTTTGGCAGTGAAGCTTGCCTCCTGGACACCTGGTAACAAGGCAGCTTGGTTTTGTCTAACTTGGCCAATAATGAATCAATTGGAAAATTTAGTTTGCTAAAATTCTTTCTGGATGGTGCCTCACAACTGCTAGTGTGTACCAAAATTTGCTATGGGGCCTGTAGAGGGACCCTTTAAAGGGCCCCTAAACCTCCTCCAATAATTCTTTAACATTTCAAGTAAACGAGCGCATCAGGTTGAGAATGCTGTCACGGTGAACAGTGCCAAGCACGGCAGCTATACGAGCCTCGGACACTCCACAAATTTCGAGAAACAATTCTTTCTCCTCTGCAGGCCTTTTGGTAATCCGCAAAGTTGGCCGTGACATCAATATTCGAATCTGGTCATATCATCCACAAAAAGAACCTGTTTGTCTGCTCGCAGATATGTGCGCTCATCGCTCTTCCTCCTCGCCGTGCAAGGAGGAGCACTCGGCCGAAATGAGAGACAAGCCGACAAAAGGAGCTTAGCGAAGGAAAGAACGAAATGAGTGGGGGCTGCTTTTGGATCATCAAATGTGTGTAACTCCACTATAACTGCACAATTTTGAAAGATTCTCTCGGCTGCGTGTTTGTTGAAGGCTTGTGCACAACTGCAACACCGCAATTAAATTTTCACCTCTGGGTGGCTTAGGGGCCCTTTAATGGAACTTAAAGGACTCTCCCAGCAGGAAAAGTGGCATGGAGTGTTAATCTTATTCCTATTATGCTGTTTGATTCATACACTGCTGCAGATGGGTCCACTTGCAGAAGCATGAGGTGTTTATGTGTCAGTGTCCTCTCTTGACATTGATTTCAGTTTTTGTCTTTTTGGCATTTGTCATAAATAACCTTAAATATCACTTGGTGGGCACTTGTGAGTCTTAAATTTATCTACAATGCTGCCTTTTCAGTTCAACTCCTGCACAAGCTTTGCATCAGGGCTGGAAGTGGATCTGTAAAACTCCTAAAAGTGAGTGATCATTATTCTCACCTTTCCTTTAAAAAAAAACTTAACTTGGAAACTGAGAATGAAGTGACAAATACCCATAGAGAGAGAGAGAGAGAAATAAGTTTGTTTGACCAATCTTCCTTTACTTGATCCCAAAGCTAAAAAAAAAAAGCGTACATGCACCACATATACACTGCATGCATCACATATACAGTGATGCATGCCTTCTGCTTGCCTTGGATGCTTACATTTAAAGAAAGGAAAAATGTGTTGCTTGTACTACGTCCTAGGGTTGCGACAATGCGCAACAGAAACTGAGAAACTCAAAGGATATGCGGGTTGGGCAGCATGATAGCTCTTTTATTAAATGCTGCAGTTGGTGGCCTTAAACACCCTTGAAACTGCATTCTTATAAAGCAGAGAGGCCACGAGCATCTTCTTTTACTTTGCGATGTTTTATAATAAGTAAGAAAATTGCTCTGACCAGTGCATTTGGAGATCCCGTACTCATCCTGAGATGCCAGGATATTTATGCGATCTCAGTGGTCACAAACGGACCAACTGGCTTCTGTAAATGCACTTGACGTCGGCACACCAGCATGGCCAGCTCTTCGTAAGCTGGGCCTGTTGGTGTTCATCACACCATTGGCAATTGCACTAACATCCGTGTATGTTGCATTGCTAGTGTGGTGATCCAGATAACTTGCTTACGTAAGACATTTTGCGGGGTGAGTTGGTTGATGTCTGAGGGATACATGATAGCACAAACAAAGACTTGAGAATGAAAGAGTAGGAAGCAAAAGGTCAGACTATGTTTGTGTTACATGTATCCCTTAGATACTGTTTATGCCTGGCGTGCATGCTGTTTCAGTATAAATCGGTATGATCTTGTAGGTGAATTCTGTGGTTGCGGGGAGACTGTGAGATGGTTAGCAGTCTATGAATGAATGGCTTTGCTTTCTCGCATGCAGGTAAGCACCGCTTTGCAATGAAACCACCTGTAGGCTACAAATACACAGCTTAGTAAACATGATTTTCAATAATATTAAGAAAATATTTGTTGTGCATTGGTAGATTTACAGCATTTGAAACCAACAGAAGCTTGTACGTTTGTTTAGAGTTGGGCACAGTTCTCAAGGGTGTAACGGAATGTTTAACCTTTGAGTGTTGCCATGTCACTTCTCTGGGAGTTTCAGTGTCGATTTAAAAACATGGGGTTTTCTTTCGGGGCCTTTCAATCAGCACAGTAATTTCGATGCACATTCCTTATGGTTTTTGTCCTTTTGACTTTTCGAGGGTCAGACTTTTTCACCAAATGCGCCCCATGATGTGGATGTCTTTTGTCTTCTTTTTTTTTTTTTTTTTTTTGACATGCTCCGGGAATACTCCATTTTAGATGAGGCAGTCTTGAACTGCAGGGCACACTGGGAGGTGGCCATGCTCAGCTACGCAATATAGTTGTTGTCGCTGATTCTACCACATTTCCTTGTTAAGAGGTCAACTGCTACACTGAACGCTCTTAATGCATGCGCTGGAGGGAAAGGCGGTATTATATAGTAGGGATACCCTGTGCACCAGCTCATGGCTGCGCAGTGTTTCTATGCTAGTGTCTATGTCCTCTATATGAAGTATCGCACTTCGCTGCTGCTAGTGCTCGGGTAAGGCGTTGCAAGTAAGGCCAAGCAAAAGGTGAAAAAAAAAGGTTCTGTAGGGGACCCCATCTAACAGGACGGGTGGTCCTTACAGAGCAGTCCCATATTTTTCGGGGTGAGAACTGCTGTAGAAGAATGATTGCAACTTGATTTTCTAGAAAAAAGTAATTGATTACCGGTAATCAATTACAAGAAAATGTAACTTAAGTACCCAGAACGTTAGTTTAGAAAATGTGATCGATTATATTACAAAATTATCAGAAAATGTAATTGATTACTTGTAACACGTTACGAACAACTCTGTTCGGTCCCTACCTGTGGCAATTAGATTTTTCATCCACTTTAATTCCTTTTCATTTATGTCGATAATTGCTATACTACACTTGAAACATAGAAATGATGTACCCTATATCTTCTTTAGCTTCATTATCTGTTGGTTTGATTGGGTTGTGTCTAACGAAGAAGCGAGCCCTCGACAAATCTGCCCTGTTTCGTACACACTCTGAATAGTTGCTCCTCTGCCAGATTCTAAGTTGGAACCACTCTGATTCCTCATCTCAACAGCTGACATTCAGTGAATCTTGTGCTAATTTGGCAATTATGCAGTAGTCTGAATCGAAGGAATTGCTGCATGACTCTCTTGCAGCAGAGTAGCCAGCACGCATGCCTGCCCTTAACACACTCTCAGTGTATGTTAGTGCACGCAAGAAAATCGTGGTTGTGTGCCTGTCGGAAATGCCGAACGAGCAACAAACTTCCCGTCATCATTGATCTTATCGCCACTGAGAGGCAATCAATTTTTGCTATTCTCAAGAACGGAAATGTGCTGGTACGGTATCATCACTCATATAAATGGTGACATAGGTTGGATATGCCAGTACCCACCTGCGAACTGCTGAAATCGCACTTGTGTGGGCAGTAAATGGGACAGGATTGAGTGTTCACTCTTTCAGATATTAGAAACCACGTAGACATCAGATAGATAAACACATGAAACGGAAACTGCCCATGAGACAAAACCAAACTTGCCATGACACGGTGGCGCATGCACAGATATGCGAACGATAGTTGATGCAACGGCCTAAATAAATCTTGTAATCGAATCTGAAGGTCAACGGCACATCTAATAAAGTGCAGCAGATCCCCGCAGCGTGACAGCGCCCACTAGACAAAAAAGAATTTAGAAATCGGGCCCATTCTTCAAGCATACCGATGGCACCGTGAATATATATAGACCATTTGAGAATTAATTGTTCGCAGTGCCTTATGTTTATGTCATTGATTGTCAAAGGGTTAAACAAGCGATGTGCTGTTGATTGCACTCTTTTAGCTTTTCATAGCGAGATTCTAAACGTCTTTGTGCATCATAGCATAGTACCTCCAGGTCCCTCAGTATTCTTTCTTATTTATGAAAACTTGTGCAGTTTGACCGATTGGCCATTACATTACAGAAACAAAACTCGTCACACTGCGATGTTGCCAATGCAATCTTGCAGAACTCTAATGCTTCATGTAGTGGTGATTGGTGTATTTTTTCACTAAGATTCATAATTAGAGGGTGCTTTGTTTTCAAATCCGCAATAGATGAGAAGGGATGTACTATATGACAGGTTTGCTACATGCAAATTTTTTGTTTCCTGAATGCAGGTCATCAAGAACCCCATCACAGATTGGCTACCTGTGGGCTGTCGGAAGATATGCATGTCGTTACATGCCGATAAGCTAGTCAGACCAAGGGAGCTTGTCCCTGAAACTGATGAGCCAATTGTTGTGGTTATCGGTGCCATGGCTCATGGTTCGGTAAGTGTTTGGTAACTTTGGATGATCTATAGACCTCTGTCCTACTGCAACATCCCTTGGGACTTTTTTTGGGCAGAAAGCTTTCATGGTTTCAGGAAAAAAAGAGCAGGCCACAATAATCCACTGGGTGAGCAGGAATGTATTTATTGCGGGAAGAGCTGCCAAAAGTAGTTCAGTCTTCGTTCCTTAAATAGTGGATTGAGTGGAAAACCGGGGTTTCTTATAGCAATGCCTTACTGGAGTGAGTCACAGCTGTAGTATGTTCCTATGTGTGAAGAAATTATCTGAAAAAAGCAAATGCCGTTACCCGACACAATCTTCTTATTTCAAGCTGCTTTCATGACGTACAGGTCATTCCAACAGACGAGCTCGGAAACACAACCTTGCAACACCATGGGTGAACTTGAGCGAGTTGACGATCATATTTAAACTACAGCTAAGGCGTGTTACGGACACGACTTGTTTATTTATATCCCCTTCGGGCACGAATTATGATGCACTGCCTGCAAATGCATCATATTTGCATGGCATGGTTCCAAGACTCTCAGTATGACATTCCAAGAAAGAAAATGAAAGAATGTGTTGTTTTGTGTGAGTTTCAGTAATTAATGTTAATTAGCATGTAATTAAATATCTAGTTATTCGCTATCAGTCAGCTTCAATCATTGCATAAAAAGAATAAAATATTTGACCCAAAATGCATGCACAGTTTGTTTTCTGGTTGTACGTATTCATTTCGAGCAAAGAAAAAAAAATACTAAAAAAATACTCTTGACGTTGGTCCTGGAACGCGGCACGTCGAACGATCGTCGAACATGGTAGTGTCTCCACCAAAGTGATCCTCTGCAGCCATACGCAGCACAATGAAGTTAAAGGACTGCCAGTTGTCCACTCAAGAAGCCTGCTCGAATGTGCACACTGTTTCAAGCCATCTGAAGAAACACGGTGTGTGATGCGCCTCCGAAGTTGATGTGTGCATTCGTACACACCGCTACTGAAGAGGATATATTACACATATTATGTCTAAATCCCATTGAAAAAGAGCCTCAGAATAAGGTCTTTAAATTTTCACTGCATTTCTTGAAAATTGCAACACTGCATAATCCTACCACGAAGGACAGAATTGTGCAGAGCTTGCTACTTCAAATTATGTTGCTTCAGTTGTTCAGTTATTATGCAATTTCGAATGCCTGAAATATGCTCAAGGTGAAGGGGAGGGAGTGGAGGGTAAGAAAATGCATTTCATGCTGGTATCGGCAGACCTTGGCACAGGTTCATTGTGAACTATTTTACAGGTGACACATTTCATTACTTTGCAACAGACAGAAATTCTAATAATGCCCACACAGTGTGCAGTAGCACCATCTGTAAAAGTGCGTGTCAGTCTGGAGAATAACGAAGGCATTACCGCCATGGTGGGCTAGTTGTTATGGAGCTTGGCTGTTGGCCTGAAAGACTCGGGTTCAATCCTGGCCGTGGCAGTCACATTTCGATTAGGGTGAAATGCTTGAGGCCCATGTAATGCGCGATTTCAGTGCATCAAACCCAGGTGGTCGAAATTATTCGGAGCTCTCTGCTAAGGGCGTGGCATCTCTCATACATAGCCCGAGTTCCTTTGGAACGTTAAACCTCACAAACAGTGAAGACGTGGTTTCCGAGATTGGTCTGTTGAGCCACTCTGTCTTGGACACCATAGCAGTGGCACAGCAATGTTCTTGCTAGTCATTGGATGGTTGAAGTGCCTCATGACTCGTAATATTTATCCATATTTGATGCTTTTGGCTCTTGAAGGCGCTGCTTAGGATGCATATAGGTTGAAAGGGCTTGAAAACGGAGTTGATGATTTCGTCTGGTTGGGGAGGTAATTGTGTCGAGGCCTTGTTTGCAAAGCTCCAATCTAACACTGATCTTTTTGTTCCATTCTGGTCAAATACACCTTCTTACGTAGCCTTTTTGTCTAGAAATGCGTGGAAAATCTGGCTATGACAGCCGTGTGGTAACCCTTTCCCTACCAAGCCTTTTTGCCGAAAACGATACAAAAATACTGATTATTTTTTTATTCACCTATTTGATTCTATGCGCCTTGAACAACTACAAAAATTATTCAAAGGTACCTTATTCGCAAGATACGTGCAAATTTTTAAACTTTCTTCAGAATATTAAGAGGATTAGCTTCACTGCACTGCACCACGGAAAGTGTCCTTATCTATCCAGTTTTCGGTGCATAAAATGTCTTTGAAATTTTAAAAATAAAGCGCAGAGACAAAAGAGTCCTTGAAATCAAACCTTGAACGCGTCGGTCAGTGTTTCCTTACATCTAATGGCATCCACTGCCGATACGTCGAGAAGCGGTAGTCATCTGAATCTGATTACTTAGAAAAACTATGCTGCTAAGTGTAGTCACTACCACACTCGCAGGGTAACTGAAGTTTTTCTTCATTTCACAAAATTTCGGCAAACAAGCGCATTTTTGTTCTTTTTTTTTTTATGAACAGGGCTGTTGCCAGCATGCACGCACGTTGCGCACACAGAGGACAACGCCATTTTCTGATTCCAGTTCCAATAATAATTCCAATAATAATAAGTACAAGAAATAGCAGGGATTTCACGAAATTGAGAGATACGGGCATACAGTAAAAGCTCGTTAATTCGGATTTCTAGGGACCGGAAAAAATGTCTGAATTAACAGAATGTCCGAATTATCGAATGGTTGAAATAAACACAATAAATGCAAGTTTTTTTAACATACCTTTATTTTACAAAGTAATCGTGGATGCTTGCCTGTTCTCGAGCAGAAATTTGCGCGGACACAATTTTTCTGAGCCCTTCAAGATGCTCAGCAGCTCGCATGCCGTCTACAGTGCCAAAACAAAATTCTTTAAGGACGACGACGGCCTCCGCGGCTTCCTTTACAGTACGAGGGGGCCTGTGTTGCTCATGATGTGGCTGCTCCTCTTCAGGCTCTTCGTTCTCGGATTCGCCGCCATGCATCACTTCCTTGACGATTTGTTCATCAGTCAGAGATCCGGCAGTAGCAACGCCATCATCAATGCCGATATAATTGTCGAGTGTCACTGCATCAGGCATAACACTTCCGAAATCCTGACCGTCATCGGCAGCGTGGTCCGGCGACACTTTGGCCACTGCGGCATCGCTGGAGTCGGGTACAACAAAGCCACTGTGCCTGAAACAGTTGGCAATGACGTGCGCGGGCGTGTTCTACCACATATAGGCAAGAATGCTAACTGCGCTCAGGAGACTCACGTCGTATTGTTTGCCGGCTTCATGGCACAGGAGCATCCGTTCCAACACGCACCTACAGTACTTGGTTTTCACGAATTGGATTATGCCCTTGTCCATGGGATGACGTGCTGATGTTGTATTCGGCAGCAAAAAAGCAACTGCAATTTTGTTCAGTCCGGTGACACTATTATGTGCACTGCAGTTGTCCAGCACAATTAACACTTTGCGGTTCTTCGTACAGAACTTTCGATCCAACTTTTGGATCCAAGTTGCAAAATTTTCACCCGTCATTCACGCTTTTCGATTGGCACGGTAATCCACAGGAAGATTGTTGATGTTCTTAAAGCAGCGTGGCTTTTGTGCCTTTCCGATAACGAGAAGCGGCAAGCGGTCTGTCCCCGTCATGTTGGCGGCTAAAAGTACAGTCAGTCGTTCCTTGCTTCTTTTGCCGCCGATACAAGGATCCCCTTTCATAGTCACAGTTTTGTCCGACAATGCTTTGAAAAACAGTGCTGTCTCAGCGTTAAATATGTCATTCGGATAGTAGGCGGCAAGGTGCTCCAGCAGCTGAGTGCTCTTCCACTTGTTGACCGTGTCTTCGCTCACGGCACCTCTTCCAACAACACGCACCTACAGTACTTGGTTTTCACGAATTGGATTATGCCCTTGTCCATGGGATGACGTGCTGATGTTGTATTCGGCAGCAAAAAAGCAACTGCAATTTTGTTCAGTCCGGTGACACTATTATGTGCACTGCAGTTGTCCAGCACAATTAACACTTTGCGGTTCTTCGTACAGAACTTTCGATCCAACTTTTGGATCCAAGTTGCAAAATTTTCACCCGTCATTCACGCTTTTCGATTGGCACGGTAATCCACAGGAAGATTGTTGATGTTCTTAAAGCAGCGTGGCTTTTGTGCCTTTCCGATAACGAGAAGCGGCAAGCGGTCTGTCCCCGTCATGTTGGCGGCTAAAAGTACAGTCAGTCGTTCCTTGCTTCTTTTGCCGCCGATACAAGGATCCCCTTTCATAGTCACAGTTTTGTCCGACAATGCTTTGAAAAACAGTGCTGTCTCAGCGTTAAATATGTCATTTGGATAGTAGGCGGCAAGGTGCTCCAGCAGCTGAGTGCTCTTCCACTTGTTGACCGTGTCTTCGCTCACGGCACCTCTTTCGCCACAAACGGTCTGGAAAACAAGGCCATGTCTTTCCCTGAACCGTGCACACCATCCTTCTGATTTGAAGGAATCGATGTCCATCATCGCTGCAAACTTTTCAGCTTGCGCCATAATCAGGGGTCCACGCAACGGCAGGTTTGCATTACGCGAGCTGACCACCCACCGAAGAAGGGCTTCTTCCAACTCTGGATGAGCCGTTGTTCGTAGCTGCTTTCTCGATGCGCTGAACTTCTCAACTTCAAACGCCTGCAGAATTTGCTCTTCATTTTTAAGATATGTACCAAGAGTACCTCTTTTAACATTGAACCCCTTCATCACTTCTTGCCAGGAGAGCGCATTTTTCAGGACACGCAAAATTTCTACTTTGGTGGTGTGGTCCTAGGCCTCGTACTTGGGCCGCTTCGCCGGCATTGCCATCGGCGGAGAGTGCGGTCACACGAGAACAAAGCAACAAAAGGGCATGCCAAACCCACACGCGAAGAAAAGGCATTCAACCAGTCTCAAGTCACGCCAAGTCGATAATTGATGTCCATGGCGATGCTGCGTTTGAGCTTCACTTTTGTTCCGAATTGTCCTTTTTTCATTTTTGAGCCTCGCCAGAGGCCCGAAAGTCGCCGAATTATCCGATTTGCGGTCAAATCTGTCCGAAATAACGAGCGCCCAGTCTCATAGAGTGATGCGTATATTTACAGGGACCAGATGACGTGTTCGAATTAACCGATTTCCCGAATTAACAAGAGTCGAATTAACGAGCTTTTACTGTACAG
The DNA here is from genome assembly GCF_013339695.2 of Rhipicephalus sanguineus. Lineage (NCBI taxonomy): Eukaryota > Metazoa > Arthropoda > Arachnida > Ixodida > Ixodidae > Rhipicephalus > Rhipicephalus sanguineus. The sequence continues at coordinate 59,517,986 of NC_051179.1, forward strand.
GCTTTTTAAAGCAATATTAGCCTCCTCGCTACATGCATAGGAATGTGGGAAATTTTTTCGCGAGCGGATTGTATAGCAACACTGCAGATTTATTAAGAGTAAAATGTGTTGTAGAGTGCATTACTCCAGGTTTTGTTGTATTTAATGTGCATATGTAGCAGGCACTGCTTGAAAAACAGCGGGCACGGCAGTTGAACGCCATTAGCTCTGTGCTTTTGCTCGCTTTGATCATGAATATAGGTTGAGATTTTTTGGTAATGAGTATAGGTCGATAGCTGATTGTAGGCAACATTCCTGGAAAAAAATGGTTGACCTATATTCAGGGGTGGAAGTGCTGCGCCACGCTGTGCCATCCTGCTCCAAAATGCATTATTACACCGAAACTGCTCCCAAGTGGTATTTGGTGCCTTCATGTGCCGCGACCTGGTGCTTTCTCTGTGATGTTGGTGACGGTGAAAAAAAAATCACAGTTTCGTCACAAGGGTGAAGCAATGAAGGCGATAGCAAGAAATTGCCATGTTATATGAAGTAAGGCTGGCACCTAACTCTCTTGGATACGATCTCGCGAAATTCAACAAAACGCTCGTAAAGGAATACACGGCGGCTCCAGGGAGCGAAGCAGTTGTCGTGCTGTCTGTTGTCTCAATGCGAAGTAAGCGGCTCTTTGCTGATGTCTGCAGAGATAGCATGTGCGCCAGCACTAGTGACTAGCAACCGCGCCTTTATGAACGAAGTTCTCAGTTGCTCCTCAAGTGGTGCAACACCCCCCTAACTCCTAGTGTCCCTTCATGCTCCTTACAAAAGATGGGCGGGCGTTTCCTCTACGTGTGAGGAGCAATCGACGGCAGCCCTCGCACGTGGGGTGATGTTATCACATGCACCCTCCTGGCGATGGAGATGATCGGCTTGTTTCATCTCTGCTTCAGCCATGTTTAGCCCCAGCACTTGTGTGCTTTTACTCGTGCGTACACTGTGCGCGGGGTGGTGTTGTCAATTTGGTCTTTATATTGAAAATGTCGGCAGCGGTAAAAACCCGCCGATAGTGTCCATATAATTGATAACCGCAGTAAAAGTAAACATTTCAGTTTTCTCATTTGTGCCTGTCAGCAGTTGTGTTTTGTGAATACGAATATTTAAAAAAATTTTTTTCAGAAGTGTAGTCAGGTTTAGCTATGCAGTGCATTGCTTATCTCTACATTCCTCTCGGTTCTCATGTCGGCTGTGGCGCTTTAATGACGGGAGCATAAGCTTTTGAAATTTATTTTTATAGAGTCTCATTGCGTTCGGAATGAAGGTAACACTTATTAGCAATTTTCTCTAGTGTTCAGTTGTTGTTCATGTCAGCTGCGGTGTTTTACTAGCATGGATGTTTTTCATTCATCTGATCTGCGGCCTAGTCCAATTGTAGCTGTCCAAAGCGTCGCTTATCTCTTGTTTTCTCTCAGTTATTGCTCCGTCATCTGTGATGTTTGAATAATGGGAACGCGTGCGTGTGTGTGTGTGTGTGTACAGGTATATATATTTGTGGTAAGTTTCGTTGGTTCATAAGTATTGAATGCCTAATAAAAACTATTGGAGCTTTTCATGTTTACAGGAAGTAAAACATTGCATTCAACAATGATGTTTTACCGTAGCAGGAGGCTATAAAACTAACTTGCGTTGCTCCAAAGCACACCTTTTGATGCTCCAAGGCTGCTCCGAAACTTCCCTTTTACCGCTCCAAAGCTGCTCCAAAACAGCATTGTTCCTGCTGTCTGAGCTGCTTCAAAAGACTGAAGCCCACTTCCACCCCTGTATATTCGAATAAATACAGTAGGTTAATGTGCATGGTCTGTGACTCTCGCATTGTTGGTGCAACTTAGGAACTTGTCTCAGCTAGCAATATTGGAAATTCCAATGCGTTGTTGTGGAGTGTAGCCTGTTTCTTGTGGTTGAAGCCCATGAGTTGTGCGTTCTTCGCCACGATTCGATCAAGGACCTCGTGGAGTTTGCCAGTCGGGGTGTTCGAATTTGCTAGCAAGGCATCGAGCGTTGAGATAGCCTTGGTGATGGTGCTTCAGATGAAACCGCGCCTTATGCGGCACTGGTCCATAGCCAAAAGTTGAGGACCAGGTGACCGGGTGGGTTTCTGCGCCAGAACGAACGTAGCGAAATACAAAGAAGAGACCCGGATCTGGACGTGTCTGGCTGCACCGAAGAATGGCAGCGAAAACTCCGAGCCAGTGCTGGTGGCAGCTGCTTGAGCTTCCCCCTCTTTGCTCTCTTTATTTTGTAACACCCTCTGTACCATATTGAATTGTGTAAAGGCTGCACCTTCTCTCCCCAACTTTTGACAAGGTGCAGGGGTCTTACAGAGGATTGAACCTTTTGGTCTGACTTATTCTTAACTATGAGTATGAAATCTACCACAATCCTCCATGCCCACCCTACCAACCACAAGACTAACGTTATCGTTTTCGTAATTTCATTAATTTATGCACACCACAGAGTCGGCTCTTTAACTTTGCTCTCACCACCACTGTTGCTTACACTCTGTTCAGCAGAAGCAAAGCTGTATGTAAATGATGTCATCTTCAACACCATCCGTGGTGTTGAAAGTTCCTGGTACTTTAAATCTCCTTACAATCATTTCCATCTAGTAGGGACATGTGAAAGTACATAGGGCGCAAAAATCTGCCGATGTGCATGCATGGCATTGGGGCACTGAAGGCGAACGTGATTGCCAATCAGAAGCCGTCCACGAAATGCTGACGAGCTGTGGCATTGCCTTCTTTACTAGATGCCTGAGGAGTGGCTCGAGCTCCCAGCAGAACCAGCTTGCCTGAAGTGCTGAACAAACGCTGCAAGGTAGCGCTCGCGACTGACGCTATCGTCACGTCGTCATTGTTTTTGTCTGTGGCCCATAGGGGCACACCAGTCGAGAGCTTTTTGAGATTGGCAACTACGTGAGGTCGTTCTGGAGGTTATGCGAGATGCCAAAAGTATTGAAGTGGCCGACGCTAGTGGAAAGAAGGAAGGGGAAAGGATTTGACAGGTGGTTTTTCTCTCATGGGCCAGGCATCTAGTCTAGGAGGCAATGGTTGTGGAAAGATACGTATGAATAGGAAAAACAGGCCACTGCTTTAATTACCGAGCCAGGCGGCATGTCTGCAACATATAAAGTGGTTATGGCAGCCATATGGCTGTGTATTGCAAGGAGTGCAAACGCAATTCTTTATTCTACATGGCAAGGTTCCTGAAAAAAGCGAAACACACAAAAAAAGAAAGACCACTTGCAGAACTTTTTTTCATTAGGAAGGCTGTGGATCAAGGCATCAGCACACAATCACTTCACCTGTTTGATAGAGAGTTTTCATTCCTCGGTCAACACTGTTATGTATAATCACACACATGTTGTGCATGTGCACGGTTCTTTTCCCTTTATAAAAGGGGCTTCACTAAACTCAGTTGAAAGTCGGCGCTCTTTCTCATCTCATTGTTTTCCTCTGCGTCTACAATATTTAGCGAACCCTTCTCTGATAGAAATTTCCTTTCCAAATCTTGGTGTGCCAAGTTGGGGGTGCAGCCCTTACATGGGTCTGTATGGTATCTAGCTTTCATCAGAGCTTAAGATCAATGAACTAATAAAGTTAGAACGTTTCGAAGTGGGGTTAATTAGGGCTCGTATATCAGTGTCTTGCTATTCTGCAAACTGTTTTTACATTGATGTCAGAATACAGCATCCTTGTGCAACTGTTGTTTGTGCCTCTCCTGCAGTTGCAGTCAAACGAACAAAGGAATATCTGTTGTCCACATTGCTTGTTCACGGTGCAATGTTCAAATGCTCCTCTCGCCCTTCGTCCTAGCGTGTATGTACTTGGTAGTTCACTGCTGTCTTTGGTCCACCTGGCTTGTTATTTCACCTGCAGGCACTCAGACCTGACAAAAAAAAAGACAGAAAAAGCTGCTTTTTAACTGTCTAGAGGTATAGAATTGTAGCCTCTCTGTGTTAGGTTTTTCTTTTCAATCTCACTGTTAGCAGTTCTACCAAGGTTGATGGTGTGTACTCAGTGTTTCCAGGAGCTGTGTTTGCACACTCGGTAATTTGTCAAGATAATAGCTGCCTGGTGTAATTATCTCCTGAACAAAGGCCAGCAATGTCTGCGTATCAACTAAGGTGCGGCACACTAGTATCTTGTGGATCGGGCTAAATACCTACACTGTCATTTATCTATTTGCTCACTTACTTCCTTACGTGTAACTTTTAGAAAGATTCTCAGGTTTTGGAAGCTATGTATGAAATGGTGCCGTGTTCTTAACTGGACAATCAAGCTGTTTTAGTGTATTTGCAGTTTCATTTTGTTTGCTTGCACTCACGAAAACTTCAACCTTGCCACTTGTATAGGTTTGCCTTTCTTCTTTTTTTTCTTTTACGAGGTATGGTGGGGAAAATCTGCACTAAAGCCACACTATCACTGATGCAGTTGCTCTGTCACATTGACACTTTATGGCAGCAAGACAACATGAATTTTGAAGTATTTTCTTTTATATTTAGGCTGTTGCGACGCAGTAGAAATTTGCAGAACTTTCAAAAGTCAGTCTTTGGCTCCTCTAGAATACAGCGTAGTCTATCTTGTTTGGCAGTCTAAGTAGGCGTGGGCAACATCGAAACCCATGTCATGGTGAGCTTGCATAGGAATCACAAGTGCAGCATTGCCATCAATCTTTTACCTTTGTGTCATTTTTTGGCTCATCAAATCATCTCTAATGGTGAGGATGGCTTGTTTGATATTGCAAATAATAATTCACTAATACCGCTCAATTTGTGTTTCTCTAGAGTATGTGTACCACATTGACGGCAGAGTTTTTTTTTCTTTCCTTACTGCAGCTCAGTCCCTACTAGACATTATTGCTTGTTGGTTTAGCATACATTTCATGCCACATAGTAAAAGCTGGTTTTTCGTGGTCCCTTTTATTGCCAATTATATGGACACTCTCGAAGGGTTTTTGCTGTCGCCGTCATGTTCCGCATAAAGTACAAATCGATAACATTGCCCCACACATTGTGTGTTCTACCGACGGGTAAAAGCTCATGAACGCGGCTGAAGCAGAGATGAAACGAGGTGGCCCATCTCCATTGCGCGAAGGGCACACGTGATAACATCCCCCCGCGCGGGAGGCCTGCTGTCAATTGCTCCTCAAGCAGAGAGGAAACGCACTGCCCGTCGTGAAGGAGCATGAAGAGACGCCGGGGGAGGGGGGGGCTGCGCCACTCGAGCAGCAACTGTGAACTTGGATCATAAGGTCACGATTGCTGCCATGCGCGCTATCTCGGCAGGCATCGGCAAACGGCTCATATACCCTTCTATGTGCTGTGCTTCCAACGCAAAGACACTGTACGAGAACTGCTTCTCTCCCTGGAGTGGCCATATTCTCTTACACCTGCGTTTTGTAGAGTTACGCGAGATTGAATTCAAAAGAGTTGGCTGCTAGCCTTACTTCATATAACATTACAATTTGTTACTGTTGCATTCATCGCCCTTGCGGCAAAACTGATTTTTTTCCCAGTTACAGTAAATGTAAAGATTTCAGAAATTGTTCATTCTCCGATAGCTTTTGACTGATGGACCTGCCACACTGGCCATGGGTACCCTTCTTGGCATTTTTCTTTCTTTCCTTTACTTTTAATTTTCATGTGCAGGCTTAGTGCACATCTCATGCTACATGGATGGTGGTTCTCTGTCATCACTTTCTTGCAATCGAGGATTTCTCAGCAGCTCACAAATCCGTTCATCTGCCAAAGTGCAGAAGAATTCTGCCCTAATTTTTCATTGTGGCAGCCCTGTCAAGACAGTGCAGTAGCAAGACAGCAAAGCAGCACACTGGGACATTTGCTCAGCCTGTTGTCAAACAAATTTCACTTGCAGTGCTTTTTTTTTCTGCAAGTCGCTTTGGATAATATAGTAGGTAGAGAGTGCGCTTAAGGTGAAATGAGATATCTTGAGAGTGGCAGTGTAAGGGTCTTCATAATGGTCTCCCGTTGTCTCTTTAATAATTGATTAATTGATATTGTGCATCATTTATATTCCCAGGTGGATCCCGACTACACGGAAGGTTCCTTCTCCATCAGCCAGTACCCGCTCTCGGCCGCACTGACCTGTTCGAAGCTGTGTTCTGCCTTCGAAGAGGCTTGGGGAGTGCACTGATCATAATTTGCTCGACTAACCATTGTCTGTGGTCACTCACATACCATCTTTGGGCAGGGGGAGCCAAGAGACTCAGCTGTACAGCACGAGAGAAGAGCAGAAAAAAAAAATACATGTTTTATCACCGACTTGTTATGTTCAGAGACCTTAGCGGCCAAATGCACAAAGGCTCTTTGAATCATGCGGGTAGGAGGCTCAGTAAAATATGCATTATGATACTTTTAACAAAGTCTTCTGCTTTTTCTTAGTCATAGTATTGAAAAAAATATTATATCTGAAAGTTCAGTAGGCTTCTTTGTAGAACAAAGACCAGTAGTTGCATTTTCACCCTTTAACATCGACTGGGCAATCAAACGGAATTCAACAGCGTGCGGGCCCAGAGGATAAATAGACCAAAGTCGTCACCACAGATGCAACCCCCATTTATTGGTTAGCAAAAACATTCTACAGAAGAGCTAGTAATAAGAAAACCCGTGGAATCCCTTATGCATTTGCATAAGAAGACAACTTGAAGGTGAAAGGTGTGGCTGTTTTTCTCTGCACTTCATATCACACGAACGCTGCTTTTAAAAGAATTTTTTAGTCACACACACGCCGCAAAGGTGATGTGAAAGTGCAGATCGCACAATATGAGCACTTTTTAAATTTTCTTTAGTTACACAAACACCGCGAAGACGAAGTAAATGCACATCTTTCGCTATGTTATTTTTTTCTTTGCATAATTTCGGTCATGTCAACATTGCGTTCAAGATTATATTCACACGCGGCATAATGCATTATTATGTCAAATTATTAAGGCTATCCCCTTAATATGCATAGCGCATTATTAAATGCAAATTATTAAGGTCATCACCTTAATAAATTATGTCCTGCTAAGGTGCAAAGCAGTAGGAATCTGTGGTGAAAGATGAAAGGTTGTGCTTAATCCCATTTTCACAAATAGCACATTTTAGCGTTGCAATTGTGCACTGTCATTCTTCACGTGTCTGCAACACTGATTAACATGTTAAATGCGTATAATATTAGAAATGTTATTGATTCCTTTTGGATGTGGGCAAAGTACAAAAATGCCTGTGTACCTTAATTTATGCGCACGTTACAGAGGCCTCGATGGTCATAATTAATTTGAAGTCCCACACTACAGTGTGCCTCATAATCGTATTGTCGTTATGGCAGGTAAAACTGCGGAATTTAATAGTTATTGCTTGCATGAGTAGTTATGTTCCATAAGCATCTTGTTGATACACCTTTCCATTTGGTATATGTAATTGCCACCGCAGTATGTTGGAAATAGCATTTTTGCTACATTAGGCACATTTCTCTTAGTGCATGAGCTCGCTGTGACTGCTGTTCACATTGGTTATTTATTTTGGTGGTGGCGAAGATATTGCTTCACGCAGACTTGATATTCGATTTTTCCAAAAAAGTGTGTCGGCATGTTTCACTTCAGCGCTGTTTACTTTCTTGCAAAGACCAAGTTTCAGCATGCTGAAAAAAAATTTGCCAAGATCCAATGCACTGTCGTTATCGATGTTCTGCAAAGCAGTGTGCAAGGAACTTGTTATGGCACATTGCTTGGCATTGAGCCATGTGTGACGAGGCTAATCTACATCTTTGTGTCAGTTGAGTAAGTTGTGTGCATGACGCAAGCTTACCAGACATGCCGACTACACTTTGACGCCTAAAGAGTTTTTTAGTCTGACGTAACATCGCCACTCGTGTTGGAGTCAGTTCATCAAAGAAATGCAGGCTCCGGCACACTTGATGTGCCTATGATAAGCAGTGTTTGTTGGCTTATTCCTAGTGTGTGTGTGTGTGCGTGTGTGTGTATATATATATATATATATATATATATATATATATATATATATATATATATATATATATATATATATATATATATATATATATATACATACATTATATGAGCGTATAGCCAACACTGCACAACTGTTGCCGTCAGGTAATCACCATTGCCACTGCTAGCCATCATTAACATTTATTCAGTGCTAGTCAACAGTTGGCCAGCATTTTGACAGCATTAGGCACCATTACATGGATGACACTAGCGTTGCACAAGAGCAGTGTTAGTTTTATGTAACTACGGTACATGTCATTTATGTAAACATTTCGACAGAAGTCTGTCTGGCTGGGTGGAAGAATTAAGAAGTTGAAATACCTCCAGCCACAAATTCTTGGAGGAAACCCGACGTTTCGAGACCGGCTTGGTCTCTTCTTCAGGGGTGACTGTGCTGATCAGGGAGGCTTCGTCGCGGCTTGTTTTGGCTCCGCCTTTCTCTTTCCCTCATGTTCCGGAGGCCGTGCACGTAGATCGGTCTCTCGGAACAATGCCTCCGATCTACGTGCACGGCCTCCGGAACGTGAGGGAAAGAGAAAGGCGGAGCCAAAACAAGCCGCGACGAAGCCTCCCTGATCAGCACAGTCACCCCTGAAGAAGAGACCAAGCCGGTCTCGAAACGTCGGGTTTCCTCCAAGAATTTGTGGCTGGAGGTATTTCAACTTCTTAATGTCATTTATGTTACGTAATGCATATTGAAGGAAAGAAGATGACTATTAAAGGCTTGTTTTTCTTTGTTAGACACGATATTAATGAGAACTTGTCTGTTATTAATGAGAATTGTCTGTTCTCATTAATGTAATGCATATTGGCATATCCTTGCCAAAGAAATTATTGCAGTGGCATCGTGTCATTAAGTCATTTGTTACAGCATGTTCAGCATGCATGTAAGCACATTCTGGTATGTGCAACGTTAATCGCGGCATGTGTATCACGTCATTTGTATCAGTCATGATGTCATGCACTGGCGTAGCCAGAGAGGGAGGGGGGTTCAAACTCCCCCAAATTTTTCAATTTTGAATGTGTGTGTGTGCATATATATATATATATATATATATATATATATATATATATATATATATATATATATATATATATTGATACGAAGTGTCACTGTCGGTGAAAAATAAGGGAAGCGCGAGTAAAGAAAGAGGACGACGACGTAGCTCCTACAATTTCCGCGGCCTCAGTGCCCATTAAAAACCCCCCATACGCTACTCCAGAGTACGTAACAGATTGGTGGAGGTGCGGGGTAAGACGAACCCAACAATATATATATATAAATACACACACACTTGCTGTTAGTCAACAGTTGGCCAGCATTAGGCACCATATTGTTGTAGAATGTATATATATACCACGATGGCAGCTTTTCATTTTACGCTATTCATGCCGCGACGTCGTCGATCTTGTGGGTTATACACACAATCTCTACGTGGAATTCGACAGCTTTACCATCTCCGGCGCTCCATACATGTCGCAATCCACAGTTTAGGCGAATGCCGGCGAAGGGGGTGTGCAGTCTTTCTTTTGATTTCAGTATTAGGCCTTACCCAAACGGGTAAGGCCTCCCAAAAATTGGCCTATAGGCTCATTGGAGTGTCCCTCCCCACGGTAATCTTTAGTAAAAGGCGAAAGATTAGTGCGTGGATTTGAGGAGAGACCTGAGCGATACCGACTAGCCGGAGTCCACACGGTGCCATCCATGAGGGGCCGCCGACATGTTCTAGCCCCTATCATTCAAACTTCAGGTAATTACTAATGATAATCTGTGTGTTTTAAGTAGCTTCACATAATTTCAGTGCGTGCTTGTTTCTAAAAATAGTCCTTTTAGTTAACACTTTACGAAAGTTGCATCTTATTTGTCTCGTTTTGTATTTGATATGTGTAAAAATTCCCCACGTTACACCAAAGGTCTAGTAGGTAGCCGCGACACCGGCAGTCGTGGTAACAATTTTGACTATATCAGGTGTACTGACAAGTTGGCCTCATTTAGCAACTTTTATAACTATTTGTTTCATATTCTGACTCCTTGTTCTCGGATGTTCCTCTTATCCGTTCTTTTTCTCGGAGTATGTTGTAGAGGTTATGTGACGTTAAAACGTGTGAGCGTACGACTTCTGAACATGGCCTCCAAGAGCTGCGGTATCCAATCTCGGGGGCCTTGTTTCTCTTGCAGCGAGGCTCGTTGGTTGCGTTGGTGACTTGCAGCAGCAGCAACCAGCACAAAAGCCGCCGAAGAAATGCTTCGCGGTTGCGACGTTGCGATGTGTAATCGAGTGTCGTTTATTTCTGTAGTGCAGTATGTCGCGATTATTAGTGTACGACAAAGCATTGAGAAGCCTTGCTGCAACTTTCGGCTACTCCAGGGCGATTCGAGTGATGCGCGAACGGATGTGTTGAAGTTACCTCGGACTTGTTTGTGTACCTCAGATTTTCAAGGTGGCGGTGGTGCTGGTATCAGGAAATCGTTTATTGTGTACTCGCCTTAGCGACATACGCGTTTGTGCATGCCCATCGAGTGCGGTCTCCTGCTAAAGGTGTATTCGTTCGTAAAGAAAAGCTTGTCCGTGTTCAGCACGAGGCGAAATCGCTCGGTGTAGTCGCGTAAAGTTGGCTTTTCGTGTAAGCCACGACAGCATACCTTAATTTTTACTTGTACAGACGCCAAAGGTTGCTGCCGATTCGTGAAGTCGATGCAACAAAGATCGCGATCATGCCCGATCCTGATTGAATTTCTACGCCCCGACTGGCTCGTTTGCGCAAGCTGCGGAAAGGAGCCAATCGCAGTCGAGAAATTGTTTCGGTATTAGGCTCGATCGAAATTAAGAATGCATCGTGCGACATCGGTATGCTCATATTACTTCTGATTTTGAGAGTTTTAGGTCTCGACGAGCTGAAGAACTTTAACGTGGCACATCAGGATCATTCGCACCATGTTGTCTAGCTTTGAGGTATGTAATGCGTTTGCGCTGTCAGTCGATAAACTTATCTTATCTGCTCACTTTGAATTCCCAGGTTCGACCGTAGGGGCATGCGTGCGGGTGTGCAACTAACCCCTTTTTGCGTGGGATGTGTAACCGCCTAACATGTACTAGAATTAGCCTGGGTTGTACTAGAACATGTACTAGAACTAGCCGGTGAGGACTGAAGCATGCTTCAGTCCTCACCGTACTGCTGATGCTGGCAGACAACGGGGATCACGAGTAAAAATGTATCATATCACAGTGTTCCACACACACGTGGTCTAAACTCTGCTGTTCACACTTCAGAATGTGTTCTGAAGTGTGAACAGCAGAGGTTAGACCACATGTGTGTGGAACACTGTGATGTGATATTCAATTTACTTTTGGCCCAAGTATATTTACGTTTGCAATGAGCTTTGACAAAATCATGTGTTGTGGAATATTTATGGTCAACCAGCTGCTCTGTGCATGGTAGGCCTTCTTTCTGCTTTGCAACCCAGCTTTAGTGCTCAGATTATGCTACTGTGCATTTCTTAGCACTTAGAGGTCTTTGATTAATCTGTTGCATGTTTCTGATTGTTGTGCTTCTTTTATGATAGCACATAATGAGGTGCCTTCCATCATTCACAGTCCATTAATATTCGTTGATGCTGATTGCATTGTCTGTCTGATAGGCAGCAGATGTGGTGATTATTTGACATCAGAATTAAAGGGGTGGTGCCATCAAATTTCGAGGCTATAACAAGCCTGTTGTGGGTTTCCTCTGTATGCAACGACACTACACACGAAGGGTGGGACACAGCAAACGCTTAGAATATATCTTAATTCACTTCCAAAATGTACCTAAATGCCCATTCTCCCTACCGAGACCCATCGCCAGCGCGCCAACACTGACGTAGCTCTGTAGGATAGGCAACGAAAGTTGTAGTGACGTCACACCAGATCTACTGTAGTGATGTGAGTGACCGCCGGACCTCCGCCACCTCCGCAACGTACGTACCGGCTGTAGTGAACTAGAATATATTCTAGTTCACTATAGTACCAGAAAAGCATTGGTTGCTATATCACTCGCCGAGTTTCGATCGCTTCCTGGCTAAGTGCGTCACAGCCTTGTGTGGTCACGTGACCAAGCCTCCTACACTTCTACGTCACTGCCCAACCTCGGCGCCCAGAAACCGAAACCGAAAGTTGTCCACATCAAAAGGCGATATTAAATTATTTAGCGAGAATACATGAATCTCGGTGCATGCATCTTGCTTCCTGGAGCTATAGGAAACGCCTACAGCAAAGAACGCGCAAGCCACAAATTTGGTGGCACCACACCTTTAAGCTACTTTTATAAACTTCATTTAACAAAGTGATGATTGCGCTTGAATTATTTTGTTATATAGGGAAGTTCGTAAAGTTGGATAAGGAATTTTTTGCTCATTTTAAATGTAAAATTGTAATGAAGCGACACCCAGAAGCTACTGTGGCATTTTATTTGCCACTAACACACACCTGCACATATGAAAAGCCTGCGAAGGCAGCAGAACTTGAAGCTTCCCATGTCCATGCGATACAGTTGAGGTAGACTGTCACATGAAGCTCTGAGAAGCTGCCGATATGCAAAGATGGGGAGAATGAATGCAATGTCTGTCTGAGTAGGCAGAGCAAAAAAGTTGGAAGGAGATGATCTGTTGCATATAACATTAAATAATGAAAGCAACCACGGTGTTTCTGTGGGAGCATTTACAGTGACAACTACACCACCAGCCTCATAAAAATAAAGCTAGAGTCGTTACTAGGGTGGCAAGATGTACAGCGTTACAGTGCACACCCGTCTGTGTAAAAATTAGAAAGAAATCACTGCATTTTTTACTCATTCATTTGTGGAAAAGCTTTGTTAAATCTGGTTTAGTGCCATGATAGCTTCGCTAATTCTGGTTGATAACGCTGAACCCTATGGGTACCTGCCAGGGTGTGGAAATTCTTTCGTTAGACAAAGATATTCGTAAAATCGGGTTTTGTAAAGACTGAGTTTGAACTGTAATGAAAATTGCTGTGTTAAGACAGGGATATACTTAAAAATCGGGTTTTCTTAGATTCAGTTCAAAATGTACATTCAAACTAAGCACATCATTTAACAAGCTTCCTCAAACTGACATTGAAAATGAAAAGATTGCAAACAAGCCCCATGAGAGAGATCGTGTGCACATTGCAGAGACCCACACAAAGGTCTCTCAGACGATGGGACTTCAGAAATTTATTCCGGTCTGATGATTAAACACCAGTCAATCGCCTAACCAAGGCGATTTCTCTGCTATTAGAGCTAACATGGAATACAGCAGAGCTGGGCCAAATTAATCGAATTATAACGAGACATTCAGTGTGGCAAATCACTCGAGCAGAAATTTGGAAGAGGGATTGAGATTACGGAAAAAGAAAGACTGTTATTTACTCAGAGCACCCTAACAAGGGAATAACATCTGTGTGGTGCATATGGATTTCTGTTCAGCTGTGAACCAAAAGACACAAACGAGTTTTCTTTGCAAATTTGGGATTCTTTCACAAGCACAATGTTTCGTCAATATTTCTTTGGCTTGAAAATTTCTGCAGGAACGGTTTGCCAGATTGGTAGAGATGGGGTGGCTTGTCAAAGTATTGTGTCTGCTTTTCGATTTCAAGATGTCTGCGCAGTCTTTGAGACCGAACTGCAAGGCTCAATCGCCAACACCAGGTTTTCAGTGCTTCGTGAAGCCTTTGTGACATGTCGAGTTTCGTGTTTCACTTGTTACACAATTAGTGGATTTGCAAATAGTAATAAAATGAAATAAAACGTGAGCATTGTACCAATTTATAGCTAGGTCAGCACTACTAAAGTTATCGTGCAAAGCCAGCCAGTCATAATATCAACTGAAGTAACGTAGAGTACTGGGCGAGTTGGTATAGATTCATGTCGAAGCAAAGCGCGAGGAAAAACAGGACACAGTAAAGAACACACGGGACAGGCGCTAACACACAGGACAGTGCCTGTCCCGTGTGTTCTTTACTGTGTCCTGTTTTTCCTCGCACTTTGCTTCGACATGAGTCATAATATCACAATATTTCAAGTCACTTTACTAGCACATTTCAAGTCCATGAACATTGTAGTCACTGGTCTAAGAAATGAAAAGCCAAAGCCTTTTTTGGTCATTTTAAAACATCAATGAAGTTCATATCAGACTTTCACACGTTGTGTTGTGCTTGAGGTTTGATTGCTTTTCACTGCACAAGAGAGATGGATATGTACAGGGTCCTTCAAAAGTTCCCAGGCCACTATCTCATGTATTCCTATGGAAGCATGGCCTGGGAGCTTTTGACGGACCCTGTACCTTCTTTTCTTTGTGTTACACACTCACGAACACAAAAGCTTTGTGGTGCTGATTATGATACGTTTACCCACTAAAATACATTTTTTTACTAAATTGGTGTACTACTGGGTTTGAGGCAGAGTGTTACACATGATACTGCGTGCAACCTATCCAGTAGCATGTGCATTTGAAAATTTCGCATTGTTCATAATTACACTTAGTGGAACCGGCTTTATTCAGCAAACTTTATCCTAAAATGGACAGTTGGGCGAGTTGATGTGTATTCATAGTTAAAGAAACTGCGGAAAAAAAGCCCCACAGCACAGAGAGATAAGAATGAAAGGCACAGGATGATGCGCTACTAGCAACAAAGATATACACACACAGTATGGAAAAACTACAAAATTAAAGAATCACACAGTCTCAGAAGGAGTAAAAACATCTCTAAAGAAGCCAAACACGTGTTAAACTTCAGTTGCTAGTACCGCGTCATCCTGTCCTCTTCATTTCTATGTGTGTTATGGTTTTGTTTTCCCGCTTTCTTTAACTATGAACTTAAGTCATGACTGCTTTCAACCTCATCACATATTAAGTCCTAGGATCCAATGTGCCAAGCCATCGGCCACTATTTATAGGAAATTTTTAATTTTAAGCATGCGATTGCCTAATTTCAAGTTGACCTTGGAGCCATAATGCTGGGCTTTATTTTTAATGTGGTAATTATGCATAAGCTATGAAGTGAGCAGTTAAAGATGAAGAACTAAGTTGCAGATGGCACTAGCTGGCATGGATATATTGTAAACATAGATGTACTAATTATGCATAATAGAAGTATTGGTACATTGTAGTCATGTGATAACACTGACAAGTTCCAAAGCGTTATTCCATCAACTTACGTTAGTTTTCAGATGTCTGTGAGCAAATATGTGCAGCAATATATGAAGGCAGTGTTGTCATATTGTGGGCATTGCTGAATGCTTTTATAAATCATGGTAAGTGGATCTACAATCAATTTTAGACTTTTTTGGAAACTCAACTCTATGATCATGTGCAACATGTTATGTCATAGTGTTAATTAATGCAATAAAAAATCTAGAACATGCCAATCTGCATGGTTGCATATTTCTCAAAAGTAAGCTAGCCTTATTGTACTAATTTAGTTGCCTTCATGTGCAGGCTGACACCAAGTTCCTTGTGCATCCCATTTCTTCGGATTGTGCTTAGATACTGGCACTGTGAACTTTGAAGCGCACATGTCAGTAGGCATTATGAGGAGGTTTTACACACTACTTTCATGTTGCTTTACTGCTGTGAATTATATGTAGTGTTTGGGCCGTACTGTATATGTTGTTCCATGTGTTCAGTATTGGATGCAGGTTCTGTGCACAAACATAGAAATATACATATGCTTACACTGACATGAGAACTGCTACTGTTTTGACTCCAATAAAATAGTGCGAACACTGTTTCTTGTATCAGTTGAGGTATGACTATTTGTCGTGCACGCAAATGGAAGTAATGAACTTCTGCATGCAATACAAACTGGTGAAACACCGCTCGCTCAATGTAATGGCCTGTGTTTTATTACCAGACAAGTAGAACAAATGATTTACACATTAGAGCACATTGTGGAAGAGAAATAGGTGACAGGCAGTTAGGCAACAAGTCATCACTGTGTTCTAACGTAGATTGGGTGTTGTTTCATCAGTCGTAGCATAATTTAAGGTGCCTGTTGTAGAAGTGAGCTTCAACATCATGTGCAGGTGGACGAGGGAGTGCACATATGACCGAGTTTTTCCATTTTTTTACCTATTTGCTATAGTCCTCGTGTTTCTGTGTTATGTATGTAAAATTATGAATTGCGAACAAGCCAACCTGTCTACTGCTGTGAATATAGTGTACTAGCAGTTCAAATGAACTGTTATTTTCTGAAGAACAGCTGTTTCATTGAGGAGGACTGTAGTACATATTTTTTTTTTTAATTCGTACTGTGTCATCTGTGCAAGGGGAGGCCACGTACACATGACGTTCACAAGGGAGAAGTACAAGTGCATTAACTTTTTTATTTTGCGGGAGACATGTCACTGATAAATTTGTGGATGTTGTGCTTGACCAACATTACTAGATTAGCTTGACATCGGGGAACGTGTTTGGCAATCGGTTTAACGCGGTGGCGCGATGCTTAAAGGGACACTGAAGGCAAATATTAAGTCGACGTTGATTGTTGCAATAGCGGTCCAGAAACCTCGCAGTGCTACTTTTATGCCGAGGAAGTGCTTATTTTGAAATAAAATCACGTTTTAGTGGTCCGCATCGCGTTAGCGCACTTCAAATCACCCGCCTGAAAGCGGTATTTCGCACGTCACTGTTGCCGTGCCCAAATTTGCCCGCGTTTACTGCGCGGCGGCGTGCACCATTCGGGCATCCGCAAAATCACATGCATGCGGTATTTTGTCGAACTTCATCATCATCATCATCAGAGCGACTTCCACGAGCCTGCAAAACACACGCGGCAGAACGCGATACCGAAACTGCCACTGAGACGCGACCACGCGCGCCGTTCCCCATGGCAACGCCAAAGAGGTTCTTTTTTCCAGGAATCAAACAAACGAACAAGCAGCATTTTATTACGTCTCTTGATGCACGGAAGGCTCTTTTTTTATTTCAGCTATATAGTTTGATTACTAGTGATTTAGTCGTACTCGCTCACGTCATCGGGATCACTTCCAAAATGTCCCACTCGTGGCGCTCATCGTGTGTTACATTTTTGTTGTGTTACAAATAGTTTGTATAGAATGGGAAGGAATAAGTAGCAAGAACAGCGTTGAAATTACAAGGGGCGGAGACAGGGATGTCCTTTGTCCCCGCTGTTATTCATGCTGTACATGGTGAGGATGGAAAAAGCGCTAGAAGGTAGCAGCATTGGATTTAATTTTTCACACAAACAGGTCGGCACGATGGTTGAGCAGAAGCTTCCAGGTCTATTTTATGCTGATGATATTGTCTTATTTGCGGACAGTCAAGATTAATGTGAGGCTCTAGGACTAGGATTTAGTGCAACAAAATGTAGATTGATGGTATTCAATGATCACGAAGACCATGCGGTCATAATACAGGGCCAAAAAATACCGAGGGTAAGCGAGTGCAAGTACCTCGCGGAGTATGGGTAAATGAGGGGGACAGATATATGGAGGTACAAGAGAAAGCATCGGTAGCAAAGGGAAAGAGGAATGCTGCAATTATGAAGCACAGAGCTTTATGGGGATACAATAGGTACGAGCGAGGTGCTTCGAGGGCTGTGGAAGGGTGTGATGGTCCCGGGGCTTACATTTGGGAACTCAGTGGTGTGCATGAAGTCAGAGGTACAATCAGGAATGGATGTAAATCAAAGGACGGTGGGCCGCCTCGCGTTGGGCGCTCACAGGAAGACGACAAATGAGGCTGTAAAGGGTGATGTGGGATGGACAGGCTTTGAAGTGAGGGAAGCTCAGGGCAAAATGAGATTCGAAGAGAGGCTGAGGAAAATGAAGAAGAGTAGATGGGCAGAGAAGGTTTTCAGGTATTTACATGTATAGAAAAAGCGTTGACACGCAGTGGAGAAAAAGAACTAGGAGACTCACCAGTATACGGCTAGCAGTGCGGGCGATATGGCAACAAGGAGCATTAAGCGGAAGGTCAGAGAGGCGGAGAGGACTTATTGGATGGCAGCGATGGAAAAGAAGCCGGCTCTGAGTAACTACCGAAAGGGAAAAAAACGAAATAAGGAGGGAAAGGTTTTATGATAATTCAAGGGGAAGCGCTTTACTGTTTGAAGCAAGGTCGGGCTGCCTTAGAACGCGTAGTTATAAAGGGAGATTCAGTAACGAAGAAGAACAATGTACATGCTGCGGGGGAACTAAGAAAACGATGGAACATGTACTGATTGAATGTGGCGATATTCACCCAGGTATACGTGTGGGCACGAGTCTACATGAAGCCTTGGGTTTTAGGGACAACAATGGAAAGCTGAACACGTCCGGGATAGAAATAAGTAAGAGACGGTTAGAGTATTGGTGGCAGAAAAGTAGAGATAAAGTACAAAAATAAATAATGGGGAAAATAAGGTCATTCTCCCTTAAGAGGCAGAGAGATAGACCGTGAATTTATATTTTTTTGGTATAACAACATAGATTTAATCAGTGTAGATAAGGTATTAAGCCAACTTGAAACAAGGAAGTTTTTTTTTCTTTTTTTTTTCTTCGAGCCTGGTGGAAGACATGTCACCGCCCCGTTATAAAGGGGACGCTCATAGCATCCATCCATCCATCCATCCATCCATCCATCCATCCATCCATCCATCACACGATGAGCACATACATCCGAAATCCGATACATGATACATCCGAAAGGTAACAGCCGATTCGTTTAAAAAGAGCGTCCAGGGGATTTCTCCGGTGAGCAAAAGTGTGTCGGAGAGAGCAACCGAGGAAGAGCTAGTTCTGGAGAATTCCAACTGGAAAAAGGACGAAGGAAAAATTCCAAAGCGCACTGCCGTGGGTTTAGATGTGATTCCCGTTAGCCTCATTAACGAACTAGGACATAGCACTAAAGAAGCACTGCTGAAAGCTGTAGAAAAAATCCACAGCATATCCGCGGGGTGAATGATGATGAGTTGGGCGAAGCTCCGGAGGGAATAATCGGTAAACCGTGAATACTCCGAGTAATTCGCCCAGTATATGATCAAGTTGCACGCATCTGCAATGCAGCGAGCGCCTCCGCGCCCTGTAGGGATCTTTCTGAGGACTAGAGGTGGCTATGACAGCGCCATCTAGTGAAGTGAACACTACAAGAACTAGAGGTGACTACCTACTACTACTACTACTACTACTACTACTACTACTACTACTACTACTACTACTACTACTACTACAGAGGAGGGACAGACCCACAACCTAAGGAGCGCACATTGCGACATCAACGTCAACTTGGTTTTTAAACAACACCCGCCTACGTCACGGGTGTTAGCTGCCATTCTTCTTGCCTGATGCCGCAGTCATCCACGCGGTGCTCACGCGCAAGTATGGAAAAAGAAACGTCTGGGAGGGAGCATCACGTGACATTGTTGAAGTCTAATAATAAAAAAATGTAAGGGTGAAATATTCCTTAGTTACGTGACAGGCAAGCGCCAGTATTGGTCGGCTCGCCTTCGCTGCATTTTCGATACATGGGCGCCGCCATCTTGGGCGATTGTTTTGCCGGTTTTCTAAATCGTAATATGAAATGATCGTGGTCATGAAAAGTTGATTGACCGGCCCAAGCGTTTTCGTTCGTGCGAGTTCACCATAGCACTGTTTGTTTATTTGATACGGATACAAAACTGCAACGCTGGCCCCACCACGGTGGTCTAGTGGTTATGGTGCTCGACTGCTTGACCCGAAGGTCGCGGGATCGAATCCCGACCGCGGCGGCTGCATTTTCGATGGAGGCGAAGATGTTTGAGGCCCATGTACTTAGATTTAGGTGCACGTTAAAGGACCCCAGGTGGTCGAAATTTCCGGAGCCCTCCACTACGGCGTCTCTCATAATCATAGCATGGTTTTAGGAAGTTAAACCCGAGATAATAGTATACATTGCTTGCGGTCTGTCTGTTTTCGTAACGTGGCCTTCTCGATTAGTTCCGGTAGCGTGCAGCCGGAGTCAATCGCGGAGGCCACGTTTACAACGGCGAAATCCAAGCGCGAGACGCTCGGACTTGCGCATTTCGCTGACCGAACTTCTTGCATAGCTTCCACAGCGTTGCACCTGATGTAAGAAACGGAGTATAGTCCTCCCCAAGAGGCACCGCCCGCAGAGCCCCAAAGAGCGGGTGGGGCGCTGTCGGTGGTTAGCTTGCATAGGCTAGCGGAATCACATGGCGCTCCCTCCTAGTGTTTCTTTTCTTTTTCCCTTCATAGGTGCACACGACGCCGCACCGATACACGCGCCGGCACAACGCGCCGTCACTGTTTTGTGTGGTCGCGCTGCCAACTGTGTTTACAAAGCAAACCACCCTGTTCTCGGCTTCTCGCCTCTCTCTGAAGCCGAAGCTGGGACTGGGCGCAAAAAGTCGCGTGGTCCCTTGTGCATTCGCTTGAAAAGCGAATGTTCTTGTTTTTTTATTGCGATAGCAATTATATGGATACTCACTGTGCATATCTGCCGTCGCCGTCACATTCCGTACAAAGACCAAATCGATAACATTGCCCTGCGCATCGTATTTTCTATGTGCGAGTGAAAGCGTGCGAGGACTGCCGCCGGTCACGGCTCAAGCAGAGATGAAACGCGCCGGCCCTCTCCGTCACGCGAAGGCGCAAGGAGGGGGGTGAGGGGGGGGGGGGCTGCTGCGTTGCTCCGGTTGGCAAACTTCGATCAAACGGGACTGCATGGTCGCACGCTATCTCGACGGGGATCAGCGGACGGCCCATACCTTAGTACGTGCTCTGCTGACACCGCTTACTTTGCGTTGAAGATATAGACAGCACGAAGGTCGCTTCGCTCGCTAGAGCGACTAGACCCCCCTTACGCCAGTGTTTTGTGAAGCTACTCCAGTTCGGATCTTAAAGGGGCCCTGCAACACTTTTTCAGCACGGTCAGAAAACGCTGCCGATCGGTAGTCGAGGCTCCCGAGAACACGCGAGCCAGACATTATAACGCAGAACGCGGCCTGAGATTTACAATAAATTCGCAGTCATTTGAAAAGCGCTTCCTCTTCTCTCGACAAAAATGATGCTTACGGCGTCACAGGCAGGTTACATGCCATTGGCTTATTTGAACATGGCGCGCTCGGTAGTTACTGCGGCCGCCGCGAGAGGCCACCGCTCGCCGCGCGCGCGCGCGATCGATCGCACTGAAAGTACGCCACGTGTTCGAAGAAAAAAAAAATGTGTGCTCAAGGTCAGGAGGCACGCGTGATGTACCTTCTTCCCCCGTGCCATCCCCCCCCCCCCCCCCTGCATCGCTTCCAGCGCTTTCGTCGGGGCGAGAGAAGAGAGAAAGCAATTACAGCGTGCGACAAATCTTTGTAACTCCGCTCGTACTGGACGGATTCTAAAAAAAATTGTGGCGTTCGATTCGTGAGGCAATAAGTTCCTTTAGTGAGGCCATTCCATGGCTACTTGAAAAAGTGCTGCAGGGCCCTTTTAAAGGAGTTAGCTGCTAGCCTTACTTGGTTTAACACTCCAGTTTGTTGCTATCGCATTCATTCATTCACCGTTGCGGCGAAGTTTGCAGCACCTCATGTGGTTTTGCTCTGCCTCCTGGATCGGCCCGCCTTTACCAAGCGACGACGTTGTGCGATGTCGTCTTAATGTGGCCTCGTGATGGCGTCACAAATTTTAAAGCGGAGCTTTGTTTGCCTCGTCAGACGCCGTTTGCTTGCTCTGCTGTGGCTTGGGACGCGCGCGCCACTGGGTTTCGCTGCAGCGGCAGCACCGATTGTGAGGGAGAAAAAAGAATGGCTAATTCCTTCACTCCCCATTCACCTCACTCCAATAAAACCGTATTTGGTTTGAGGCTCTTTGGGGCTTGCTAGTGCTACACGTAGGCTTTAGAAATGTCTCATGACTGACCCCTTCATCGTCCTTTTCATACCTCTGTGATATCGACGCACTTGACCATAACTTCAACGCCGGCGAGATTTCGCGTCCGGGCCTGTATTACCGACACGCCTAAAAAGACAGATTGGAATGTGCCACATACTCATAGCGCCCGTCCAGAGTATTTACATTTACTCTTTTCATAATTACGCCCTCCACTTTTTTACTTTATATACTCTCCAGAACGAAAGCCCATTGACACTTCCTAATGAAATACACTAATGCCTATAGACTCTGCGTGA
Organism: Rhipicephalus sanguineus; assembly: GCF_013339695.2. NCBI lineage: Eukaryota > Metazoa > Arthropoda > Arachnida > Ixodida > Ixodidae > Rhipicephalus > Rhipicephalus sanguineus. The sequence goes on from NC_051179.1 coordinate 59,540,182, forward strand.
TTTCACGAATGAAGAATAAATCATGCGTGTTATCATTATCATCATCATCATCGTAGTTCACATGCCCACTGCAGAACGAAGGCCTGTCCCAATGATCTCCAATTTACCCTATCTTGTGCGAGCTGATTCAACACTATATATATATATACGAAAAGAAAACCGTACACAGTCGCCTGCCTTTCCTTTTTCCTTTAGCGCCGTTTTCAATTCTCTGAAAGTGAATTAGTGGCCGGAACTCCTTGTTTTCTTTGAGCGGAAACACAACTCACCGGCGCCGCGACATCATGGCCACGCTCCGGTCAAACAAGTGACGTCGGCGTGGCTGCCTGTCCGACACACGTACACCAGGTACCTTATAGTGTGACTCGGCAATTTGTCGTTACGTCCTTGGTGGTGGGTAGAGCCCGCCGTGCATTTTAGCTGTCGCCAACAAAAGGGTCTATATCGAGGTCAGCTAGGAGTGTTTGAGCATTGTCGGGCGCGAGCGTGCATGCGAAAGGGCGCAGGTGGCCAAACAGTGTAGAGACGAGCCTCGTGTAAGTGCGGTGGCGAGGTTCGAATGAGGATTCACCCATCTCGTGACCGAGGGCTTAAATACACCCGACACAGCGGCGGCGCGTCGAATTTAATCCGGCCCACGCATTCTGTCTGTAGTGCGCCAAGGGGTACCTTTGTGCGCCAGCATGATTCGCGTTTGCCACTTGCTGCCCGCCGTGCTTGCCGTTTTAACATCGGCGAAAGAGCAGCAGCGGAGCCCGTACGACTCCCAGCGCCCACTTTCTGCTTCGGATGCTGCCCGCAGATTCGATCTCACCAGCGAAGGTATATTCAACGCGCTTTGTTTACCGATGCAGCTTGTTAATATGGCCGCTATACGCAGGCCGGAAAGTTTTCAGTACGGCGCTGTTCACTGTTTAATCGATCGACCATTATTGGGGATTCTTTCACGCTCGCGAAACCGCGACAGCGTGTTACGGTGGTGAGAGGCACTCAGTCAGTCGTGCAGCTACCGTTGAAACTCTATTTAACGAAGTGTTGATCACGCTCGAATTATTTCCCTAAATCGGGAAGTCCGTAAAATTGAGAACGGGAGTTTTCGGTCCATCGACATCTAGAAATGTAACGTATAGTCACACCCAAAAGCTACTGCAGCATTGTATTTGCCACTAGCCCACGCCTGCACGTGTGAAGTGTTCGTGAGGGCGGCCCTAACATAGAGCCTCCCATGCCCGGGCGATGCAGGCCAGGTAGACGGTCACGAGAAGCTATGACAGGCTGCCGATATGCAAAGACGGAGAGCATAGAGTTTCCTGCAATACTTACTAGAGGGAACTCTGGCGCTAGTGTCTATGGGAGCTACAACGCATGGCGCTTCAGCCAGCATGGGAATGATGGGTAGTACACGGATTTGTCTAAACTTCGTTCTTTCGGCTCCGTTTGGCTCCGCGTCGCCTGCATCCGCTTTGTCGCAAAACGAAGTTCAGCAAAAGTCAGCAGTTCCACTTCACCACTTTAACTTTTTTAGGCTCACTAATTCAAATCTGGCCACGGAGTTCACAACGATCCATTCTTTTATCCGAAAGAAAACCAAAACACAGCAATAAACAAAGCCAGAAGTGCGTTCGAAGCCCGAAAGTACGAAGACTAGGCAAATCCGTGTACTACCCATCATTCCCATGGTGGCTGAACGATCGCAGCGCCAGAGTTCCCTCTAGTTAATTTTAGGAAACTCTGTGACGTTGAGGACGAATGCACTGATTGTGTGCGCAGTCCCAGCAAGACAGTTGCGAGGATACGATTAGTTTCATCTGTCGCACAAACCATGATATAACTAAAGCAACCACCGTAGTGTCCCTGAGGGAGCATTCAAAGGGACAAGAAACCACTGCCGCCCTAAGGCCATCGGATACGTAAGAGCGCTACCCGCGGTTGATTACATTGTTCCGTTGCATGGGCACGACGTGCAGCCTCGTCAGAGTAAAACTGTGGTCGTGACAAGAGTGGCTAGATGTTTTAACGCGATAGCGTTGAAGCGCACGCTCGAAGAAAACATGTCAGAAATAGAAAGGAATTTCGGGTTTCCTTATTCATTTATTTAAGTAGGGTTTCGTACCAATTTAGTTACGTTAGTTCATGTTGATTGCAACATTAAATCCTATGAGTATTTGTCGGGGAATAGGCATTTCTCCGTTAAATCGAAAACTTCGTAAAATCGGGTCTTCATTAGTTCGTGTTTCAACCAGCCAGGATTTTTTTTCCCGGGAGGGAGGTGGGGGGACCACTTGCTGAAGGCCTCGACTATTTAAGAAAGACAGGTATTTTCATAACTTATTTCCGGTAAAATACCCCCTATACCAAAATTGCGAGAAGGTGCAGCCCCGCCCCCCCCCCCCCCCCCCCCCCCCCTGTTACGAGGCTGGTTCCAGCTGTACTGTGCAACAGGAATCGTGCTATGTGTGGCGTGAAAATAGCAGACCTCTGCGTTCAGTAAGGTGGCGGCGAATAGTGAAGTACGGGCACTCCTACTACATTTAGTGGTCATAGAACACTCTGAACACCCAATATCCCGACGTCAAGGCGTTGGCGTGAGTTGTAGGTGTACCAAGCGAAGCTTGGCAGCTGGCACTAACTCCAACATTTACAGCACAGTGAAGAAGCCTCTTCCTCAAAAGGCTGGTGCAGTCGAGTGCGAATGATTATTCAGACTTGGGCGATTCCGGCATTGTATTCTTAAACGCTGCCACTTAAAACAAAAAGCACTAAGTGAAACAATCCGAGGTTATTTCTGAAGCGCTCATCATAAAAAAAATATTCTTGTTCATCGACGAGACACGAGAGCTCGGCTAAAACAGAGCATCCTCCTACTCCCCAACTTCCTCTCCGCTACGTAGAAATGCCTAAAGAAATGAACTTAAAGGAGCCCTGCAACGTTTTTTCAGCATGGTCAGGAAACGTAGCCGATCGGTAGTCGAGGCCCTTGAAAATACGTGAGCCAAACATTATAGCGTAGCACGCACCCTGGAATTGACAATTAATTCTCGAAGTACGCTAGAAATCGCTCCCTCTTCTCTCGGCAAATGATGCCATAAACCTAAATGACCGCGCCATAAACCCAAAGTCCACGGCCATTGGCTGATTTGAGCATCGTGGGCTGCATAATTACCGCGGCCGCCCGCGACGTGCTCGCGCGCTCGCTCGCGATCACGCTGAAAGTAAACCGCGCATTCGACGAAAAAAATGTTGCAGTAACGTAGCGTTGGCGAAGGTTCAGCTAATTATTCTTAGCTTTCCTGATTGTCTAGGATTAGCTTGATTATCATGCTTACTGCTGCTCCAATGACACACACACGGTATACGTATTAAGTTGCACATGTATATTTATTTTGCCAGGCAGGTACTTCGGGATCCGATGAGTTAAGCTTCTCCGCTCTTCTGCGCCGTTGAACAGCATTTGCGCTCTCCTTCTCCGTGGCTATTTCCGGTAAACACCCACTGGCAAACGCCAGTCAGAGGCGCTATCAAGCGGCTCCAGCGCAGTGTCAGACGGCGACTGCACAGCGAAGGCGAATAGCTGCGCCCGCCGGGGCTAATACGTCTGCCAAGGCTACGACGTCACCCTGGAAAGGGAAGACCAGCGGGGGCGAGTCGCGCGCGGCGGCGGCGGAGTGCGCGGGAGCTGCCGGCTCCGGTGCGTGACATTACTGATTTTCGCGCATGCGCAGCACGGCTCTTGAGAATCCACGCGAAACTGGCTCGCCTAGGCCAGTGTAGCTAACGCTACAAAAAAGATAAGTGCTCAAAGTCATGACGCTCGCTTAAGAACGGACGTTCTTCAGCGCTTCCTGCCCTATAGTCTTCTTGCCCTGTTACTAACAGCTATTCGCCGTGACATGCTGTTTAACCATTTAAGAAATGCATGCGGGAGACAACAGTGTACCCCATTCTGCACCACTGAATTCCTCATGTTATGCAGGCTTGTTCTGCCTACGGACGTTAGTGTGTGCTCTGAGCGAAGAAGACGCTCAAACTGGTATGATGCTGATGTGCCAACGCCGATCTGACAATGGTACGCTGAAGCGTTCATTTGGTACGCACTCGCGGCATTGAACTGTCGCATACTCAAGCGGAGTGTATGTGCGGTACGCCGAAAGTTTATTTTTGTGCCAATTTTATGCTGACGTTACTTTCTTTGTACTTCGAGGGATCGCCACACAAAAGATGGCTTGCACTGATGTCACTAAAACTGCCATGTTGGAGTATGAACATGGTGGAAGGAGAAGTCTGCGATGTCACGTTAACCTTATCAGTACATCTCATGCAGGTTCTTCCATCATTCACGTGCAGAGGCCAATAACGTTCTGGCGGCGCAGTTATCACATTGAATCAGATTAACCGTCGCGACGTAAGGGAGCCTTGACGTCATTAAAGCTACCACGTTGGAGCACCAGTACGTTAAGAACTGTGTCCGTGACATCATGTGCAAGCTATCAATAGACACTAACTATATACAAAGGAATAAATCCATGGAACGGAAGGCTTCATATTACGTGACCCTGCACTCGAAGTAACTGATAACAAAGCAAGATTGTAAAATACCATAACGTGATTATTTACAGACGTGATCCCAAACGGAGTACATGACAGGGTTACTGCGGATACTGTAGGTCCGATTTCCTTAACGAAAAAAGTTATCGCGAGAGCTTGGTGCATTTAAAGAATACTATAAATATTTGGGGAAATATCTAAAGATAGAATTAAAGTAATAACGTTTGTAGGAGTTTAGTGTAATTACGTTATGCAGAAACGCTCAGATTTGAGGGGACTGTTTTTGATAGCGGGGGCACATATATAGAAACATGATATCTTTCCGTTCTAGACATTAAAGCATAGAGTTAATATACTGACTCTAGAGGAAAAGCTCGCCATAGGGCCCATGCACAGAAACCTATAACCGCATGAGTGCCGCCATGATGGAACAAAATGAACGTTGCCAGACCCTGAGACGCTCGCTATATTTGACAGTAGTATTCAGTTTTAATCTACCAACCTAAGCCAGCGACGCGCTGTTCAGGGAACATCAGCTGTGTTTTGATGCTTGAAGCCGTGTGTTAGCGTAGCGTTGTCTGTGCAGATGGCCCGATTGATAACAGTTAACGTTTCCACCTCTTTGAGCATAGTTTTTACTAGGCACGCACTACCAATAATGCATAACGAATAAAGTTTCCCCGTTCGCTGGCACAAGGGTCACTCGACAGGTTCGCAGCTCGAAGCAAAGTGCGTAGGCCGTGGTCGCGCGGTGCTTCGGCTTGCAATGACGAGACACCTGTACCCTCGTTCTTGTTCAGCTCATTGCTGCCGTACTTCAGCGCAGAGAGCCATAAAGCAGAAAAATATCGATTGCAGCATGCAGCGGCTAATGTGAATGAGACGTCACCCGAAAGCTTCAATCAAAACTAAAGATACACGGCACACGAAATTTTATCGCCGTTAAAAAGACTAAAAAAAAGCTTCGGATGCGCCTAGTTGATACATAACTTTCAGTGCTTGTCTCACCTCTTCTTCGCCGTCCGTCCTGGTTAGCACTGAAGTTTTCAGCTTGAAAGAAAAAAAGGGCTCTCACATGAAGTCGAGTGGCACGTGGCAACAGAAAACACACACAACGGGACACTATAACAACTACGAGGTACACGATGTAAACGAAGTTTTTAACACGACACGCACACCGGCGCAATCATCCGCAAGCGCACTCTTGAGTGTTGATATGATGGCGCCATCTAGTAAGCCAGCCGGCAAACGCTCCTTTCCGCGCACAGTAAATCGCATAAATAGCCGTCGTATTCTTCCGTAAAAGTATTAAAAATAAACACAGAACAATATCACGCGTTTTTAATTGTGCAAATGCTTCTTTAGGATTGATATGTGATGGAAATAATGACAACCGTCCAAGATGTCAGCCTTCTTGTGGTTAGCGGTCTCGCGGCCCAGCTTTTCCTCTAGAGTCAGTATATTAACTCTATGCATTAAAGGGGCCCTGCAACACTTTTTCGGCATGCTCAGAAAACGCTGCCGATCGGTAGTCGAGGCTCCCAAGAACACGCAAGCCAAACGTTATCGCGCAGCACGCGCCTGGGATTTACAATAAAGTCTTAGCTAAAAACCACTTCCTGTTCTCTCGACATATGATGCTATGTACTCAAAATCACTGCGTCATTGACTTATGTTCCATGCCATTGGCTGATTTGAACGTGACGCGCTCGGTAGTTACTGCGGCCGCCGCGGGAGGCCGCCACTTGCCCGCGCGCGCCATCGCACCGAAAGTACGCCGCGCGTTTGAAGAAAAAAAAAAGAAAATGTGCTCAAGGTACCTTCTTCCCCCGTGCCATCTCTCCCTGCTTAGCTTCCAGCGCTTTCGTCGGGGCGAGA